>NC_141381.1:26565292-27038146 GCF_017979445.1 Akebia trifoliata
ATTACTGTGACATTTTGACCTTTTTTCATATTAAAAAAATAAGTGACACGATTTTGCAAATAAACCTAAACCTATGGAATATTTTGCAAAAATGTCCTTAATATAATCAGTTGTCTGTCTAAACAAGAAAATAATTCATATAAATATATAAATATATTTATTTATTATATAAGGTTTGATTGTAAATTTAGTTTGATTCTATATGAACCAAATTGATCGGTTCTCCATTCTCTAAACCTGGAACCAAATCACAACTTGATCCAAATCAAATCAAACCAGTCCAAACTGTCATTATTTTCAAATTACTCCGAACCAAGAGGTTCGTTTCTACTTTTAGAACGTTATAGTTCATCATATTTTCAAATTACTCTCCGTTCAGATTACCGAGCCAAGAGGTTCGTTTCTACTTTTTTGAACGTCATAGTTCGCATATTTGCAAATTACTCCGAACCAAGAGGTTCGTTACAACATTTTCCAAACCTCCTTTCTAATTTTCTATTTTTTTCCCATAAAAAGCCCAAATAGGTACCCAGCCAAAAGTTACAGTAACGAGAGAGAGAGAGAGAGAGGGAGAGAGGGGAGATCAATTCCGAGGCATTTGGCATCTTTATTAGAGTCACTTTCGCGAGAGTTAGGGTTTCGAATCGAGCTTCTGCTAGGCAACAATGGTGGAGCGCACAGAGGATTCGATTTCCAAATCGGGGTCGTTGTGGAGAAGGTAATGGAGAGAACCTTCAAGATTACGATTTGTTCTCCTTTTACTCATTCGATTCGGATTAAGAGAAGAAGCCTTCGTCTCCATCATCCGCGTGGGCTGTTCGGGAGACAGAAGCAAGGTTTTAAAGCGGAGGAAAATGTACGGACCCTGTTCGATTGTTCTTAATTTCTCTGTATATATTTGTATGTAAGCCACGTTGGTATTGTAATTCATTGATCCAAATTAAACCTGAAATCAAATCCCTGATCCAATTTAATCTAATCTTTCGTCCAGAAACCATTAGAGTAGAGTGGAAATAGTGAAAGTTAGCGTCAGTTTCGAGGAATTTTTGGCATCATTATCAGTCTTTTTGGCGAGAGTTAGGGTTTCGAATTGAGCTTCTACTAGCCAACTATGGTGGAGCGCACAAAGGATTCGATTTCCAATTCAGGGTTGTTGGTGGAGAAGATATTGGAGAACCTTCAAGATCACTATTCGTTCTCCTTCTACTCCTTAGGAGAAGAAGCCTTCGTCTCTGTCATCCGCGAAATAAGTGATTTATGGGTTGTTTCAGGAGACAGAAGCCTGTTTGCAAGGGTTTGGGTGGATAAAAATGTACGGAACATTCTTCGATCTTTCTCCATTTCTATGTAGTCTGTAAACCACGTAGTTATTGTAATTTATTGATCCAAATTAAACCTGAAATCAAATCTCTAATCCAATTTAATCTAATCTTTCGTCCAGAAACCATTAGAGTAGTGAGGAAATAGTGAAAGTTGACGTCAATTGTTCTTCCTATATGTGGGGGAAGCTCAATTTCTTCTGGGCACCACTCTTTTCCATTAATTTTTTTTTTCAGAAATCTCCCTCAATCCTATTATGTGATTTTTAATTCGATGATCTCTTCTCTAGATCTTGTAGATATTATAGAATAGAACAGAAAGAAATGGTATTCAACATGATATTACTTTCAGCTGCACATAGTCATTTTACACTCAGAAAACTTTAGAATTCTCTAATCTCTATAACTATCTAGACTCTAATATAAATATTATTGGACCATCTAGATTTTTCCAGAGTAGTACATACTGCTCAAACACTCTCCAAACCTTTTTAGAAGTTTCCAACTTCTTCAGAACTTGTGAGAGTGACTCAATCTCATGTTGAACAATAAACCCATGATATTTGGTTAGCTTTAAATTGATAGCATTGAACAAATTCTTCAGAACTTTTGACTATTTTGATTCTGTTCTTTCGGATTTTGTGTAGTGGGCTGCAGTTGGGCCTAACTTAATCATTATTAATTGGAAGACCATGGTATACTATTGAGTTTCTTATTCAGCAATGTCTGGGAAATTTTAAAAATCAGGTTGATATATAGAGAGAGAGCTGCTATTGGCACCCCAAATTTTACTTATAATACCCCAATTAAAAATAAATATAATTTATAAATGGTTGAGAATAAATAAAAAAGTTGGGGTGCCAATAGAAGCTCTCTCTTGTACTTTTTTTTGTTTTTGTGCTAGATTTCTGATTTTATATGAGCCTAATCATAATAATAATTGTAAACACAACTGGAATTGTATGAACAAGTGTTATAATGTTGAGATAATAATTTGAGCCAAACCTTTGTAATGGTTGAATGGTGAGTTTTAATCTTTAATTGGGGTGTGATAAATAATTTAGGGAATTGGGGTGTAATAATTTATTGCATTGATAACTTTATAGTACATTATGTTGGATGGAGTTTTATCGCTGATAGATTAATTTTAATTTAGTTAATTTTCTAATTGAGGAATATCATGAGCCTTGGATATATGAATGGTACATGAACCACTTTCTCGAGAGTGAGATCGAATGAAGGCTATTTAGAGAGTTTGTTGAAGTGACATTGATTAGCTTGTAACAACGAGTATACACATGTGCATGGCATACATTAATAACATAATCTGGAAAATAGATCAACATTGGGTTTAGGATGGACAATTATAAACACATTTCCAAGTAGTTGTTTTTTAAAATCTTGCATCTGCTTTCTTTAAATGGTCAGAGTGCTAAAATATGGGATTTCTGCGTTGAACATGATATTACTTTCAGATGCATGGTCATTTTGCAGTCAGAATCAATCATTTGTTTCATAATTTCCTTGCTTGTGAATTGGACTGCTGTCTTGTGTTCTAGCACTTCGTTTTATATTTGATAGATCTAGTTGTACCTTTCATTGGTTCTCTTATGCTGATTTCTTCAAATTCTTTTATAATATTTTGGGTTTTATTAGTTACCATGTCTTTGTTATAGCTCTTACTAACTATATAATGCGATGTAACTTATCTTAGGTTTGGAGCATTCCAAGGAAAATTATTGAGAACTATTTCCCTTGATGTGATTGCACTGGCAGTAGAGTTACCAAGAGGTATTGCTGCATTCAAAAACGTTGAAAGCACTTGTAGTAGTTATGGATTGTGTATCATTGGCGCATTATCTAATCACAGGTATTTCACTTTCCCTTCACCTATTCTTTATGCATCCATCTATTGTTTGTAATTTAATGAGCAGTTCTAATTTTTTTTTTTCCTTTAATATAATCTCGTCTTCTATTCTTCTCAATGATATGTAGTGTAGTTAAGAATTGGCCTTTGATTCGATTGACTTGCAAGGCATGTATGATTTGTTACATCATGTTCACAAATCACTGATGTTCTCTTGGTGACGTTCATAACTTAATTGAAGTGTGTCAGTTACTTTTTTAGCATTGGGCTCCATATTTTTTTTCAAGCATCCTATATTAGTTTTTTCATGTTTCCAAATATTACAATGCTATTTGTAAGGGAGATATTGAGTGCGAGAGTGTGCCCTGCTAATGTTTTCAACAGATTTAGTGTTGTAATGACATGCTAATGTTTTCAAAAGCTTGCTTATTTCCTTTTTGAAGCATTCGATTTTCTAATTTTTGAGATTTTCTAAAATGGTAGAGTTCTCATTTCAATTTCTAATGATATTTTGGAAGTGTTTTTTGTCACAATTTCTTTAGTTTTTCAAAAGCATTGTTATTTTCCAATTGAAAGTATTCGAGTTTCTCCTTCTATGATTTTTCAAAAATGTTAGATTTTCGAAAATGTAAGAGTTGTCTTTTCAATTTCTAATGTTTTTTCAAAAGCCCCAGTGCTAACTAATTTCCATTTTTAAAAACTTATATTGTTTCTCGTTTAAAAACATTCAAGTTTCTTTTTTTGAGATTGTCAAAAATGGTATAGATCTCCTTCTGACACACAAACATTTTTAAAATTGTCAAAGTCATGTTTCATTATCTTTCAAATGCTTTTTTATTTCCCTTTCGAAAGCATTCGGTTTTTTCCTAGGTTCTCTAAGAGAGTTCCAACATTGACATAGTTTTTTCCTAGATTCTCTAAGAGAGTTCCAACATTTTTCAGAAGTGTCAATGTTGCCCTTTCTTTACTTTTAAAAACCTGTGTTCTTTTCTTTTTTAAAATTATTAAAAAAATTTCCTTCGAGCTTCTAGCAATATTTCAAAATTGTTTTTTCACCCTTTTGTCATTTTTCACAACTATTTTTATTTTCCAATTCAAAGCATTTGAATTTCTCCTTCTCAGATTTTCAAAAATGTTAGATTTATCATTTTGAGTCTAACGTTTTGGAAAAGTGGAAAAGTGTCAGTGTTGCCTTTTCTTGTTTTTTTAGAACTTTGTTGTTTCCCTTGTAAAAGCATTCAAATTTCTCATTCTAATATTTTCAAAAAAAGGAAGAGTTCTCCTCTCGAGTTCCAACTTTCTTTCAAAAGGTTAAAAAATATCCATTCTTTATGTTTCAAAAGTTTTGTTGTTTTTCTTTTGAAAGCGATTGAGTTTCTTCTTATGAGATTTTTGAAATGGCACATTTTCCCTTTATAGTCCAATGTTCTTTTAGAAGTGTTAGTGTTACCGATTTTTTTTTTAGAAATTTTTTTGTTTCTCTTTTAAATTCGTCCACATTCCTCTTCCTAAGATTTAAAAAAATGGAATAGTTGTTTTTTTGAGTTCGAATGTTCTTTCAAAAGTTTCATTGTTGCCCATTTCTATTTTTCAAAAGTTATGTCATTTCTCATTTGAAAGCAATTGAGTTTAGAAAATGGTATAGATCTCCTTTCGAGTCACAATGTTTATTTAAAATTGTGAAAGTCATTTTTTTTAAATATTTCAAACGCTTTGTTATTTCCCTTTTGAAAGCATTTTGTTTTTTCCTTCCAAGATTTTTTTAAATAATAAATTCTCTATTCGAGTTCCAACATTTTTCAGGCGTGTCAATGTTACCCTTTCTTTTCTTTTTAAAAAGTTTCTTTTCCTTTTTTGAAATCGTTTAAGTTTTTCCTTCTAAGATTTTCGAAATTGGTCGATTTCTAAATTCATTTAAGTTTCTCTTCTTAAGATTTTTTAAAACAGAGAAGTTGTCTTTTTGAGTTCAAACGTTTTTTCAAAACTTCCAATGTTAACCATTTTCTATTTTTTTAAACTTGAAGTCATTTTTTTCAGTTTAAAGCAACTGAGCTTTTCCTTATAAGATTGTCGAATATATCTCCTACTTAGTCCCAACATATATTTAGAATTGTCAAAAGTTATTCTTTCTTTGTTGTTCAAACGTTTTATTGTTTCACTTTTTAAACGATTTAGTTTTGTCCGTCTAAGATTTTCAAAAATAGAAGATTCCTTATTCATTTTCCAACATTTTTAAGAAGTGTCAATTGTACTGTTTCTTCACTTTTAAAAAACCGTCCTTTTCTTTTTTGAAATCATTGAAATTTTTTCCATTTTAAAATTTCAAAATTGGTAGATTTCTCCTATCTAGTTAAACTTTCTTTCAAAAATGTCAGTTTTACCATTTCTTTAATTTTTGAAAGCTTGTTTATTTCCCTTTTGAAAACATTCGATTTTCACTCTTTCGTATTTTCTAAAATGGTAGTGTTCTCCTTCGAAGTTTTAACGGTCTTCCTGAAAAAAAAAAAAATTCTCTCTTCATTGTTTAAAGTATTGTTATTTTCCAAGTAAGCGTTTTCGAGTTTCTTCATCTTCGAATTTCAAAATATTTAGATTTCTCCTTTCGAGTCTAACATTCTTTTAGAAGTGTCAGTGTTACTTTTGCTTACTTTTATAAAGCTTTGTTATTTCACTTTGGAAAGCGTTCAACTTTGCCTTTCAAGTTCCAACTCTTAGGGTCCAACGTTCTTTAAGAAGCATCAATGTTACCCTTTCTTTATTTTTTGAAAACTTTTTTCTTTATCTTTTAAATGCATTCAAGTTCCTCTTGTTTAGATATTTTAAAATGGAAGAGTTTTCCTTATGAGTTCAAATGTTCTTTCGAAAGTTTCCATGTTACCCATTTTCTATTTATCAAAAGTTTTGTTGTTTCTCATTTTAAAGCAATGAGAGTTTCACCTTCGGAGTCCCAATGTTTATTTAAAATTGTCCAAGTTATCTTTTTTTTTTTTTTATCTTTCAAACACGTTGTTATTGCCCTTTTGAAAGTATTCGGTTTTCTCATTCTAAGATTTTCAAAACTTGTAGGTGGTCTATTCGAGTTCCATCATTTTTCAGATGTGTCAATTTTACCCCTTCCTTTAGTGTTTAAAAGCTTCGTCCTTTCTTTTTTTTTAAATCATTAATGTTTTTTTTTTCCTTCTGAGATTTTCGAAATTTGTATATTTCTCATTTCTAAACTGAACGATCTTATAGAAATTCTAGTTTTACGATTTATTTTTCAAAAGCTCGCTTATTTCCCAATTAATAAGATTTCATTTTCAGTTTTTGATATTTTCTAAAATGATAGATTCTCCTTTTAAGTTCTAAAAGTCTTCAAGAAATGTTTTAAAACCCCTTTTCGTAGTTTTCAAAAAAAATTTATTTTCCAATTGAAAATATTCAAATATCTACTTCTCAAAATTTCAAAACTTTGTTATTTCCCTGTTCAAAAAATATCCATTCTTTATATTTCAAAAATTTAGTTGTTTCATGTTTTAAAGGAAATGAGTTTCTTATTGTTTTATTTTTGAAATGGTAGATTTCTCCTCTATAGGGAACGTTCTTTCAAAATGGTAGAGTTCTAACGTTCTTTCAAAAGTTTTAGTGTGACCCAATTGAATTTCGATTTTCTCTATTTCAATATTTTCTAAAAAAGTAGAGTTCTCCTTTGGAGATCTAAAAGTCCTCAAGAACTGCTTTTTTAAAACCCTTCTCTTTTTTTTACTATAGAATCTTTATTTCCCAATAAAAATAATTGAATTTGTCTTTCTGAAATTTTCAAAGATGTTAAATTTACCGTTCCGAGTTTTACAGCTCTTTCAGAAGTTTCAATGTTCTATTTTCCTTATTTTTCCAAAACTTTGTTGATTCCTTTTAAACGGCATTAAATTTTCTCATTCTAAGATTTTTGAAAACTAAAGAGTTCTCTTTTCGAGTTCTGACACTCTTTCTAAAGCTTCGAAAATACCCATTCTTTATATTTCAATAATCTAGTTGTTTCTCTTTTGAAAGGAAATGAGTTTCTTCTTGTGTGATTTTTGAAATGGTAGATTTCTCCTCTATAGTCCAACATTCTTTTAGAAGTGTTAGTGTTACCATTTCTTTCCTTAAAGAAAACTTTTTTTTTTTCCCTTTTAAAGTCTTCCAAATTCCTCCTAAGATTTTCGAAAATCGAAGAGTTGTGTTTTCTATTTCTTATGTTTTTTCAAAAGTTGTAGTGTTACCTAAGTTTCATTTTTCGAAAGTTGTGGTATTTCTCATTTTAAATCATTTGAGTTCTCTTTCTGAGTCACAATGTTTTTTACAATTGTCAAAATTATATTTTATTATCTTTCAACGAAGGTTTTGTTATACCACGTTTAAAAGCATTCAATTTTCTCCTACTAAGATTTTTTTAAATGGTAGATATGCTATTCGAGTTCCAACATTTTTCAGAAGTGTCAATGTTTCCCATTCTTACTAAGGCCACCCCACACCATAGCCAAATTGTTTTGTCTTATATTAGTTGAAAGTTTCGGAATGAGCTAATTTTTGGTGAGAATGATCTCTATGGTGAGGAGATCATCCTCGCCAAAAATCAACCCATTCCAAAACTTCTAACCCCATCAAAACAAGTTGAAGATACGTAAAATGTCTATTTTTTTGTAAACTACATTTGATAGGGTTAGAAGCTTAGGAATGGGTTGATTTTTGGTGTGGACGATCGCCTCACCATTTAGATCCTCCTCACCAAAAACCATCCTATTCCTAAATTTTTAACCATACAAGACCAAAATATTGGCTATGGTTTGGGGTGCCTTTAACACTACCCATTTTTTACCCTTTCTTTATTTTTAAAGCTCGCTTATAACAGTCTTTCTAAAGTGTTGTTCCCCACCCCTTCTTTATTTTTCAAAAGAATTTTTATTCTCCAACTAATAGCATTCAAGTGTTTCCTTCTCAAATTTCGACATTTGTTAGATTTCCCTTTGTAGTCTAACATTCTTCAAGAAGTGTCAGTGATACCTTTTTTCTTATTTTCCCAAAACTTTGTTCTTTTCCTTTGGAAAGCGTTCAAGTTTCTCATTTTATGATTTTCAAAATATAAACAATACTCCTTTCGTGTTCCAACGTTCTTTCAAAAGTTTCAAAAATACCTATTCTTCATATTTCAAAGGCTTTGTTGTTTCTCTTTTAAGGCAAAGATATGTTTTATTTTCTGTCAAACAGTTTTTCATTTCCCTTCTTAAAGCTTCTCTTTTATCCTAAGATTTTCAAAAATGGTAGATTCTCTATTCTAGCGTTTTTCAAAAGTATGAATGCTACCCTTTCTTTAATTTTAGAAAGCTTTTTGTCCTTTTTCGTTTTTAAGTCATTAAAGATCGTCCATATAAAATTTTCGAAATTGGTTGATTTCTCTTTTCTAGTTAAACTGTTTTTTTGAAAAGTCTATTTGACCCTTTCTTTATTTTCAAACTTTCGCTTATTTCTCAATTGAAAACATTCGATTTTCTCTATTTCGATATTTTCTAAAATGGTAGAGTTCTCCTTTGGAGATCTAAAAGTCTTCAAGAAATGTTTTTCAAAACCATTATTATTATTATTATTATTTTTTGTCTAAAGAATCATTATTTACCAATTGAAAATATTTGAATTAGTCCTTCTCAAATTTTCAAAAATGTTAAATTTACCGTTTCAAGTTTTAACACTTTTTCAGAAGTTCTAGTGTTCCATTTTTCTTATTTTCCAATACTTTGTTGTTTTAACACCTTTTTATATAGGCATTCAAGTTTCTCATTCTAAGATTTTTAAAAAAAGAAAGAGTTCTCGTTGTCCGTCTCAATTATGATTTATTATCTTTTAACAAATGCTTTGTTATTTCCCTTACAAAAACATTCGATTTTCTCCTTCTAACATTTTTGAAAAAGTTAGTTTCGTTATTCGAGCTCCAACATTCTTCATAAGTGTCGATGCTTCCCATTTTTTTACTTGAAAAGAGGTTTTTTTCTTTCATTTTTCTAAATTGTTAAAACTTTTTCCTCATGAGATTTTTGAAATTGGTGAATTTCTCCTTTCTAGTTGAAATACCTTTTAGGAATGTCAACTTTTTTTACCCTTTCTTTATTTTAAAAGCTCACTTATTTCCCTTTTAAAATCATTTGATTTTCTATTGTTGATATTTTCTAAAATGGTAGAGTTTTCCTTTGATATTCTAAATAACTATCTTTCTAAAGTGTTTTCGTCACCGCTTCTTTATTTTTCAAAAGAAATTTTATTCTCCAACTAATGGCATTCAAGTTTCTCTGTCTTAAATTTCCACACATGTTAAATTTGCCTTTCTAGTCTAACGTTTCTCTAAGAAGTGTCGGTGTCACCTTTTTCTTATTTTTGTTTCCCTTTTTAAGGCGTTCACGTTCTAACTTTATGATTTCAAAATATAAAGAGTACTCCATTTGTGTTCCAATGTTTTTTTTCAAGAGTTTCGAAAATACCCATTCTTGATATTTCAAAGTCTTTTTGTTTTCTCTTTTCAAAGCAATTGAGTTTCTTCTTGTAAAATTTTCGATATAGTACATTTCTCTTTGATGTAGTCCAATGTTCTTTTAGAAGTGTTAGTGTCTTTCTATTTTTTTTAAAAAGCTTTTATTGCTTCTCTTTTAAATTCATTCAAGTTGCACCGAATGTTCGAGTTTCGACGCTCTGTCAGAAGTTTCAATGTTCCATTTTTCTTATTTTTCCAAAACTTTGTTGTTTCTTTTAAAAGGCATTGAAGTTTCTCATTCTAAGATTTTTGAAAACTAAAGAGTTATCTTTTCTAGTTCTAACGCACTTTCAAACGTTTAGAAAATACCAATTCTTTATATTTCAATAATCTAGTTGTTTCTCTTTTGAAAGGAAATGAGTTTCTTCTCGTGTGATTTTTGAAATGGTAGATTTCTCCTCTATAGTCCAACGTTCTTTTAGAAGTGTTAGTGTTACCATTTCTTGCTTATAGAAAACCTTTTTTTTTTCGTTTAAAGTTCTTCCATTAAAGTCTTCCAAGTTCCTCCTAAGATTTTCGAAAATCGAAGAGTTGTTGTTTTTTTCTATTTCTTATGTTTTTTCAAAAGTTGTGGTTTTCTCTCATTTTAAAGCATTTGAGTTCTTTCTGAGTGACCAACGTTTTTTACAATTGTCAAAATTTATATTTTACTATCGTTCAACGAAGGTTTTGTTTACCCCGTTTAAAAGCATTTAATTTTCTCCTTCTAAGATTTTTTTTAAATGGTAGATATGCTATTCAACTTCCAAAATTTTTCAGAAGTGTCAATGTTTCCCGTTCTTCACTTTTAAAAGCTTTGTCCTTTCCTTTTTCTAAATCGTTTAACTTTTTTCCTTGTTAAATTTTCAAAATTGGTTGATTTCTTCTTTCTAGTTGAAATACCTTTTAGAAATGTCAATTATTTTAGGGTAGTGTTAAAGGCACCCCAATTATTACAAAGGCCACCACACATCGTAGCCAAATTGTTTTGTCTTGTATTAGTTGAAAGTTTCGAAATGAGCTAATTTTTGGTGAGAATGATCTCTATGGTGAGGAGATCATCCTTGCCAAAAATCAGCCCATTCCAAAACTTCTAACCCCATCAAAACAAGTTGAAGATACGTAAAATGTCCATTTTTTGTAACTGTAAACTTGCATTTATATAGTGTTTGTTAGATGTGTTGATTTTGGTGTGGATGGATATCGCCCTCACCATTTAGATCCCCTCCTCACCATCATCTATTCCTAAATTTTTAACCATACAAGACAAAAATATTGGCTATGGTTTGGGGTGCCTTTACACTACCCATTTTTTACCCTTCTTTACTTTTTATTTAAGCTCGCTTATAACAGTCTTTCTAAAGTGTTGTTCCCCACCCCTTCTTTATTTTTCAAAAGAATTTTTATTCTCCAACTAATAACATTCAAGTGTTTCCTTATCAAATTTCGACATTTGTTAGATTTCCCTTTGTAGTCTAACATTCTTCAAGAAGTGTCAGTGATACCTTTTTTCTTATTTTCCCAAAACTTTGTTCTTTTCCTTTGGAAAGCGTTCAAGTTTCTCATTTTATGATTTTCAAAATATAAACAATACTCCTTTCGTGTTCCAACGTTCTTTCAAAAGTTTCAAAATACCTATTCTTCATATTCAAAGGCTTTGTTGTTTCTCTTTTAGGCAAAGATATGTTTTATTTTCTGTCAAACAGTTTTTCATTTCCCTTCTTAAAGCTTCTCTTTTATCCTAAGATTTTCAAAAATGGTAGATTCTCTATTCTAGCGTTTTTCAAAAGTATGAATGCTACCCTTTCTTTAATTTTAGAAAGCTTTTTGTCCTTTTTCGTTTTTAAGTCATTAAAGATCGTCCATATAAAATTTTCGAAATTGGTTGATTTCTCTTTTCTAGTTAAACTGTTTTTTTGAAAAGTCTATTTGACCCTTTCTTTATTTTCAAACTTTCGCTTATTTCTCAATTGAAAACATTCGATTTTCTCTATTTCGATATTTTCTAAAATGGTAGAGTTCTCCTTTGGAGATCTAAAAGTCTTCAAGAATGTTTTTCAAAACCATTATTATTATTATTATTATTTTTTGTCTAAAGAATCATTATTTACCAATTGAAATATTTGAATTAGTCCTTCTCAAATTTTCAAAAATGTTAAATTTACCGTTTCAAGTTTTAACACTTTTTCAGAAGTTCTAGTGTTCCATTTTTCTTATTTTCCAATACTTGTTGTTCTAACACCTTTTTATATAGGCATTCAAGTTTCTCATTCTAAGATTTTTCAAAAAGAAAGAGTTTCTTTGTCCGTCTCAATTATGTTTAATTATCTTTTACAAATGCTTTGTTATTTCCCTTCTAAAAACATTCGATTTTCTCCTTCTAATATTTTTGAAAAAGGTAGTTTCGTTATTCGATCTCCAACATTCTTCATAAGTGTCGATGTTTCCCTTTTTTTTTTACTTGAAAAGTGGTTTTTTTATTTCCTTTTTCTAAATTGTAAAACTTTTTCCTCATGAGATTTTCGAAATGGTGGTCGATTTCTCCTTTCTAGTTGAAATACCTTTTAGGAATGTCAATTTGTTTTTACCTTTCTTTATTTTTAAAGCTCACTTATTTCCTTTTTAAAATCATTTGATTTTCTATTGTTGATATTTTCTAAAATGGTAGAGTTCCACTTTGATATTCTAAATAACTATCTTTCTAAAGTGTTTTCGTCACCGCTTCTTTATTTTTCAAAAGAAATCTTATTCTCCAACTAATGGCATTCAAGTTTCTCTGTCTTAATTTCCACACTTGATAAATTTGCTCTTTCTAGTCTAACGTTTCTCTAAGAAGTGTCGGTGTTACCTTTTTGTTATTTTTGTTTCCCTTTCAAAGGCGTTCACGTTTCTAACTTTATGATTTCAAAATATAAAGAATACTCCTTTCATGTTCCAATGTTTTCTTTCAAGAGTTTCGAAAAATACCCATTCTTGATATTTCAAAGTCTTTTTGTTTTCTCTTTTCAAAGCAATTGAGTTTCTTCTTGTAAATTTTCGATACGGTAGATTTCTCTATGATATAGTCCAATGTTCTTTTAGAAGTGTTAGTGTCTTTCCATTTTTTTTTTTTAAAGCTTTTATTGCTTTTCTTTTAAATTCATTCAAGTTGCAACGAATGTTCGAGTTTCGACACTCTTTCAGAAGTTTCAATTTTCCATTTTTCCTATTTTTCCCAAACTTTGTTGTTTCTTTTAAAGGCATTGAAGTTTCTCATTCAAAGATTTTTGAAAACTAAAGAGTTCTCTTTCCGAGTTCTGACGCACTTTCAAACGTTTAGAAAATACCAATTCTTTATATTTCAATAATCTAGTTGTTTCTCTTTTGAAAGGAAATGAGTTTCTTCTCGTGT
Organism: Akebia trifoliata; assembly: GCF_017979445.1. NCBI lineage: Eukaryota > Viridiplantae > Streptophyta > Magnoliopsida > Ranunculales > Lardizabalaceae > Akebia > Akebia trifoliata. The sequence continues at coordinate 26,578,390 of NC_141381.1, forward strand.
GATTTTTGAAATGGTAGATTTCTCCTCTATAGTCCAACGTTCTTTTAGAAGTGTTAGTGTTACCATTTCTTTGCTTATAGAAAACCTTTTTTTTTTCTCTCGTTTAAAGTCTTCCAAGTTCCTCCTAAGATTTTCGAAAATCGAAGAGTTGTGTTTTCTATTTCTTATGTTTTTTCAAAAGTTGTGGTATTTCTCATTTTAAAGCATTTGAGTTCTCTTTCTGAGTCACAACGTTTTTTACAATTGTCAAAATTATATTTTATTATCTTTCAACGAAGGTTTTGTTATACCCCGTTTAAAAGTATTCAATTTTCTCCTTCTAAGATTTTTTAAGATGGTAGATATGCTATTCGAGTTCTAACATTTTTCAGAAGTGTCAATGTTTCCCTTTTTACTTTTAAAAAGCTTTGTCCTTTCCTTTTTCTAAATCGTTAAACTTTTTTCCTTATTAGATTTTTAAATTGGTCGATTTCTCCTTTCTAGTTGAAATACCTCTTAGAAATGTCAATTATTTTAGGGTAGTGTTAAAGGCACTGCTGTTATTGCAAAGGGCACCTCACACCATAGCCAAATTGTTTTGTCTTATATTAGTTGAAAGTTTCGGAATGAGCTAATTTTTGGTGAGAATGATCTCTATGGTGAGGAGATCATCCTCGCCAAAAATCAGCCCATTCCAAAACTTCTAACCCCATCAAAACAAGTTGAAGATACGTAAAATGTCCATTTTTTTGTAAACTGCATTTGATAGGGTTAGAAGCTTAGGAATGGGTTGATTTTTGGTGTGGACGATCGCCTCACCATTTAGATCCCCCTCACCAAAAACCATCCTATTCCTAAATTTTTAACCATACAAGACAAAAATATTGGCTATGGTTTGGGGTGCCTTTAACCCTACCCATTTTTTACCCTTTCTTTATTTTTAAGCTCGCTTATAACAGTCTTTCTAAAGTGTTGTTCCCCACCCCTTCTTTATTTTTCAAAAGAATTTTTATTCTCCAACTAATAGCATTCAAGTGTTTCCTTCTCAAATTTCCACATTTGTTAGATTTCCCTTTGTAGTCTAACATTCTTCAAGAAGTGTCAGTGATACCTTTTTTCTTATTTTCCCAAAACTTTGTTCTTTCCCTTTGGAAAGCATTCAAGTTTCTCATTTTATGATTTTCAAAATATAAACAATACTCCTTTCGTGTTCCAACGTTCTTTCAAAAGTTTCAAAAATACCTATTCTTCATATTTCGAAGGCTTTGTTGTTTCTCTTTTAAGGCAAAGATATGTTTTATTTTCTTTCAAACGGTTTTTCATTTCCCTTCTTAAAGCTTCTCTTTTCTCCTAAGATTTTCGAAAATGGTAGATTCTCTTCTAGCGTTTTTCAAAAGTTTGAATGCTACCCTTTCTTTAATTTTAGAAAGCTTTTTGTCCTCTTTTATTTTTAAGTCATTAAAGATCGTCCATATAAAATTTTCGATATTGGTTGATTTCTCTTTTCTAGTTAAACTGTTTTTTTGAAAAGTCTATTTGACCATTTCTTTATTTTCAAACCTTCGCTTATTTCTCAATTGAAGATTTTCTCTATTTCGATATTTTCTAAAATGGTAGAGTTCTCCTTTGGAGATCCAAAAGTTTTCAAAAAATGTTTTTCAAAACCATTTTTTTATTATTATTATTATTTTGTCTAAAGAATCATTATTTGCCAATTGAAAATATTCGAATTTGTCCTTCTCAAATTTTCAAAAATGTTAAATTTACCGTTTCAAGTTTTAACGCTTTTTCAGAAGTTCCAATGTTCCATTTTTCTTATTTTTCCAAAACTTTGTTGTTCTAACACCTTTTTATATAGGCATTCAAGTTTCTCATTCTAAGATTTTTCAAAAAAGAAAGAGTTCTCTTTGTCCGTCTCAATTATGTTTAATTATCTTTTAACAAATGCTTTGTTATTTCCCTTCTAAAAACATTCGATTTTCTCCTTCTAATATTTTGAAAAAGGTAGTTTCGTTATTCGATCTCCAACATTCTTCATAAGTGTCGATGTTTCCCTTTTTTTTTACTTGAAAAGTGGTTTTTTTATTTCCTTTTTCTAAATTGTAAAACTTTTTCCTCATGAGATTTTCGAAATTGGTCGATTTCTCCTTTCTAGTTGAAATACCTTTTAGGAATGTCAATTTGTTTTTAACCTTTCTTTATTTTTAAAGCTCACTTATTTTTTTAAAATCATTTGATTTTCTATTGTTGATATTTTCTAAAATGGTAGAGTTCCACTTTGATATTCTAAATAACTATCTTTCTAAAGTGTTTTCGTCACCGCTTCTTTATTTTTCAAAAGAAATCTTATTCTCCAACTAATGGCATTCAAGTTTCTCTGTCTTAAATTTCCACACTTGAAATTTGCTCTTTCTAGTCTAACGTTTCTCTAAGAAGTGTCGGTGTTACCTTTTTGTTATTTTTGTTTCCCTTTCAAAGGCGTTCACGTTTCTAACTTTATGATTTCAAAATATAAAGAATACTCCTTTCATGTTCCAATGTTTTCTTTCAAGAGTTTCGAAAATACCCATTCTTGATATTTCAAAGTCTTTTTGTTTTCTCTTTTCAAAGCAATTGAGTTTCTTCTTGTAAAATTTTCGATACGGTAGATTTCTCTATGATATAGTCCAATGTTCTTTTAGAAGTGTTAGTGTCTTTCCATTTTTTTTTTTTTAAAGCTTTTATTGCTTTTCTTTTAAATTCATTCAAGTTGCAACGAATGTTCGAGTTTCGACACTCTTTCAGAAGTTTCAATTTTCCATTTTTCCTATTTTTCCCAAACTTTGTTGTTTCTTTTAAAGGCATTGAAGTTTCTCATTCAAAGATTTTTGAAAACTAAAGAGTTCTCTTTCCGAGTTCTGACGCACTTTCAAACGTTTAGAAAATACCAATTCTTTATATTTCAATAATCTAGTTGTTTCTCTTTTGAAAGGAACTGAGTTTCTTCTCGTGTGATTTTTGAAATGGTAGATTTCTCCTCTATAGTCCAACGTTCTTTTAGTAGTGTTAGTGTTACCATTTCTTTGCTTAAAGAAAACCTTTTTTTTTTTTCTCTCTTTTAAAGTCTTCCAAGTTCCTCCTAAGATTTTCGAAAATCGAAGAGTTGTGTTTTCTATTTCTTATGTTTTTTCAAATGTCGTAGTGTTAACTAAGTTTCATTTTTGGAAAGTTGTGGTATTTCTCATTTTAAAGCATTTGAGTTCTCTTTCTGAGTCACAACGTTTTTTACAATTGTCAAAATTATATTTTATTATCTTTCAACGAAGGTTTTGTTATACCCCGTTTAAAAGTATTCAATTTTCTCCTTCTAAGATTTTTTAAGATGGTAGATATGCTATTCGAGTTCTAACATTTTTCAGAAGTGTCAATGTTTCCCCTTTTACTTTTAAAAAGCTTTGTCCTTTCCTTTTTCTAAATCGTTTAAACTTTTTTCCTTATTAGATTTTTTAAATTGGTCGATTTCTCTTTCTAGTTGAAATACCTCTTAGAAATGTCAATTATTTTAGGGTAGTGTTAAAGGCACTGCTGTTATTGCAAAGGGCACCTCACACCATAGCCAAATTGTTTTGTCTTATATTAGTTGAAAGTTTCGGAATGAGCTAATTTTTGGTGAGAATGATCTCTATGGTGAGGAGATCATCCTCGCCAAAAATCAGCCCATTCCAAAACTTCTAACCCCATCAAAACAAGTTGAAGATACGTAAAATGTCCATTTTTTTGTAAACTGCATTTGATAGGGTTAGAAGCTTAGGAATGGGTTGATTTTTGGTGTGGACGATCGCCTCACCATTTAGATCCCCCTCACCAAAAACCATCCTATTCCTAAATTTTTAACCATACAAGACAAAAATATTGGCTATGGTTTGGGGTGCCTTTAACCCTACCCATTTTTTACCCTTTCTTTATTTTTAAAGCTCGCTTATAACAGTCTTTCTAAAGTGTTGTTCCCCACCCCTTCTTTATTTTTCAAAAGAATTTTTATTCTCCAACTAATAGCATTCAAGTGTTTCCTTCTCAAATTTCCACATTTGTTAGATTTCCCTTTGTAGTCTAACATTCTTCAAGAAGTGTCAGTGAGTGATACCTTTTTTCTTATTTTCCCAAAACTTTGTTCTTTCCCTTTGGAAAGCATTCAAGTTTCTCATTTTATGATTTTCAAAATATAAACAATACTCCTTTCGTGTTCCAACGTTCTTTCAAAAGTTTCAAAAATACCTATTCTTCATATTTCGAAGGCTTTGTTGTTTCTCTTTTAAGGCAAAGATATGTTTTATTTTCTTTCAAACGGTTTTTCATTTCCTTCTTAAAGCTTCTCTTTTCTCCTAAGATTTTCGAAAATGGTAGATTCTCTATTCTAGCGTTTTTCAAAAGTTTGAATGCTACCCTTTCTTTAATTTTAGAAAGCTTTTTGTCCTCTTTTATTTTTAAGTCATTAAAGATCGTCCATATAAAATTTTCGATATTGGTTGATTTCTCTTTTCTAGTTAAACTGTTTTTTTGAAAAGTCTATTTGACCATTTCTTTATTTTCAAACCTTCGCTTATTTCTCAATTGAAGATTTTCTCTATTTCGATATTTTCTAAAATGGTAGAGTTCTCCTTTGGAGATCCAAAAGTTTTCAAGAAATGTTTTTCAAAACCATTCTTTTTATTATTATTATTATTTTGTCTAAAGAATCATTATTTGCCAATTGAAAATATTCGAATTTGTCCTTCTCAAATTTTCAAAAATGTTAAATTTACCGTTTCAAGTTTTAACGCTTTTTCAGAAGTTCCAATGTTCCATTTTTTCTTATTTTTCCAAAACTTTGTTGTTCTAACACCTTTTTATATAGGCATTCAAGTTTCTCATTCTAAGATTTTTCAAAAAAGAAAGAGTTCTCTTTGTCCGTCTCTCTCAATTATGTTTAATTATCTTTTAACAAATGCTTTGTTATTTCCCTTCTAAAAACATTCGATTTTCTCCTTCTAATATTTTTGAAAAAGGTAGTTTCGTTATTCGATCTCCAACATTCTTCATAAGTGTCGATGTTTCCCTTTTTTTTTTACTTGAAAAGTGGTTTTTTTATTTCCTTTTTCTAAATTGTAAAACTTTTTCCTCATGAGATTTTCGAAATTGGTCGATTTCTCCTTTCTAGTTGAAATACCTTTTAGGAATGTCAATTTGTTTTTAACCTTTCTTTATTTTTAAAGCTCACTTATTTCCTTTTTAAAATCATTTGATTTTCTATTGTTGATATTTTCTAAAATGGTAGAGTTCCACTTTGATATTCTAAATAACTATCTTTCTAAAGTGTTTTCGTCACCGCTTCTTTATTTTTCAAAAGAAATCTTATTCTCCAACTAATGGCATTCAAGTTTCTCTGTCTTAAATTTCCACACTTGATAAATTTGCTCTTTCTAGTCTAACGTTTCTCTAAGAAGTGTCGGTGTTACCTTTTTGTTATTTTTGTTTCCCTTTCAAAGGCGTTCACGTTTCTAACTTTATGATTTCAAAATATAAAGAATACTCCTTTCATGTTCCAATGTTTTCTTTCAAGAGTTTCGAAAATACCCATTCTTGATATTTCAAAGTCTTTTTGTTTCTCTTTTCAAAGCAATTGAGTTTCTTCTTGTAAAATTTTCGATACGGTAGATTTCTCTATGATATAGTCCAATGTTCTTTTAGAAGTGTTAGTGTCTTTCCATTTTTTTTTTTTTAAAGCTTTTATTGCTTTTCTTTTAAATTCATTCAAGTTGCAACGAATGTTCGAGTTTCGACACTCTTTCAGAAGTTTCAATTTTCCATTTTTCCTATTTTTCCCAAACTTTGTTGTTTCTTTTAAAGGCATTGAAGTTTCTCATTCAAAGATTTTTGAAAACTAAAGAGTTATCTTTCCGAGTTCTGACGCACTTTCAAACGTTTAGAAAATACCAATTCTTTATATTTCAATAATCTAGTTGTTTATTTTTTGAAAGGAACTGAGTTTCTTCTCGTGTGATTTTTGAAATGGTAGATTTCTCCTCTATAGTCCAACGTTTTTAGTAGTGTTAGTGTTACCATTTCTTTGCTTAAAGAAAACCTTTTTTTTTTCTCTCTTTTAAAGTCTTCCAAGTTCCTCCTAAGATTTTCGAAAATCGAAGAGTTGTGTTTTCTATTTCTTATGTTTTTTCAAAAGTTGTGGTATTTCTCATTTTAAAGCATTTGAGTTCTCTTTCTGAGTCACAACGTTTTTTACAATTGTCAAAATTATATTTTACTATCGTTCAACGAAGGTTTTGTTTACCCCGTTTAAAAGCATTTAATTTTCTCCTTCTAAGATTTTTTAGATGGTAGATATGCTATTCGAGTTCTAACATTTTTCAGAAGTGTCAATGTTTCCCCTTTTTACTTTTAAAAAGCTTTGTCCTTTCCTTTTCTAAATCGTTAAACTTTTTTCCTTATTAGATTTTTTAAATTGGTCGATTTCTCCTTTCTAGTTGAAATACCTCTTAGAAATGTCAATTATTTTAGGGTAGTGTTAAAGGCACTGCTGTTATTGCAAAGGGCACCTCACACCATAGCCAAATTGTTTTGTCTTATATTAGTTGAAAGTTTCGGAATGAGCTAATTTTTGGTGAGAATGATCTCTATGGTGAGGAGATCATCCTCGCCAAAAATCAGCCCATTCCAAAACTTCTAACCCCATCAAAACAAGTTGAAGATACGTAAAATGTCCATTTTTTTGTAAACTGCATTTGATAGGGTTAGAAGCTTAGGAATGGGTTGATTTTTGGTGTGGACGATCGCCTCACCATTTAGATCCCCCTCACCAAAAACCATCCTATTCCTAAATTTTTAACCATACAAGACAAAAATATTGGCTATGGTTTGGGGTGCCTTTAACCCTACCCATTTTTTACCCTTTCTTTATTTTTAAAGCTCGCTTATAACAATCTTTCTAAAGTGTTTTTTGTCACCCCTTCTTTATTTTTCAAAAGAATTTTTATTCTCCAACTAATAGCATTCAAGTGTTTTCTTTTCATATTTCCACCTTTGTTAGATTTTCCATTTCTAGTCTAACGTTCTTTAAGAAGTGTCGGTGTTACCTTTTTTATTTTATTTTCCCAAAACTTTGTTCTTTCTATTTGGAAAGCGTTCAAGTTTCTCATTTTATGATTTTCAAAATATAAAGTGTACTCCTTTCGTGTTCCAATGTTCTTTCAAAAGTTTCTGCCTTATTCTTCATATTTCAAAGTCTTTATTGTTTCTCTTTTAAGGCAAAGATATGTTTTATTTTCTTTCAAACGGTTTTTCATTTCCCTTCTTAAAGCTTCTCTTTTCTCCTAAGATTTTCGAAAATGGTAGATTCTCTATTCTAGCGTTTTTCAAAAGTTTGAATGCTACCCTTTCTTTAATTTTAGAAAGCTTTTTGTCCTCTTTTATTTTTAAGTCATTAAAGATCGTCCATATAAAATTTTCGATATTGGTTGATTTCTCTTTTCTAGTTAAACTGTTTTTTTGAAAAGTCTATTTGACCATTTCTTTATTTTCAAACCTTCGCTTATTTCTCAATTGAAGATTTTCTCTATTTCGATATTTTCTAAAATGGTAGAGTTCTCCTTTGGAGATCCAAAAGTTTTCAAAAAATGTTTTTCAAAACCATTCTTTTTATTATTATTATTATTTTGTCTAAAGAATCATTATTTGCCAATTGAAAATATTCGAATTTGTCCTTCTCAAATTTTCAAAAATGTTAAATTTACCGTTTCAAGTTTTAACGCTTTTTTTCAGAAGTTCCATGTTCCATTTTTCTTATTTTTCCAAAACTTTGTTGTTCTAACACCTTTTTATATAGGCATTCAAGTTTCTCATTCTAGGATTTTTCAAAAAAGAAAGAGTTCTCTTTGTCCGTCTCAATTATGTTTAATTATCTTTTAACAAATGCTTTGTTATTTCCCTTCTAAAAACATTCGATTTTCTCCTTCTAATATTTTTGAAAAAGGTAGTTTCGTTATTCGATCTCCAACATTCTTCATAAGTGTCAATGTTTCCCTTTTTTTTTACTTGAAAAGTGGTTTTTTTATTTCCTTTTTCTAAATTGTAAAACTTTTTCCTCATGAGATTTTCGAAATTGGTCGATTTCTCCTTTCTAGTTGAAATACCTTTTAGGAATGTCAATTTGTTTTTAACCTTTCTTTATTTTAAAGCTCACTTATTTCCTTTTTAAAATCATTTGATTTTCTATTGTTGATATTTTCTAAAATGGTAGAGTTCCACTTTGATATTCTAAATAACTATCTTTCTAAAGTGTTTTCGTCACCGCTTCTTTATTTTTCAAAAGAAATCTTATTCTCCAACTAATGGCATTCAAGTTTCTCTGTCTTAAATTTCCACACTTGATAAATTTGCTCTTTCTAGTCTAACGTTTCTCTAAGAAGTGTCGGTGTTACCTTTTTGTTATTTTGTTTCCCTTTCAAAGGCGTTCACGTTTCTAACTTTATGATTTCAAAATATAAAGAATACTCCTTTCATGTTCCAATGTTTTCTTTCAAGAGTTTCGAAAATACCCATTCTTGATATTTCAAAGTCTTTTTGTTTTCTCTTTTCAAAGCAATTGAGTTTCTTCTTGTAAAATTTTCGATACGGTAGATTTCTCTATGATATAGTCCAATGTTCTTTTAGAAGTGTTTAGTGTCTTTCCATTTTTTTTTTTTTAAAGCTTTTATTGCTTTTCTTTTAAATTCATTCAAGTTGCAACGAATGTTCGAGTTTCGACACTCTTTCAGAAGTTTCAATTTTCCATTTTTCCTATTTTTCCCAAACTTTGTTGTTTCTTTTAAAGGCATTGAAGTTTCTCATTCAAAGATTTTTGAAAACTAAAGAGTTCTCTTTCCGAGTTCTGACGCACTTTCAAACGTTTAGAAAATACCAATTCTTTATATTTCAATAATCTAGTTGTTTCTCTTTTGAAAGGAACTGAGTTTCTTCTCGTGTGATTTTTGAAATGGTAGATTTCTCCTCTATAGTCCAACGTTCTTTTAGTAGTGTTAGTGTTACCATTTCTTTGCTTAAAGAAAACCTTTTTTTTTTTTTCTCTCTTTTAAAGTCTTCCAAGTTCCTCCTAAGATTTTCGAAAATCGAAGAGTTGTGTTTTCTATTTCTTATGTTTTTTCAAATGTCGTAGTGTTAACTAAGTTTCATTTTTGGAAAGTTGTGGTATTTCTCATTTTAAAGCATTTGAGTTCTCTTTCTGAGTCACAACGTTTTTTACAATTGTCAAAATTATATTTTATTATCTTTCAACGAAGGTTTTGTTATACCCCGTTTAAAAGTATTCAATTTTCTCCTTCTAAGATTTTTTAAGATGGTAGATATGCTATTCGAGTTCTAACATTTTTCAGAAGTGTCAATGTTTCCCCTTTTTACTTTTAAAAAGCTTTGTCCTTTCCTTTTTCTAAATCGTTAAACTTTTTTCCTTATTAGATTTTTTAAATTGGTCGATTTCTCCTTTCTAGTTGAAATACCTCTTAGAAATGTCAATTATTTTAGGGTAGTGTTAAAGGCACTGCTGTTATTGCAAAGGGCACCTCACACCATAGCCAAATTGTTTTGTCTTATATTAGTTGAAAGTTTCGGAATGAGCTAATTTTTGGTGAGAATGATCTCTATGGTGAGGAGATCATCCTCGCCAAAAATCAGCCCATTCCAAAACTTCTAACCCCATCAAAACAAGTTGAAGATACGTAAAATGTCCATTTTTTTGTAAACTGCATTTGATAGGGTTAGAAGCTTAGGAATGGGTTGATTTTTGGTGTGGACGATCGCCTCACCATTTAGATCCCCCTCACCAAAAACCATCCTATTCCTAAATTTTTAACCATACAAGACAAAAATATTGGCTATGGTTTGGGGTGCCTTTAACCCTACCCATTTTTTACCCTTTCTTTATTTTTAAAGCTCGCTTATAACAGTCTTTCTAAAGTGTTGTTCCCCACCCCTTCTTTATTTTTCAAAAGAATTTTTATTCTCCAACTAATAGCATTCAAGTGTTTCCTTCTCAAATTTCCACATTTGTTAGATTTCCCTTTGTAGTCTAACATTCTTCAAGAAGTGTCAGTGATACCTTTTTTCTTATTTTCCCAAAACTTTGTTCTTTCCCTTTGGAAAGCATTCAAGTTTCTCATTTTATGATTTTCAAAATATAAACAATACTCCTTTCGTGTTCCAACGTTCTTTCAAAAGTTTCAAAAATACCTATTCTTCATATTTCGAAGGCTTTGTTGTTTCTCTTTTAAGGCAAAGATATGTTTTATTTTCTTTCAAACGGTTTTTCATTTCCCTTCTTAAAGCTTCTCTTTTCTCCTAAGATTTTCGAAAATGGTAGATTCTCTATTCTAGCGTTTTTCAAAAGTTTGAATGCTACCCTTTCTTTAATTTTAGAAAGCTTTTTGTCCTCTTTTATTTTTAAGTCATTAAAGATCGTCCATATAAAATTTTCGATATTGGTTGATTTCTCTTTTCTAGTTAAACTGTTTTTTTGAAAAGTCTATTTGACCATTTCTTTATTTTCAAACCTTCGCTTATTTCTCAATTGAAGATTTTCTCTATTTCGATATTTTCTAAAATGGTAGAGTTCTCCTTTGGAGATCCAAAAGTTTTCAAAAAATGTTTTTCAAAACCATTCTTTTTATTATTATTATTTTTGTCTAAAGAATCATTATTTGCCAATTGAAAATATTCGAATTTGTCCTTCTCAAATTTTCAAAAATGTTAAATTTACCGTTTCAAGTTTTAACGCTTTTTCAGAAGTTCCAATGTTCCATTTTTCTTATTTTTCCAAAACTTTGTTGTTCTAACACCTTTTTATATAGGCATTCAAGTTTCTCATTCTAAGATTTTTCAAAAAAGAAAGAGTTCTCTTTGTCCGTCTCAATTATGTTTAATTATCTTTTAACAAATGCTTTGTTATTTCCCTTCTAAAAACATTCGATTTTCTCCTTCTAATATTTTTGAAAAAGGTAGTTTCGTTATTCGATCTCCAACATTCTTCATAAGTGTCGATGTTTCCCTTTTTTTTTTACTTGAAAAGTGGTTTTTTTATTTCCTTTTTCTAAATTGTAAAACTTTTTCCTCATGAGATTTTCGAAATTGGTCGATTTCTCCTTTCTAGTTGAAATACCTTTTAGGAATGTCAATTTGTTTTTAACCTTTCTTTATTTTTAAAGCTCACTTATTTCCTTTTTAAAATCATTTGATTTTCTATTGTTGATATTTTCTAAAATGGTAGAGTTCCACTTTGATATTCTAAATAACTATCTTTCTAAAGTGTTTTCGTCACCGCTTCTTTATTTTTCAAAAGAAATCTTATTCTCCAACTAATGGCATTCAAGTTTCTCTGTCTTAAATTTCCACACTTGATAAATTTGCTCTTTCTAGTCTAACGTTTCTCTAAGAAGTGTCGGTGTTACCTTTTTGTTATTTTTGTTTCCCTTTCAAAGGCGTTCACGTTTCTAACTTTATGATTTCAAAATATAAAGAATACTCCTTTCATGTTCCAATGTTTTCTTTCAAGAGTTTCGAAAATACCCATTCTTGATATTTCAAAGTCTTTTTGTTTTCTCTTTTCAAAGCAATTGAGTTTCTTCTTGTAAAATTTTCGATACGGTAGATTTCTCTATGATATAGTCCAATGTTCTTTTAGAAGTGTTAGTGTCTTTCCATTTTTTTTTTTTAAAGCTTTTATTGCTTTTCTTTTAAATTCATTCAAGTTGCAACGAATGTTCGAGTTTCGACACTCTTTCAGAAGTTTCAATTTTCCATTTTTCCTATTTTTCCCAAACTTTGTTGTTTCTTTTAAAGGCATTGAAGTTTCTCATTCAAAGATTTTTGAAAACTAAAGAGTTCTCTTTCCGAGTTCTGACGCACTTTCAAACGTTTAGAAAATACCAATTCTTTATATTTCAATAATCTAGTTGTTTCTCTTTTGAAAGGAACTGAGTTTCTTCTCGTGTGATTTTTGAAATGGTAGATTTCTCCTCTATAGTCCAACGTTCTTTTAGTAGTGTTAGTGTTACCATTTCTTTGCTTAAAGAAAACCTTTTTTTTTTTTTCTCTCTTTTAAAGTCTTCCAAGTTCCTCCTAAGATTTTCGAAAATCGAAGAGTTGTGTTTTCTATTTCTTATGTTTTTTCAAATGTCGTAGTGTTAACTAAGTTTCATTTTTGGAAAGTTGTGGTATTTCTCATTTTAAAGCATTTGAGTTCTCTTTCTGAGTCACAACGTTTTTTACAATTGTCAAAATTATATTTTATTATCTTTCAACGAAGGTTTTGTTATACCCCGTTTAAAAGTATTCAATTTTCTCCTTCTAAGATTTTTTAAGATGGTAGATATGCTATTCGAGTTCTAACATTTTTCAGAAGTGTCAATGTTTCCCCTTTTTACTTTTAAAAAGCTTTGTCCTTTCCTTTTTCTAAATCGTTAAACTTTTTTCCTTATTAGATTTTTTAAATTGGTCGATTTCTCCTTTCTAGTTGAAATACCTCTTAGAAATGTCAATTATTTTAGGGTAGTGTTAAAGGCACTGCTGTTATTGCAAAGGGCACCTCACACCATAGCCAAATTGTTTTGTCTTATATTAGTTGAAAGTTTCGGAATGAGCTAATTTTTGGTGAGAATGATCTCTATGGTGAGGAGATCATCCTCGCCAAAAATCAGCCCATTCCAAAACTTCTAACCCCATCAAAACAAGTTGAAGATACGTAAAATGTCCATTTTTTTGTAAACTGCATTTGATAGGGTTAGAAGCTTAGGAATGGGTTGATTTTTGGTGTGGACGATCGCCTCACCATTTAGATCCCCCTCACCAAAAACCATCCTATTCCTAAATTTTTAACCATACAAGACAAAAATATTGGCTATGGTTTGGGGTGCCTTTAACCCTACCCATTTTTTACCCTTTCTTTATTTTTAAAGCTCGCTTATAACAGTCTTTCTAAAGTGTTGTTCCCCACCCCTTCTTTATTTTTCAAAAGAATTTTTATTCTCCAACTAATAGCATTCAAGTGTTTCCTTCTCAAATTTCCACATTTGTTAGATTTCCCTTTGTAGTCTAACATTCTTCAAGAAGTGTCAGTGATACCTTTTTTCTTATTTTCCCAAAACTTTGTTCTTTCCCTTTGGAAAGCATTCAAGTTTCTCATTTTATGATTTTCAAAATATAAACAATACTCCTTTCGTGTTCCAACGTTCTTTCAAAAGTTTCAAAAATACCTATTCTTCATATTTCGAAGGCTTTGTTGTTTCTCTTTTAAGGCAAAGATATGTTTTATTTTCTTTCAAACGGTTTTTCATTTCCCTTCTTAAAGCTTCTCTTTTCTCCTAAGATTTTCGAAAATGGTAGATTCTCTATTCTAGCGTTTTTCAAAAGTTTGAATGCTACCCTTTCTTTAATTTTAGAAAGCTTTTTGTCCTCTTTTATTTTTAAGTCATTAAAGATCGTCCATATAAAATTTTCGATATTGGTTGATTTCTCTTTTCTAGTTAAACTGTTTTTTTGAAAAGTCTATTTGACCATTTCTTTATTTTCAAACCTTCGCTTATTTCTCAATTGAAGATTTTCTCTATTTCGATATTTTCTAAAATGGTAGAGTTCTCCTTTGGAGATCCAAAAGTTTTCAAAAAATGTTTTTCAAAACCATTCTTTTTATTATTATTATTTTGTCTAAAGAATCATTATTTGCCAATTGAAAATATTCGAATTTGTCCTTCTCAAATTTTCAAAAATGTTAAATTTACCGTTTCAAGTTTTAACGCTTTTTCAGAAGTTCCAATGTTCCATTTTTCTTATTTTTCCAAAACTTTGTTGTTCTAACACCTTTTTATATAGGCATTCAAGTTTCTCATTCTAAGATTTTTCAAAAAAGAAAGAGTTCTCTTTGTCCGTCTCAATTATGTTTAATTATCTTTTAACAAATGCTTTGTTATTTCCCTTCTAAAAACATTCGATTTTCTCCTTCTAATATTTTTGAAAAAGGTAGTTTCGTTATTCGATCTCCAACATTCTTCATAAGTGTCGATGTTTCCCTTTTTTTTTTACTTGAAAAGTGGTTTTTTTTATTTCCTTTTTCTAAATTGTAAAACTTTTTCCTCATGAGATTTTCGAAATTGGTCGATTTCTCCTTTCTAGTTGAAATACCTTTTAGGAATGTCAATTTGTTTTTAACCTTTCTTTATTTTTAAAGCTCACTTATTTCCTTTTTAAAATCATTTGATTTTCTATTGTTGATATTTTCTAAAATGGTAGAGTTCCACTTTGATATTCTAAATAACTATCTTTCTAAAGTGTTTTCGTCACCGCTTCTTTATTTTTCAAAAGAAATCTTATTCTCCAACTAATGGCATTCAAGTTTCTCTGTCTTAAATTTCCACACTTGATAAATTTGCTCTTTCTAGTCTAACGTTTCTCTAAGAAGTGTCGGTGTTACCTTTTTGTTATTTTTGTTTCCCTTTCAAAGGCGTTCACGTTTCTAACTTTATGATTTCAAAATATAAAGAATACTCCTTTCATGTTCCAATGTTTTCTTTCAAGAGTTTCGAAAATACCCATTCTTGATATTTCAAAGTCTTTTTGTTTTCTCTTTTCAAAGCAATTGAGTTTCTTCTTGTAAAATTTTCGATACGGTAGATTTCTCTATGATATAGTCCAATGTTCTTTTAGAAGTGTTAGTGTCTTTCCATTTTTTTTTTTTTAAAGCTTTTATTGCTTTTCTTTTAAATTCATTCAAGTTGCAACGAATGTTCGAGTTTCGACACTCTTTCAGAAGTTTCAATTTTCCATTTTTCCTATTTTTCCCAAACTTTGTTGTTTCTTTTAAAGGCATTGAAGTTTCTCATTCAAAGATTTTTGAAAACTAAAGAGTTCTCTTTCCGAGTTCTGACGCACTTTCAAACGTTTAGAAAATACCAATTCTTTATATTTCAATAATCTAGTTGTTTCTCTTTTGAAAGGAACTGAGTTTCTTCTCGTGTGATTTTTGAAATGGTAGATTTCTCCTCTATAGTCCAACGTTCTTTTAGTAGTGTTAGTGTTACCATTTCTTTGCTTAAAGAAAACCTTTTTTTTTTTTTCTCTCTTTTAAAGTCTTCCAAGTTCCTCCTAAGATTTTCGAAAATCGAAGAGTTGTGTTTTCTATTTCTTATGTTTTTTCAAATGTCGTAGTGTTAACTAAGTTTCATTTTTGGAAAGTTGTGGTATTTCTCATTTTAAAGCATTTGAGTTCTCTTTCTGAGTCACAACGTTTTTTACAATTGTCAAAATTATATTTTATTATCTTTCAACGAAGGTTTTGTTATACCCCGTTTAAAAGTATTCAATTTTCTCCTTCTAAGATTTTTTAAGATGGTAGATATGCTATTCGAGTTCTAACATTTTTCAGAAGTGTCAATGTTTCCCCTTTTTACTTTTAAAAAGCTTTGTCCTTTCCTTTTTCTAAATCGTTAAACTTTTTTCCTTATTAGATTTTTTAAATTGGTCGATTTCTCCTTTCTAGTTGAAATACCTCTTAGAAATGTCAATTATTTTAGGGTAGTGTTAAAGGCACTGCTGTTATTGCAAAGGGCACCTCACACCATAGCCAAATTGTTTTGTCTTATATTAGTTGAAAGTTTCGGAATGAGCTAATTTTTGGTGAGAATGATCTCTATGGTGAGGAGATCATCCTCGCCAAAAATCAGCCCATTCCAAAACTTCTAACCCCATCAAAACAAGTTGAAGATACGTAAAATGTCCATTTTTTTGTAAACTGCATTTGATAGGGTTAGAAGCTTAGGAATGGGTTGATTTTTGGTGTGGACGATCGCCTCACCATTTAGATCCCCCTCACCAAAAACCATCCTATTCCTAAATTTTTAACCATACAAGACAAAAATATTGGCTATGGTTTGGGGTGCCTTTAACCCTACCCATTTTTTACCCTTTCTTTATTTTTAAAGCTCGCTTATAACAGTCTTTCTAAAGTGTTGTTCCCCACCCCTTCTTTATTTTTCAAAAGAATTTTTATTCTCCAACTAATAGCATTCAAGTGTTTCCTTCTCAAATTTCCACATTTGTTAGATTTCCCTTTGTAGTCTAACATTCTTCAAGAAGTGTCAGTGATACCTTTTTTCTTATTTTCCCAAAACTTTGTTCTTTCCCTTTGGAAAGCATTCAAGTTTCTCATTTTATGATTTTCAAAATATAAACAATACTCCTTTCGTGTTCCAACGTTCTTTCAAAAGTTTCAAAAATACCTATTCTTCATATTTCGAAGGCTTTGTTGTTTCTCTTTTAAGGCAAAGATATGTTTTATTTTCTTTCAAACGGTTTTTCATTTCCCTTCTTAAAGCTTCTCTTTTCTCCTAAGATTTTCGAAAATGGTAGATTCTCTATTCTAGCGTTTTTCAAAAGTTTGAATGCTACCCTTTCTTTAATTTTAGAAAGCTTTTTGTCCTCTTTTATTTTTAAGTCATTAAAGATCGTCCATATAAAATTTTCGATATTGGTTGATTTCTCTTTTCTAGTTAAACTGTTTTTTTGAAAAGTCTATTTGACCATTTCTTTATTTTCAAACCTTCGCTTATTTCTCAATTGAAGATTTTCTCTATTTCGATATTTTCTAAAATGGTAGAGTTCTCCTTTGGAGATCCAAAAGTTTTCAAAAAATGTTTTTCAAAACCATTCTTTTTATTATTATTATTATTTTGTCTAAAGAATCATTATTTGCCAATTGAAAATATTCGAATTTGTCCTTCTCAAATTTTCAAAAATGTTAAATTTACCGTTTCAAGTTTTAACGCTTTTTCAGAAGTTCCAATGTTCCATTTTTCTTATTTTTCCAAAACTTTGTTGTTCTAACACCTTTTTATATAGGCATTCAAGTTTCTCATTCTAAGATTTTTCAAAAAAGAAAGAGTTCTCTTTGTCCGTCTCAATTATGTTTAATTATCTTTTAACAAATGCTTTGTTATTTCCCTTCTAAAAACATTCGATTTTCTCCTTCTAATATTTTTGAAAAAGGTAGTTTCGTTATTCGATCTCCAACATTCTTCATAAGTGTCGATGTTTCCCTTTTTTTTTTACTTGAAAAGTGGTTTTTTTATTTCCTTTTTCTAAATTGTAAAACTTTTTCCTCATGAGATTTTCGAAATTGGTCGATTTCTCCTTTCTAGTTGAAATACCTTTTAGGAATGTCAATTTGTTTTTAACCTTTCTTTATTTTTAAAGCTCACTTATTTCCTTTTTAAAATCATTTGATTTTCTATTGTTGATATTTTCTAAAATGGTAGAGTTCCACTTTGATATTCTAAATAACTATCTTTCTAAAGTGTTTTCGTCACCGCTTCTTTATTTTTCAAAAGAAATCTTATTCTCCAACTAATGGCATTCAAGTTTCTCTGTCTTAAATTTCCACACTTGATAAATTTGCTCTTTCTAGTCTAACGTTTCTCTAAGAAGTGTCGGTGTTACCTTTTTGTTATTTTTGTTTCCCTTTCAAAGGCGTTCACGTTTCTAACTTTATGATTTCAAAATATAAAGAATACTCCTTTCATGTTCCAATGTTTTCTTTCAAGAGTTTCGAAAATACCCATTCTTGATATTTCAAAGTCTTTTTGTTTTCTCTTTTCAAAGCAATTGAGTTTCTTCTTGTAAAATTTTCGATACGGTAGATTTCTCTATGATATAGTCCAATGTTCTTTTAGAAGTGTTAGTGTCTTTCCATTTTTTTTTTTTTAAAGCTTTTATTGCTTTTCTTTTAAATTCATTCAAGTTGCAACGAATGTTCGAGTTTCGACACTCTTTCAGAAGTTTCAATTTTCCATTTTTCCTATTTTTCCCAAACTTTGTTGTTTCTTTTAAAGGCATTGAAGTTTCTCATTCAAAGATTTTTGAAAACTAAAGAGTTCTCTTTCCGAGTTCTGACGCACTTTCAAACGTTTAGAAAATACCAATTCTTTATATTTCAATAATCTAGTTGTTTCTCTTTTGAAAGGAACTGAGTTTCTTCTCGTGTGATTTTTGAAATGGTAGATTTCTCCTCTATAGTCCAACGTTCTTTTAGTAGTGTTAGTGTTACCATTTCTTTGCTTAAAGAAAACCTTTTTTTTTTTTTCTCTCTTTTAAAGTCTTCCAAGTTCCTCCTAAGATTTTCGAAAATCGAAGAGTTGTGTTTTCTATTTCTTATGTTTTTTCAAATGTCGTAGTGTTAACTAAGTTTCATTTTTGGAAAGTTGTGGTATTTCTCATTTTAAAGCATTTGAGTTCTCTTTCTGAGTCACAACGTTTTTTACAATTGTCAAAATTATATTTTATTATCTTTCAACGAAGGTTTTGTTATACCCCGTTTAAAAGTATTCAATTTTCTCCTTCTAAGATTTTTTAAGATGGTAGATATGCTATTCGAGTTCTAACATTTTTCAGAAGTGTCAATGTTTCCCCTTTTTACTTTTAAAAAGCTTTGTCCTTTCCTTTTTCTAAATCGTTAAACTTTTTTCCTTATTAGATTTTTTAAATTGGTCGATTTCTCCTTTCTAGTTGAAATACCTCTTAGAAATGTCAATTATTTTAGGGTAGTGTTAAAGGCACTGCTGTTATTGCAAAGGGCACCTCACACCATAGCCAAATTGTTTTGTCTTATATTAGTTGAAAGTTTCGGAATGAGCTAATTTTTGGTGAGAATGATCTCTATGGTGAGGAGATCATCCTCGCCAAAAATCAGCCCATTCCAAAACTTCTAACCCCATCAAAACAAGTTGAAGATACGTAAAATGTCCATTTTTTTGTAAACTGCATTTGATAGGGTTAGAAGCTTAGGAATGGGTTGATTTTTGGTGTGGACGATCGCCTCACCATTTAGATCCCCCTCACCAAAAACCATCCTATTCCTAAATTTTTAACCATACAAGACAAAAATATTGGCTATGGTTTGGGGTGCCTTTAACCCTACCCATTTTTTACCCTTTCTTTATTTTTAAAGCTCGCTTATAACAGTCTTTCTAAAGTGTTGTTCCCCACCCCTTCTTTATTTTTCAAAAGAATTTTTATTCTCCAACTAATAGCATTCAAGTGTTTCCTTCTCAAATTTCCACATTTGTTAGATTTCCCTTTGTAGTCTAACATTCTTCAAGAAGTGTCAGTGATACCTTTTTTCTTATTTTCCCAAAACTTTGTTCTTTCCCTTTGGAAAGCATTCAAGTTTCTCATTTTATGATTTTCAAAATATAAACAATACTCCTTTCGTGTTCCAACGTTCTTTCAAAAGTTTCAAAAATACCTATTCTTCATATTTCGAAGGCTTTGTTGTTTCTCTTTTAAGGCAAAGATATGTTTTATTTTCTTTCAAACGGTTTTTCATTTCCCTTCTTAAAGCTTCTCTTTTCTCCTAAGATTTTCGAAAATGGTAGATTCTCTATTCTAGCGTTTTTCAAAAGTTTGAATGCTACCCTTTCTTTAATTTTAGAAAGCTTTTTGTCCTCTTTTATTTTTAAGTCATTAAAGATCGTCCATATAAAATTTTCGATATTGGTTGATTTCTCTTTTCTAGTTAAACTGTTTTTTTGAAAAGTCTATTTGACCATTTCTTTATTTTCAAACCTTCGCTTATTTCTCAATTGAAGATTTTCTCTATTTCGATATTTTCTAAAATGGTAGAGTTCTCCTTTGGAGATCCAAAAGTTTTCAAAAAATGTTTTTCAAAACCATTCTTTTTATTATTATTATTATTTTGTCTAAAGAATCATTATTTGCCAATTGAAAATATTCGAATTTGTCCTTCTCAAATTTTCAAAAATGTTAAATTTACCGTTTCAAGTTTTAACGCTTTTTCAGAAGTTCCAATGTTCCATTTTTCTTATTTTTCCAAAACTTTGTTGTTCTAACACCTTTTTATATAGGCATTCAAGTTTCTCATTCTAAGATTTTTCAAAAAAGAAAGAGTTCTCTTTGTCCGTCTCAATTATGTTTAATTATCTTTTAACAAATGCTTTGTTATTTCCCTTCTAAAAACATTCGATTTTCTCCTTCTAATATTTTTGAAAAAGGTAGTTTCGTTATTCGATCTCCAACATTCTTCATAAGTGTCGATGTTTCCCTTTTTTTTTTACTTGAAAAGTGGTTTTTTTATTTCCTTTTTCTAAATTGTAAAACTTTTTCCTCATGAGATTTTCGAAATTGGTCGATTTCTCCTTTCTAGTTGAAATACCTTTTAGGAATGTCAATTTGTTTTTAACCTTTCTTTATTTTTAAAGCTCACTTATTTCCTTTTTAAAATCATTTGATTTTCTATTGTTGATATTTTCTAAAATGGTAGAGTTCCACTTTGATATTCTAAATAACTATCTTTCTAAAGTGTTTTCGTCACCGCTTCTTTATTTTTCAAAAGAAATCTTATTCTCCAACTAATGGCATTCAAGTTTCTCTGTCTTAAATTTCCACACTTGATAAATTTGCTCTTTCTAGTCTAACGTTTCTCTAAGAAGTGTCGGTGTTACCTTTTTGTTATTTTTGTTTCCCTTTCAAAGGCGTTCACGTTTCTAACTTTATGATTTCAAAATATAAAGAATACTCCTTTCATGTTCCAATGTTTTCTTTCAAGAGTTTCGAAAATACCCATTCTTGATATTTCAAAGTCTTTTTGTTTTCTCTTTTCAAAGCAATTGAGTTTCTTCTTGTAAAATTTTCGATACGGTAGATTTCTCTATGATATAGTCCAATGTTCTTTTAGAAGTGTTAGTGTCTTTCCATTTTTTTTTTTTTAAAGCTTTTATTGCTTTTCTTTTAAATTCATTCAAGTTGCAACGAATGTTCGAGTTTCGACACTCTTTCAGAAGTTTCAATTTTCCATTTTTCCTATTTTTCCCAAACTTTGTTGTTTCTTTTAAAGGCATTGAAGTTTCTCATTCAAAGATTTTTGAAAACTAAAGAGTTCTCTTTCCGAGTTCTGACGCACTTTCAAACGTTTAGAAAATACCAATTCTTTATATTTCAATAATCTAGTTGTTTCTCTTTTGAAAGGAACTGAGTTTCTTCTCGTGTGATTTTTGAAATGGTAGATTTCTCCTCTATAGTCCAACGTTCTTTTAGTAGTGTTAGTGTTACCATTTCTTTGCTTAAAGAAAACCTTTTTTTTTTTTTCTCTCTTTTAAAGTCTTCCAAGTTCCTCCTAAGATTTTCGAAAATCGAAGAGTTGTGTTTTCTATTTCTTATGTTTTTTCAAATGTCGTAGTGTTAACTAAGTTTCATTTTTGGAAAGTTGTGGTATTTCTCATTTTAAAGCATTTGAGTTCTCTTTCTGAGTCACAACGTTTTTTACAATTGTCAAAATTATATTTTATTATCTTTCAACGAAGGTTTTGTTATACCCCGTTTAAAAGTATTCAATTTTCTCCTTCTAAGATTTTTTAAGATGGTAGATATGCTATTCGAGTTCTAACATTTTTCAGAAGTGTCAATGTTTCCCCTTTTTACTTTTAAAAAGCTTTGTCCTTTCCTTTTTCTAAATCGTTAAACTTTTTTCCTTATTAGATTTTTTAAATTGGTCGATTTCTCCTTTCTAGTTGAAATACCTCTTAGAAATGTCAATTATTTTAGGGTAGTGTTAAAGGCACTGCTGTTATTGCAAAGGGCACCTCACACCATAGCCAAATTGTTTTGTCTTATATTAGTTGAAAGTTTCGGAATGAGCTAATTTTTGGTGAGAATGATCTCTATGGTGAGGAGATCATCCTCGCCAAAAATCAGCCCATTCCAAAACTTCTAACCCCATCAAAACAAGTTGAAGATACGTAAAATGTCCATTTTTTTGTAAACTGCATTTGATAGGGTTAGAAGCTTAGGAATGGGTTGATTTTTGGTGTGGACGATCGCCTCACCATTTAGATCCCCCTCACCAAAAACCATCCTATTCCTAAATTTTTAACCATACAAGACAAAAATATTGGCTATGGTTTGGGGTGCCTTTAACCCTACCCATTTTTTACCCTTTCTTTATTTTTAAAGCTCGCTTATAACAGTCTTTCTAAAGTGTTGTTCCCCACCCCTTCTTTATTTTTCAAAAGAATTTTTATTCTCCAACTAATAGCATTCAAGTGTTTCCTTCTCAAATTTCCACATTTGTTAGATTTCCCTTTGTAGTCTAACATTCTTCAAGAAGTGTCAGTGATACCTTTTTTCTTATTTTCCCAAAACTTTGTTCTTTCCCTTTGGAAAGCATTCAAGTTTCTCATTTTATGATTTTCAAAATATAAACAATACTCCTTTCGTGTTCCAACGTTCTTTCAAAAGTTTCAAAAATACCTATTCTTCATATTTCGAAGGCTTTGTTGTTTCTCTTTTAAGGCAAAGATATGTTTTATTTTCTTTCAAACGGTTTTTCATTTCCCTTCTTAAAGCTTCTCTTTTCTCCTAAGATTTTCGAAAATGGTAGATTCTCTATTCTAGCGTTTTTCAAAAGTTTGAATGCTACCCTTTCTTTAATTTTAGAAAGCTTTTTGTCCTCTTTTATTTTTAAGTCATTAAAGATCGTCCATATAAAATTTTCGATATTGGTTGATTTCTCTTTTCTAGTTAAACTGTTTTTTTGAAAAGTCTATTTGACCATTTCTTTATTTTCAAACCTTCGCTTATTTCTCAATTGAAGATTTTCTCTATTACGATATTTTCTAAAATGGTAGAGTTCTCCTTTGGAGATCCAAAAGTTTTCAAAAAATGTTTTTCAAAACCATTCTTTTTATTATTATTATTATTTTGTCTAAAGAATCATTATTTGCCAATTGAAAATATTCGAATTTGTCCTTCTCAAATTTTCAAAAATGTTAAATTTACCGTTTCAAGTTTTAACGCTTTTTCAGAAGTTCCAATGTTCCATTTTTCTTATTTTTCCAAAACTTTGTTGTTCTAACACCTTTTTATATAGGCATTCAAGTTTCTCATTCTAAGATTTTTCAAAAAAGAAAGAGTTCTCTTTGTCCGTCTCAATTATGTTTAATTATCTTTTAACAAATGCTTTGTTATTTCCCTTCTAAAAACATTCGATTTTCTCCTTCTAATATTTTTGAAAAAGGTAGTTTCGTTATTCGATCTCCAACATTCTTCATAAGTGTCGATGTTTCCCTTTTTTTTTTACTTGAAAAGTGGTTTTTTTATTTCCTTTTTCTAAATTGTAAAACTTTTTCCTCATGAGATTTTCGAAATTGGTCGATTTCTCCTTTCTAGTTGAAATACCTTTTAGGAATGTCAATTTGTTTTTAACCTTTCTTTATTTTTAAAGCTCACTTATTTCCTTTTTAAAATCATTTGATTTTCTATTGTTGATATTTTCTAAAATGGTAGAGTTCCACTTTGATATTCTAAATAACTATCTTTCTAAAGTGTTTTCGTCACCGCTTCTTTATTTTTCAAAAGAAATCTTATTCTCCAACTAATGGCATTCAAGTTTCTCTGTCTTAAATTTCCACACTTGATAAATTTGCTCTTTCTAGTCTAACGTTTCTCTAAGAAGTGTCGGTGTTACCTTTTTGTTATTTTTGTTTCCCTTTCAAAGGCGTTCACGTTTCTAACTTTATGATTTCAAAATATAAAGAGTACTCCTTTCATGTTCCAATGTTTTCTTTCAAGAGTTTCGAAAATACTCATTCTTGATATTTCAAAGTCTTTTTGTTTTCTCTTTTCAAAGCAATTGAGTTTCTTCTTGTAAAATCTTCGATACGGTAGATTTCTCTTTGATATAGTCCAATGTTCTTTTAGAAGTGTTAGTGTCTTTCCATTTTTTTTAAAGCTTTTAGTGCTTCTCTTTTAAATTCATTCAAGTTGCACCGAATGTTCGAGTTTCAACGCTCTTTCTGAAGTCTCAATGTTCCATTTATCTTATTGTTCCAAAACTTTGTTGTTTCTTTTTAAAGGCATGAAGTTTCTCATTCTAAGATTTTTGAAAACTAAAGAGTTCTCTTTTCGAGTTCTGACGCTCTTTCAAAAGTTTCGAAAATACCAATTCTTTATATTTCAAAAATCTAGTTGTTTCTCTTTTGGAAAGGAAATGAGTTTCTTCTCGTGTGATTTTTGAAATGGTAGATTTCTCCTCTATAGTCCAACGTTCTTTTAGAAGTGTTAGTGTTACCATTTCTTTGCTTAAAGAAAACCTTTTTTTCTCTCTTTTAAAGTCTTCCAAGTTCCTCCTAAGATTTTCGAAAATCGAAAAGTTGTGTTTTCTATTTCTAATGCTTGTCAAAAGTTTTCGTGTTACCTAAGGTTCATTTTTCAAAAGTTATGGTATTTCCCATTTTAAAACATTTGAGTTATGTTTTCGAGTCACAATTTTGTTTTGAATTGTCAAAATTATATTTTATTTTCTTTCAACAAATGCTTTGTTATTTCCATTTTAAAAGCATTCGATTTTCTCCATGTAAGATTTTTAAAAATGGTAGATTCTCTAGTCGATTTCCAACATTTTTCAGACGTGTCAATGTTTCTTTTTCTTTACTTTTAAAAAGTTTTGCCATTTCCCTTTTCTAAATTTAAAAAAAAAATTATGTATGAGATTTTCTAAATAGGTCGATTTCCCTTTCTAGTTTTATTACCTTTTAGAAATGTCTATTTTTTATCCCTGTCTTTATTTTTAAGGTACTTTTATTTCCCTTTTGAAAACATTTGATTTTCTCTTATTGTTGATATTTTCTAAATGGTGGAGTTCTCCTTTGTGTTCTAAATAACAATCTTTCTAAAGTGTTTTTCATCACCTCTTCTTTATTTTTCAAAAGCATTTTTATTTTCCAACTTATAGCATTCAAGTATCTCCTTGTCAAATTTTCATACTTGTTAGATTTGCCCTTTCTAGTCTAAAGTTCTTTAAGAAGTGTCCATGTTACATTTTCTTATTTTTCTAAAACTTTGTTGTTTCCCTTTGGGAAACGATGAAGTTTTTTATTTTATGATTTAAAAAAAATAAAGAGTACTCCTTCAATGTTCCAATGTTTTTTTCAAAAGTTTCGAAAATACCTATTCCTAATATTTCGAAGAATTTTCTGTTTTTATTTTCAAAGCATTTAAGTTTCTTCTTGTAAGATATTTGAAATGGTAGATTTCTCTTTTACAGTCCAACATTGTTTTAAATGTGTTGGTGTGTTATGTTTCTTTATTTTTAAATAGCTTTTATTGGTTCTCTTTTAAATTCAGTCAAGTTGCGCCAAATTTTCAAGTTTCAACATTCTTTCAAAAGTTTCCTCCTTACCCAATTTCCATTTTTCAAATGTTTAATTTGTTCCACCATTTTGTCACAATATTGTTTTAAAATTATCAAAGATTTGTTTCATTATCTTTCAAACGCTTTTTCATTTCCCTTTTTAAAGCGTTCGCTTTTCTCCTTCAAAGAACTTCAAAATTGGTAGATTCTCTATTCTAGCTTTTTTTGAAGTTTCATTCGTACCCTTTATTTTTTAAAAGCTTTGTCCTTTTCTTTTTTTAAATCATTAAAGTGTTTCCATATAAGATTTTCGAAATTGGTCAATTTCTCTTTTCTAGTTAAACTGCTATATTTGAAATGTCAATTTTACCATTTCTTTATTTTCAAATGTTCGCTTATTTCCCAATTGAAAACATTTGATTTTCTCTATTTCAATATTTTCAAAAATGGAAAGAGTTCTCCTTTGGAGATTTAAAAACTTCAAGAAATATTTTTTAAAACTCCTCCTTTATTTTTCTAAATAATTTTTATTTCCCAATTGAAAATATTCAATTTTTTTAAATTTATCGTTTCGAGTCTTAACACTATTTCAAAAGTTTGAATGTTTCATTTTACTTATATTTTCAAAACTTTGTTGTTTCCTTTTTAAAGGCATTCAAGTTTCTCATTCTAAGATTTTTTAAAAGGAAGAGTTCTTTTTTCAAGTTCCAACATTCGTTCAAATGTTTTGAAAATACCCATTCTTTATATTTTAAAATTTAGTTGTTTCTCTTTTAATAGGAAATGAGTTTCTTCTCATATGGTTTTTGAAACTCTCTTTCTAAGTTCTAATTTTTTTCAATTGTCAAAATTATGTTTTACTATCTTTCTACAAATGATTTGTTATTTCCTTTTTAAAAGCATTCGATTTTATCCTTCAAATATTTTCAAAAATGGTAGATTCGCTATTCAAGTTCCAACATTTTAAAAAATGTCAATGTTTCCAGTTCTTTACGTTTAAAAAGCCTTGTCCTTTCCTTTTTCTAAATTGTTTAAAAAATTTCCTAATGAGATTTTCGAAGTTGGTCACTTTCCCTTTCTAGTTGAAATACCTTTTAGAAATGTCAATTTTTATATCCCTTTCTTTATTTTTAAAGTTCACTTATTTCCCTTCCGAAAACATTTTATTTTCTCTTATTAATATTTTCTAAAATGGTAGAGTTCTCCTTTGATGTTCTAATTAACAATCTCTCTAAAATAGTAGAATTCTCCTTTGGAGATATAGAAGTCTTCAAGAAATATTTTTTATAACCCTTCCTTTATTTTTCTAAAGAATTTTTTCCCAATTCAAAATATTCAAATTTCTTCTTCTAAAATTTTAAATTTATTGTTTCAATTCTTAACGCTCTTTCAAAAGTTTCAATGTTCAATTTTTCTTATTTTTCCAAAACTTTGTTGTTTCCTTTTTAAAGGCATGCAAGTTTCTCATTCAAAGATTTTCGAAAAAGAAAGAGTTCTTTTTTCGGGTTCCAACGTTCTTTCAAAAGTTTTAAAAATATCCATTATTCATATTTCAAAATTTTAGTTGCTTCTCTTTTGAAAGGAAATGAGTTTCTCCTTTATAGTCCAACATTCTTTTAGAAGTGTCAGTGTTACTACCATTTCTTTGTTTTAGGAAAACCTTTTTTTTTCTCTTTTAAATTCTTTCACGCTCCTTTTAAGATTTTCGAAAATTCAGGAGTTGTGTTTTGTGGTTCTTATGTTCTTTTGTAAGTTTTAGTGTTACCCAAGTTTCATTTTTCAAAAGTTCTGGTATTTCTCATTTTAAAGCATTCAAATTCTCTTTCTGAGTCCCAAATTTTTTTCAATTGTCAAAATTATGTTTTATTATCTTTTAACAAATGCTTTGTTATTTCCATTTTCTCCTTCTAAGATTTTCGAAAATGGTAGATTCGCTATTCGAGTTCAGACATTTTTCAAAAGTTTCAATGTTTCCCATTCATTACTTTTAAAAAGCTAAAGGTTTAAAACATTTCCTCGTGAGAATTTCAAACTTGGTTGGATTTCCCTTTCTAATTGAAAAACCGTTTCGAAATTTCAATTTTTTTTCTCCCTTTGTTTATTTTTAAAGCTCGCATATTTCCCTTTCGAAAACATATTATTTTCTCGCATTGATATTTTCTAAAATGGTAGAGTGCTCCTTTGATAAAAACCTTTTTCGTCACACCTTATTTATTTTTCAAAAGAATTTTTATTCTCTAAGTAATAGCATTCAGGTATCTCCTTCCCAAATTTCCGTACTTTTTAGATTTGCCCTTTCTAGTCTAAAGTTCTTTAAGAAGCGTCAGTGTTACCTTTTTTCTTATTTTACCAAAACCTTGTTGTTTCCCTTTGGAAAACGTTTAAGTTTCTCATTTTATGATTTAAAAAAAGTACAGAGTACTCTTTCCATGTTTCAATGTCTTTTCAAAAGTTTCGAAAATGATATTTCAAAGTTTTCGTTGTTTCTCTTTTCAAAGAAATTCAGTTTCATCGTGTAAAATTTTCAAAATGGTAGATTTCTCTTTTATGTCCAACGTTCTTTTAGAAGTGTTACTGTCTTACCATTTCTTTGTTTTTAAATTTTTTTTATTGCATCTCTTTTAAATTCATTCAAGTTGCTCCAAAATTTCGAGATTCAACGTCCTTTCAAAAGTTTCCGCCTTATCCAATTTCTATTTTTCAAAAGTTATTTTGTTCTACTTGTTAATCACAACATTTTTGAAAATTGTCAAATATTTGTTTCATTATCTTTCGAACGATTTTTCATTTCCCTTTTTAAAGCATTCGCTTTTCTCCTTCTAAGATTTTCGAAAATAGTAGATTCTCTATCCTAGCATTTTTCAGAAGTTTTAATGTTACCATTTCTTTACTTTTGAGAAGCTTTGGCCTTTTATTTTTTTTAAATCATCAAAGTCTTTCCATTTAAGATTTTTGAAATCGGTTGATTTCTCTTTTCTAGTTAAACTGTTCTTTTTGAAATGTCAAATTTACAATCTCTTTATTTGAAAATGACCAGCTTATTTCCCAATTTAAAACATTCCATTTTATAGTTTTCGATATTTTCTAAAATAGTAGAGTTCTCCTCTGGAGATATAGAAGTCTTCAAGAAATATTTTTTATAACCCTTCCTTTATTTTTCTAAAGAATTTTTATTTCCCAATTGAAAATATTCGAATTTCTTCCTTTATAAAGTCTCAATGCAAGTTTCTTGTTCTAAATTTTCAAAAAAGGAGTTCTCTTTTTCAGGTTCCAACGTTCTTTCAAAAGTTTTAAAATACCCATTATTCATATTTTAAAATTTTAGTTGTTTCTTTTTTGAAAGAAAATGAGTTTCTTGTGTGATTTTTAAATAGTAAATTTTTCGTCTATAATCCAACGCGCTATGTTTTCTTACCATTTCTTAGTTTAAGAAAACTATGTTTTTTCTCTCTTAAATCCTTTCAAGTTCCTCTTAAGATTTTCGAAAATTACAAAGTTGTGTTTTCTAGTTCTTACTTTCTTTCAAAGTTTTAGTGTTACCCATTTATCATTGAAGTATTGGTATTTCTCATTTTAAAACATTTAAAAAAAATTTGACTCCCAAATTTGTTCAATTGTCAAAATTAAGTTTTATTATCTTTCAACAAATGCTTTGTTATTTACCTTTTAAAAGCATTTGGTTTTCTCCTCTTCAGATTTTCAAAATAGTAAATTCACTATTCAAGTTCCAACATTTTTAAAAAGTTTCAATGTTTCCCGTTCTGTACTGTTAAATAGCTTTTTTCCCTTCCTATTTCTAAATTAAAAAAAAAAAAATCCTAATAAGATTTTCGAAATAGATCAATTTCTTTTTCTAGTTGAAATACCTTTTAGAATTGTCAATTTTTGTATCCCTTTGTTTTTAAAGCTCGTTTATTTCCCTTTCGAGAACATTTGATTTTCACTTATTGTTATTTTCTAAAATGGTAGAGTTCTCCTTTGATGTTCTAAATAGCAATCTTTCTAAAGTTTTTTTCGTCGCCCCTTCTTTATTTTTCAAAAGAATTTTAATTCTCCAAGTAATAGCATTCAAGTATCTCCTTCTCAAATTTCCATACTTGTTAGATTTGCCCTTTCTAGTCCAAAGTTCTTTTAGAAGTGTCCATGTTACATTTTTCTTATTTTTCTTAAACTTTGTTGCTTCCTTTAGAAAGCGATCAAGTTTCTAATTTTATGATTAAAAAAAAAATAAAGAGCATTGCTTTTGTGTTTGTAACGCCTCACACTTCTTAGTAGCCACGTGGCCTGGGGTTTTATTTTTGGCACGTGGCCAAGTCACGCCCAAAAGGCCTCGACATAGTTTAGTGGCAGCTTGCCACTAATCAATACTTCGAACACCCACTTCCTAGGCGATGTGGGCCTAAACCCCTAACCCTGAGACTGTGCACCGAAGCTTGGTTTCTCACCCCCTTTGGCTACACACATCCTTGTGTGAGCGAGCGCGTTCCCTCCACCATGTAAGGTTAAGGCTCTGATACCAACTGTAGCGCCCCTTTGGCTACACACATCCTGTAGCGCCCCATACTATACTCTGTCAATATTGTTCCCAGTTAGTCTCCACGTGGCCTGGGGTTTTGTTTCTGGCGCGTAACCAAGTCACGCCCAAAAGGCCTCGACATAATTTAGTGGTAGCTTGCCACTTATAAATACTTTGAACACCCACTTCCTAGGTAATGTGGGACTAAACCCCTCACCTCGAGACTGTGCTTCCAGGCTTGGGCTCTCACCCCCTATGGCTACACACGTCTTCGTGTGAGCGAGCGCTCCCCCCCATCACGCAAGGGCAAGGCTCTGATACCAACTATAGCGCCCCGCACTACATTGTGTCAATATTGTCTCCAGTTAGTCGTCATGTGGCCTGGGGTTTTGTTTCTGGCTTGTGACCAAGTCACGGCCAAAAGACCTCAACCGTTGTATCAGAGTATGCAACGGATCGATATTGTCCTCTTTGGGAATCCATGGGCTTTGCCCTTTCTCCCTCAAGGTTTTTTTCCTGGCCCAAGCCCAACACTTGCCTAAAAGAACTTGACAGTTGATATCAGAGCCTTGCCCTTGTGTTGTTGGGGGAGGGGGGATGCTTGCTCACACAAAAACGTGTGTAGCAAAAATTGATTAGAGCCCAAGCTTGGGAGCATAGTCTCGAGGGGTGAGGGGTTTAGTCCCACATCGCCCAGGAAGTGGGTGTTCAAAGTATTTATAAGTGGCAAGCTACCACTAAACTGTGTCGAGGCCTTTTGGGCGTGACTTGGTCACGTGCCAGATATAAAACCCTAGCCATGTGGCTACTAACTGGGGACAATATTGACAGTGTAGTGAAGGGCGCTACAGTTGGTATCAGAGCCTTGCCCCTACATGGTGGGGGGAACGCTCACTCACACGAGGACATGTAGCCAAAGTGGGTGAGAGCCCAAGCCTAGAAGCACAGTCTCGGGGTGAGGGATTTAGTCCCATATCGCCTAGGAAGTGGGTGTTCGAAGTATTAATAAGTGGCAAGCAGCCACAAAATTGTGTCGATGCCTTTTGGGCGTGACTTGGTCACGTGCCAGAAACAAAACCCCAAACCACGTGGCAACTAATTGGGGGGACAATATTGACACAGTGTAGTGCGAGGCTCTACAAACATGGAAGCAGTACTCTTTATTTTTTTTTAAATCATAAAATTAGAAACTTGATCGTTTTCCAAAGGGAAACAACAAAGATTAATAAAAATGTAACATGGAAACTTTAAACTAGAAAGGGCAAATCTAACAAGTATGGAAATTTGAGGAGATACTTGAATGCTATTACTGGGAGAATTAAAATTCTTTTGGAAAATAAAGAGGGGCAACGAAAATCACTTTAGAAAGATTGTGATTAGAACATCGAAGGAGAACTCTACCCTTTAGAAAATAACAATAAAAGAAAATCAAATGTTCTCGAAAGGGAAATTAGAAACTTGATCGTTTTCCAAAGGGAAACAACAAAGATTAATAAAAATGTAACATGGAAACTTTAAACTAGAAAGGGCAAATCTAACAAGTATGGAAATTTGAGGAGATACTTGAATGCTATTACTGGGAGAATTAAAATTCTTTTGGAAAATAAAGAAGGGGCAATGAAAATCACTTTAGAAAGATTGTTAATTAGAACATCGAAGGAGAACTCTACCCTTTTAGAAAATAACAATAAAAGAACATCAAATGTTCTCGAAAGGGAAATAAACGAGCTTTAAAAATAAAGGGATAAAAAAATTGACAATACTAAAAGTTATTTCAACTAGAAAAGGAAATCGACCAATTTCGAAAATCTCATTAAGATTTTTTTTTTTTAAATTTAGAAATAGGAAGGGAAAAAAGCTATTTAATAGTACAGAACGAGAAATATTGAAACTTTTTAAAAATGTTGGAACTCGAATAGTGAATCTTCAATTTTTGAAAATCTTAATAGGAGAAAATCAAATGCTTTTAAAAGGTAAATAACAAAGCATTTGTTGAACGATAATAAAACTTAATTTTGACAATTGAAAAAAATTTGGGACTCAAAAAAGAAATTTCAAATGTTTTAAAATGAGTAATACCAATGTTTTAAAAAAATGATAAGTGGGTAACACTAAAACTTTTGAAAGAAAGTAACAACTAGAAAACACAACTTCACAAGATTTTCCGGAGGAACTCGAAAGAATTTAAGAGAGAAAAAACATAGTTTTCTTAAAACTAAGAAATGGTAACACTGGCACTTCTAAAAGCATTCGATTTTCTCCTTCTAATAAGATTTTCAAACAATAGGATATCGCCTTCTAAAGTTCTTATTTTCCAAAACTATGTTGTTTCCTTGTTAAAGGCAAGGAAGTTTCTTTTTTGGGGTTCCAATGTTCTTTCAAAAGTTTTAAAAATACCCATTATTGATCTTTGAAAAATTTAGTTACTTCTCGTTTGAAAAAGAAATGAGCTTTTCCTCTATAATCCATCATTCTTTTAGTAGTGTCAGTGTTACCATTTCTTTGTTTTAAGAAAACTTTTTTTTTCTCTTTTAAATTCTTTCAAGTTCCTTTGAAGATTTTCGAAAATTCAGGAATTGTGTTTTGTAGTTCTTACGTTCTTTCAAAAAATTTAGTGTTACCCAAGTTTCATTTTTCAAAAGTTCTAGTATTTCTCATTTTAAAGCATTCAAATTCTCTTTTGGAGTCCCAAATTTTTTTCAAGTGTCAAAATTATGTTTTATTATCATTTAACAAATGCTTTGTTATTTCCCTTTTAAAAGTATTCCATTTTCTCCTTCTAAGATTTTCAAAAACGGTATATTCGCTATTAAAGTTCTGACATTTTTCAAAAGTTTCAATGTTTCTCGTTCGTTATTTTTAAAAGGCTTTTTTCCTATCCTTTTTCTAAATTGTTTAAACAATTTCCTAATGAGATTTTTGAAATCGGTCGATTTCCATTTCTAGGTGAAATACCTTCTAGAAATGTCAAATTTTTATCCCTTTATTTTTCAAGCTCTCTTATTTCCGTTCGAAAAAATTTGATTTTCCCTAATTGATTTTTTCTAAAATGGTAGACTTGTCCTTTTTATGTACTAACAAACTATCTTTCTAAACTGTTTTTCGTCACTCCTTTATTTTTCAAAAGAATTTTTATTCTCCAAGTAATATCATTCAAGTATCTCCTTCTCAAATTTCCATACTTGGTACATTTGCCCTTTCTAGTCTAAAGATCTTTAAAGAAGTGTCGGTGTTAACTTTTTTCTTATTTTACCAAAATTTTGTTGTTTCCCTTCGGAAAATGTTCAAGTTTCTCATTTTATGATTTAAAAAAAATAAAGAACTCCTTTCGCGTTCCAATTTTTTTCAAGAGTTTCGAAAATAACTATTCTTGACATTTGAAAGGTTTTGTTGTTTGTCTTTACAAATCAATTGAGTTTCTTCTTTTAAAATTTTCTAAATGGTAGATTTCTCTTTTATAGTCCAACGTTCTTTTAGAAGTGTTAGTGTGTTACCATCTCTTTGTTTTTTAAAAGCTTTTATTGCTTCTTTTTTAAATTCATTCAAGTTGCACCAAAATTTCAAGTTTCAACGTCCTTTCAAAAGTTTCTGCCTTACCCAATTTCCATTTTTCGAAAGTTATTTTTTTCCTCTTTTCTAGTTAAACTGTTATTCTTTGAAAAGTCAATTTTTCCATTTTAAAGGTATTCAAGTTTCTCATTCTAAGATTTTTTTTAAAGCAAGATTTCTTTTTCGAGTTACAATGTTCTTTCAAAAGTTTTGAAAATACCCATTCTTTATATTTCAAAATTTAGTTGTTTCTCTTTTAAAAGAAATGAGGTTCTACTCATATGATTTTCGAAATGGTAGATTCGTACCATTCCAACGTTTTTTTAAAAGTGTAAGTGTTTCCATTTCTTTGTTTTTAGAAAACTTTGTTTCTACTCTTTTAAATTCATTTAAGTTCCCCTTAAGATTTTCGAAAATTGAAGAGTTGTGTTTTCTAGTTCTGAAGTTCTTTTAAAAATTAGCCCTTTCCAGTTGAAATTGATCAATTTCCCCTTTAGTTCTTTCAAAGATTTTCGAAACTTTTAAATTCATTTGAATTGGTTGATTTCTCCATTCTAGTTGAAAGACCTTTTAGAAATGTCAATTTTTAAGGGTAGTGTTAACCAATTATTACCAAGGGCACCCCACACCATGGCCATATTTTTTGTTTATATAAGTCAAAAGTTTCGAAATGAGCTGATTTTTGGTGAAGATGATCTTTATGGTGAGAAGATCATCCTCACAAAAAATCAGCCCATTTTTTTTTTATAAACCACATTTGATAGGGTTTGAAGCTTAGGAATGGTTTGATTTTTGGTGTGGATGATCTCCTCACCATTTAGATCCTCCTCACCAAAAATCAGCCTATTCCAAAAATTTTAACCCATATAAGGCAAAAAAAAATTGCTATGGTGTTAGGTTCCCTTAACATTACTCGTTTTTTTAACCATTCTTTATTTTTAATGCTCGCTTATTTCCCTTTTGAAAAAAATTGATTTTCTCTTATTGATATTTTCTAAAATGGTAGAGTTCTTTGATGTTCCAAGTAACAATCTTTCTAAAGTGTTTTTCGTCTACCCTTCTTTATTGTTCAATAGAAATTTTGTTCAAGTATGTCCTCAAATTTTTGTACTTGTTAGATTTACCCTTTCTAGTCTAAAGTTCTTGAAGAAGTGTCGGTGTTATTTTTTTCCTTATTTTACCAAAATTTGTTGTTTCCCTTTGGAAAACGTTCAAGTTTCTTATTTTTATGATTTAAGAAAAATAAAGAGTACTCCTTTCGTGTTCCAATGTTTTTTCAAAAATTTCAAAATTCCCATTCTTGATATTTCAAAGGTTTTGTGTTTCTCTTTCCAAAGCAATTGAGTTTCTTCTTGTAAAATTTTTGAAATGGTAGATTTCTCTTTTATAGTCTAGCGATCTTTTAAAAGTGTTAGTATGTTACCATTTCTTTGCTTTTTGAAAACTTTTATTGCTTCTCTTTTAAATTCATTCAAGTTGCACCAAAATTACAAGTTTCAACTTCCTTTCAAATGTTTCCACCTTAACCAATTTCCATTTTTCAAAGTTCCTCTTCTTAGTCACAATATATTTTAAAATTGTCAAAGATATATTTCATTTCAAACACATTTTCATTTCCCCTTTGAAAGCATTCACTTTTCTCCTTCTAACATTTTCAAAAATGGTAGATTCTCTATTCTAGCATTTTTCAGAAGTTTGAATGTTACGCTTTCTTTACTATTCAAAAGCTTTGTCCTTTTCTTTTTTTAAATCATTAAATTTTTTCCATATAAGATTTTTGAAATTGGTCGATTTCTCTTTTCTATTTAAATTGTTGTTTTTGAAAAGTCAATTTTACCATTTCTTTATTTTCAAATGTTTGTTTATTTCCCAAATGAAAATAATCGATTTTCTCTATTTTGATATTTTCTAAAAAGGTAAAGTTCTCCTTTGGAGATCTAAAAAGTCTTCTCAAATTTTCAAAAATGTTAAATTTACCATTTTGAGTTTTAACCCTCTTTTAGAAGTTTCAATGTTCCAAATTTCTAATTTTTCAAAAAACTTTGTTGTTTCTTTTTTAAAAGCATTCATGTTTATCATTCTAAGATTTTTGAAAAAGAATGAGTTCATTTGTCGAGTTCCAAGGTTCTTCCAAAAGTTTTTAAAATACCCATTCTTTATATTTCAAAATTTTAGTACTTTCTCTGTTTGCAAAAGCTTTTCCATTTCCCTTTTTAAAACATTCCCATTTCTCCTTCAAAGATTTTTGAAAATGGTAGAATCTCTAGTTTTGCATTTTTAGAAGTTTTAATGTTACCCATTTTTAATTTCCCAATTGAAAATATTCGAATTTCTTCTTCTTAACTTTTCAGAAATTCTAAATTTATCATCTTGTGTATTAACGCTCTTTTAGAAGTTTCAATGTTCCATTTTTCTTATTTTTCCAAAACTTTGTTGTTTCGTTGTTAAAGCCATGCAAGTTTCTCGTTGTAAGATTTTTGAAAAAGAAAGAGTTCTCCTTTCGGGTTCCAACGTTCTTTCAAAAGTTTTAAAAATACCCATTATTCATATTTCAAAAATTTAGCTGTTTGGAAATGAGTTTCTTCTCTTGTGATTTTTTAAATAGAAGATTTCTCGTCTATGTTTAGAAGTGTCAGTGTTAGCATTTCTTAGTTTTAAAAAAACTTTGTTTTTTCTCTCTTAAATTCTTTCAAGTTCCTCTTAAGATTTTCTAAAATTGAACAATTGTGTTTCTATTCCTTACTTTCTTTCAAAAGTTTTTGTGTTACCCAAGTTTCATTTTTTTAAAGTTATGATATTTAGCATTTAAAAGCATTCGAAACTCTCTTTTTGAGTCACAAATTCTTTTCAATTGTCAAAATAATGTTTTATTATCTTTCAACAAATGCTTTGTTATTTCACCTTTAAAGGCATTCAATTTTCTCCTTCTAAGATTTTCGAAAATGGAAGATTCGCTATTCAAGTTCCAACATTTGTCAAAAGTGTCAATGTTTCCTGTTCTGTACTTTTAAAAAGCTTTGTCCTTTCCTTTTTCTAAACTGTCTAAAAATTTTCCTAATGAGATTTTCGAAATTGGTCGATTTCCCTTTCTAGTCGAAATACCTTTTAGAATGGTTAATTTTTGTTATCCCTTTCTTTATTTTTAAAACTCGCTTATTTCCCTTTCGAAAACATTTGATTTTCACTTATTGATATTTCTAAAATGGGAGTGTTCTCCTTTGATGTTCTAACCAATAATCTCTCTAAATTTTTTTTTCGTCATCCCTTCTTTATTTTTCAAAATAATTTTTATACTCCAAGTAATAGCATTCAAGTATCTTTTCAAATTTCCTTACTTGTTAGATTTTTTCTTTCTAGTCTAAAGTTCTTTAAGAAGAGTCGGTGTTACCTTTTTTTCTTATTTTACCAAAACTTTGTTGTTTCCCTTTGGAAAACGTTCAAGTTTCTCATTTTATGATTTGAAAATAATAAAGAGTACTCCTTCCGTGTTCCAATGTCTTTTCAAAAGTTTAGAAAATTCCCATTCTTGATATTTCAAAGTTTTCATTGTTTTCTTTCCAAAGTAATTGAGTTTCTTCTTGTAAAATTTTCAAAATGGTTGATTTCTCTTTTATAATCCAACATTCTTTTAGAAGTGTTAGTATGTTACCATTTCTGTGTTCTTCAAAAGCTTTTATTGCCTCGCTTTTAAATTCATTCAAGTTGCACCAAAATTTCGAGTTTCAACGTCCTTTCAAAAGTTTCCGACTTACCCAATTTCCATTTTTTCCAAAGTTATTTTGTTCCTCTCATTAATCACAATATTTTTTAAAATTGTCAAATATATCTATCATTATATTTCGAACGATTTTTCATTTCCCTTTTTACAGCATTCGCTTTTCTCCTTCTAGGATTTTCGAAAATAGTAGATTCTCTATTCTAGCATTTTTCAGAAGTTTTACTGAAATCCTTTCTTTACTTTTAAGAAGCTTTGTCCTTTTCTTTCTTTTTAATCATCAAAGTCTTTCCATTTAAGATTTTTGAAATCTGTCGATTTCTCTTTTCTAGTTAAACTGTTCTTTTTGAAAAGTCAATTTTACAAAATCTTTATTCTCAAATGTTCGCTTATTTCCCAATTGAAAACCTTCGATTTTCTCTTTTTCGATATTTTCTAAAACAGTTGAGTTCTCCTTTGGAGATCTAAAAACTCTTCAAGAAATATTTTTTAGAACTCTTCCCTTATTTTTCGAAGGAAAATTTATTTCCCAATTCAAAATATTCAAATTTCTTCCTTTCAAAAGTTCAAGAAATTTTAAATTTATCGTCTCGAGTCTAAACGCTCTTTCAAAAGTTTCAATGTTCCATTTTTCTTAAAGTTTTGAAAATACCCATTATTCATATTTCAAAATTGTAGTTGTTTCTCTTTCAAAAGAAAATGAGTTTCTTCCCGTTCGATTTTTGGAATGGTAGATTTCTCGTCTATGATACAACATTCTTTTGGAAGTGTGAGTATTACCAGTTGTTTGTTTAAGAAAAAAAACTTTGTTTTTTCTCTCCTAAAAGTCTTTCAAGTTTCCTCTTAAGATTTTCTAAAATTGAAGAGCTGTGTTTTGTAGTTCTTACTTGCTTTGAAAGTTTGTGTTACCCAAGTTTCATTTTTTAAAAATTCTGGTATTTTTTATTTTATTGCATTCGAAATTCTTTTTTTGAGTCCCAATTTTTTTTCAACTGTCAAAATTATCCTTATTGTCTTTCAAATAATACTTTGTTATTTCCCTTTTTAAAGCATTCGATTTTCTCCTTCTAAGATTTTCGAAAATTGGTGATTTGCTATTCAAGTTCCAACATTTTTCAAGAGTTTTAATGTTTCTCGTTCTTTACTTTTAAAAAGCTTTGTCCTTTCCTCTTTTTAAATTGTTCAAAAAATTTCCTATGCGATTTTCGAAATTTGTCGATTTCCCTTTATAGTTGATATACCTTTTAGACATGTCAATTTTTTTTTTTTTTATCATTTTCTTTTTTTTAATAAAGTTCGCTTATTTCCCTTACAAAAACATTTGATTTTCTCTTATTGATATTTTCTAAACTGGTAGAGTTCTCCTTTCATGTTCTAACCAACAATCTCTCTAAAGTGTTTTTCGTCACTGCTTATTTATTTTTCAAAAGAATTTTTATTCTCCAAGTAATAGCATTCAAGTATCTCCTTCTCAAATTTCCATACTTGTTAGATTTCCCTTTCTAGCCTAAAGTTCTTTAAGAATTGTCGGTGTTACCTACTTTCTTATTGTTCCAAAACTTTCTTGTTTCCCTTCAGAAAACATTTAAGTTTCTCATTTTAAAAATAAATAGTACTCCTTCCTTGCTCCAATGTTTTTTCAAAAGTTTTGAAAATTCCCATTCTTGATATGTCAAAGTTTTCGTCATTTCTCTTTTCAAAGCAATTGAATTTCTTCTTGTAAAATTTTTGAAATGGTAGATTTCTCTTTTATAGTCCAACTTCTTTTAGAAGTGATAGTGTGTTACAATTTCTTTGTTTTAAAAAGCTTTTATTGCGTCTCTTTTAAATTCATTCTAGTTGCACCAAAATTTGGAGTTTCAACATCCTTTCAAAAGTTTCCGCCTTACCCAATTTCCATTGTTCCAAAGTTATTTTGTTCCTCTTTTTTATCACAATATTTTTGAAAATTGTCAAATATATGTTTCATTATCTTCGAACGATTTTCCATTTCCCTTTGTAAAGCATTTGCTTTTCTCCTTCTAAGTTTTTCGAAAATGGTAGATTATCTATTCTAGCATTTCTCAGAAGTTTTAATGTTACCTTTCTTTATTTGTAAGAAGCTTTGTTCTTTTCTTTTTTCAAATCATCAAAGTCTTACCATTTAAGATTTTCGAAATCGGTTGATTTCTCTTTTCTAGTCAAACTATTCTTTTTGAAAAGTCAATTTTACAAATTCTTTATTTTTAAATGTTCACTTATTTCCCAATTGAAAACCTTCGATTTTCTATTATTTGATATTTTCTAAAATAGTAGAATTCTCATTTGGAGATTTAAAACTCTTCAAGAAATGTTTTTTTATGACCTTTCCTTCTTTTTTTTTTTTTTTTTCTGAACAATGTTTATTTCCCAATTGAAAATATTCGAATTTCTTCTCAAATTTTAACTTTACCGTTTCAAGTCCTAACGATTTTTCGAAAGTTTCAATGTTTCATTTTTCTTATTTTTCCATAACTTTGTTGCTTCCTTGTTAAAGACATGCAAGTTTCTCGTTCTAAGATTTTCAAAAAAGAAACAGTTCTCTTTTTGAGTTCCAACGTTCTTTCAAAAGTTTTGAAAATACCCAATATTCATATTTCAAAATTTTAGTGTTTTTCTCTTTTGAAAGAAAATGAGTTTCTTCCTTTGCGATTTTTGAAATGTTAGATTTCTCGTCTATGATGTAATGTTCTTTTAGCAGTGTCAGTGTGACCATTTCTTAGTTTAAGAAAAATTTGTTTTTTCTCTCTTAAATTCTTTCAAGTTCCTCTTAAGATTTTCTAAAATTGAATAGTTGTGTTTCCTAGTTCTTACTCTCTATCAAAATTTTAGCGTTCCCCAAGTTTCATTTTTCAAAAGTTTTGGTATTTGTCATTTTAAAGCATTAGAAATTTTGTTTCTGAGTCCCCTTTTTTTTTTTCAATTATAAAAATTGAAGTGTCACCCCTTCTTTATTTTTCAAAAGAATTTTTTATTCTCCAACTAATAGCATTCAAGTGTTTCCTTCTCAAATTTTCACATTTGCTAGATAGTCTAACATTTTTTAAGAAGTGTCGGTGATACCTTTTTTCTTTCCCTTGGGAAAGCGTTCAAGTTTCTCATTTTATGATTTTCAAAATGGACAAAGTACTCCTTTCGTGCTCCAACGTTCTTTCAAAAGTTTTGAGAATACCTATTCTTCATATTTCAAAGGCTTTGTTGTTTTTCTTTTAAAGCAAAGATATATTTTATTTTTTTCATACGCTTTTTCATTTTTCCCCTTTTAAAGATTTTTTTTCTCATTCTAAGATTTTCAAAAAAGGTAGATTCTCTATTCTACCATTTTTCAGAAGTTTGAATGATACCCTTTCTTTAATTTTAAAAAGTTTTTTTGTCTTTTTTTTGTTTTTAAATCATTAAAGATTGTCTATATAAAATTTTCAAATTGGTTGATTTCTTTTTTTTAGTTAAACTATTTTTTTGAAAAGTCTATTTGACCCTTTACTTATTTTCAAATTTTCGCTTATTTTCCCATTGAAAACATTCAATTTTCTCTATTTCGATATTTTCTAAAATGGTAGGGTTTTCCTTTAGAGATTCAAAAGACTCAAGCAAGGTTTTTTAAAACCATTATTATTTTTGTTTAAAGAATCATTATTTGCCAATTGAAAATATTTGAATTTGTCGTTCTCAAAATTTCAAAAATGTTAAATTTACCATTTCAAGTTTTAATGCTTTTTCAGAAGTTCCAATGTTCCATTTTTCTTATTTTTCCAAAACTTTGTTGTTTCCTTTTTAAAAACATTCAAGTTTCTCATTCTATGATTTTCAAAAAAAAAAAAAGAGTTCTGTTTGTCCTTCTCAATTATGTTTTATTATCATTCAACAAATGCTTTGTTATCCCCTTTTTAAAAACATTCGATTTTCTCCTTCCAAGATTTTTGAAAATGGTAATTTCGTTATTTGAGCTCCAACATTTGTCAAAAGTATCAATGTTTCCTGTTTTTTACTTTAAAAAGCCTTTTTTTCCTTTCCTTTTACTAAATTGTTAAACTTTTTGCTTGTGAGATTTTCGAAATTGGTTGATTTCTCCTTTCTAGTTGAAATACCTTTTAGAAATGTCAATTTTTTTACCCTTTTGGGCGTGACTTGGTCACGTGGCCTTGGATTTTGTTTCTGATACGTGACCAAGTCACACCCAAAAGTCCTCGACACAGTTTAGTGGCAACTTCCCACCTATTAATACTTCGAACACCTACTTCCTGGGTGATGTGGGACTAAACCCCTCACCCCGAGACTGTGCTCCCAGGCTTGGGCGCTCACCCCTACACACGTCCTCATGTGAGCGACTGCTCCTTCCACCACGCAGGGGCAAGGCTCTGATACCAACAATAGTGCCCCGCACCACACTGTGTCAATATTGTCCCCAGTTAGTCGCCACGTGGCCTGGGGTTTTGTTTCTAGCACGTGACCAAGTCACACCCAAAAGGCCTCGATCATTGTATTAGAGTATGCAGTGGGTCGACATTGTCCTCTTTGGGAATCCATGGGCCTCACCCTTTCTCCCTCAAGTTTTTGTTCCTAGCCCAAGCCCCACACTTGCCTAGAAAGCCTCGACAGTTGTATCAGAGTACGCAGCGGCACGAAATTGTCCTCTTTGGAAATCCATGGGCCTCGCCCTTTCTCCCTCAAGGTTTTGTTCTTGGCCCAACCCTCATACTTGCCCACAAGGCCTCGATCGTGGTATTAGAGTACGCAGCGGCTCGATATTACCTTCTTTGGGAATCCATGGGCCTTACCTTTCTCCCTCAAGGTTTTGTTCCTGACCCAACCCCATACTTGCCCAAAAGGTGTCAACCGTTGTATCAAAGTACGCAGCGGCTTGATATTGTCCTCTTTGGGAATCCATGGGCCTCGCCCTTTCTCCCTCAAGGTTTTCTTCTTAGCCCAAGCCCCCAAACTTGCCTAGAAGGCCTCAACTATGGTATTAGAGAATGTAGCGTGGACGTGTGTAGCCCTCAAAGATGGCTCGCTCACACGAGGACGTGTGTAGCCAAAGGGGGTGAGATGTTTAGTCCCACATCGCCCAAGAAATGGGTGTTCGAAGTTTTAATAAGTGGCAAGCTGACACAAAACTGTGTTGAGGCCTCCTGGGCAAATGTTGGACTTGGGCCAGGAACAAAACCTTAAGGGAGAATGGGCGAGGCCCATGGATTCCCAAAGAGGATAATATCGATCCGCTGCGTACTCTGATACAACGGTGGAGGCCTCTTGGACAATTGTTGAGCTTGGGTCAAGAACAAAACCTTGAGAGAGAAAGGATGAGGCCAATGTATTCACAAAGAGGACAATATCGATCCACTGTGTACTTTAATACAACGGTCGAGGTTTTTTGGGCGTGACTTGGTCACGTGCCAGTAATAAAACTCTAGGCCACGTGGCAACTAACTGGGGACAATATTGACACAGTGTAATGCAGGGTGCCACAGTTGGTATCAAAGCCCTGCCCTTGTGTGGTGGGGGGAACATTCGCTCACACGAGGACGTGTGTAGCCAAAGTGGGTGAGAGCCCAAGCCTGGGAGCACAGTCTCAGAGTGAGGGGTTTAGTCCCACATCGCCCAGGAAGTGGGTGTTCAAAGTACTAATAAGTGGCAAGCTGCCACTAAACTGTGTCGATGCCTTTTAGGCTTGACTTGGTCACGTGCCAGAAAAAAAAACCCCAAGCCACGTGGCGACTAATTGGGGACAATATTGACACAGTAGTGCAGGGCGCTACAATGTTCGAAAGTTTTGAAAAGACCTATTTCTGATTTTTCAAACGATTTGCTATTTCTTTTTTCAAAGCAATTGAGTTTCATCTTGTAAAATTTTCGAAATGGTAGATTTCTCTTTTATAGTCCAATGTTGTTACATTTCTTTGTTTTTAAGAAGATTTTATTGCTTCTCTTTTCAATTCAGTCAAGTTGTGCTACTTTTCGAGTTTCAAGGTCCTTTCAAAACTTAACGGCCTTACCCAATTTCTATTTTTCAAATGTTTAATTTTTTCTCCTCTTAGTCATAATATTTTTTTACAATTATCATATATTTCTTTCATTATCTTTCCAACGCTTTTTCATTTCCCTTTTTAAAGCATTCGCTTTTCTTCTTCAAAGAATTTCAAAATTGGTAGATTATCTATTCTTGCATTTTTTGGAAGTTTCAATCTTACGCTTTATTTTTAAAAAGCTTAGTACTTTTCTTTTTTCTAATCATTACAGTTTTTCCATATAAGAGTTTTCCAATTAGTCGATTTGTCTTTTCTAGTTATGCTGTTCTACTGGAAAAGTCAATTTTACTATTTCTTTATTTTCAAATGTTCGCTTATTTCCCAATTGAAAACATTTGATTTTCTCTATTTCGATATTTTCAAAAATAGTAGAGTTCTCCATTGGAGTTCTAAAAGTCTTCATGAAATGTTATTCAAAATCCCTCTCCTATATTTTTCTAAAGAATTTTTATTT
Source organism: Akebia trifoliata (assembly GCF_017979445.1). Lineage (NCBI taxonomy): Eukaryota > Viridiplantae > Streptophyta > Magnoliopsida > Ranunculales > Lardizabalaceae > Akebia > Akebia trifoliata. The sequence goes on from NC_141381.1 coordinate 26,621,857, forward strand.
CCAAATTGAAAATTTTCAAATTTCTCCGTCTCAAATTTTCGAAAATTTTAAATTAATCATTTCGACTATTAACGCTCTTCCAAAAGTCCGAATGTTCCATTTTACTTATTTTTCCAAAACTCAATTGTTTCCTTTTTAAAGGCATTCAAGTTTCTCATTCTACGATTTTTGAAGAAGGAAGAGTTCTTTTTTAAAGTTCCAACGTTCTTTCAAATGATTTGAAAATACCCATTCTTTATATTTCAAAATTTAGTTGTTTCTCTTTTAATAGGAAATGAGTTTCTTCTCGTATGGTTTTCGAAATGGTAGATTCCTCCTCTATATTCCAACGTTGCTTTAGAAGTGTTAGTTTTACCCTTGCTTTGTTTTAAGAAAATTTTGTTTCATGTAAGTTTTGTTTTCTGTCTTTTAAATTTTTTCAAGTTCCTCTTAAGATTTTCAAAAATTGACAAGTTGTGTTTTCTAGTTCTAACGTTCTGTCAAAAGTTTTAGTGTTACCCATGTTTCATTTTCAAAAATTGTTGTATTTCTCATTTTAAAGCATTCGAGTTCTGGTTCTGAGTCACAACGTTTTTTTTACTATTAAGAAAATTAGGTTTTATTATCTTTCAACAATTGCTTTGTTATTTCCTTTTTCAAACCATTTGATTTTCTCCTTCTAAGATTTTTGAAAATAGTAGATTCGCTATTCGAGTTCCAACATTTTTTAGAAGTGTCAATGCTTCTTGTTCTTTACTTTTATAAAGCTTTGTCCTTCCTTTTTATAAATTAAAAAAAAAAATCCTCATGAGATTTTCAAAATTGGTCAATTTCCCTTTCTAGGTGAAACACCTTTTAGAAATGTCAATTTTTTTTATCCCTTTCTTTATTTTTAAAGCTCTTTTTTTCCTTTTTGAAAACATTTGATTTTCTGTTATTGATATGTTCTAAAATGGTAGAGCTCTCCTTTGATGTTCTAACTAACAATCTTTCTAAAGTGTTTTTAGTCACTCCTTAATTTTTAAAAAGAATTTTTGTTCTCCAACTAATAGAATTAAAGTATCTCCTTCTCAAATTTCCATAGTTGTTAGATTTTCCCTTTCTAGTCTAAAGTTCTCTAAGACGTGTCAGTGTTACGTTTTTTCTTATTTTACAAAAACTTCGTTGTTTCCCGTTGGAAAATTTTTAAGTTTCTCATTTTATGATTTAAAAAAAATTAAGAGTACTCCTTTCGTGTTCCAATGTTTTTTCAAAGGTTTCGAAAATACCCATTCCTGATATTTCAAAGGTTTTGTTGTTTCTCTTTTTCAAAGCAAATGAGTTTCTTCTCTTCTCTCTAAAATTTTCGAAATGGTAGATTTCTCTTTTATAGTCCAACATTGAATTAAAAGTGTTAGTGTGTTACCTTTTCTTTGTTTTTAAAAACCTTTTATTGCTTCTCTTTTAAATTCATCCAAGTTGAACCAAAATTTCGAGTTTCAACGTCCTTTCAAAAGTTTCCGGGTTACGCAATTTCCAGTTTTCAAAAGTTATTTTTTTCCTCTTCTTAGTCACAATATATTTTAAAATTTTCAAAGATCTATTTCATTATCTTTCAAATGATTTTTCATTTCCCTTGATAAAGCATTCTCTTTGTCCGTTTCTTATTTTAAATAATCAAAGTGTTTCCATTTAGGAATTGCGAAATCGGTCAATTTCTCTTTTCTAGTTAAACTGTTCTTTTTGAATAGTCAATTTTATAATTTCTTTATTTTCAAATGTTCGCTTATTTCCCAATTGAAAACATTCGATTTTCTCCTTTTCGATATTTTCTAAAATAGTAGAGTTCTAAAAGTTTTCAAGAAATATTTTTTATAATCCTTTCTTTAATTTTCTAAAGAATTTATATTTCCCAACTGAAAATATGCGAATTTCATCTTCTCAAATTTTCAGAACTTTGAAATTTATCGTCTCCAGTCTTAACGCTCTTTCAAAAGTTTCAATATCCCATTTTTCTTATTGTTCCAAAACTTTGTTTTTTCATTGTTAAAGGCATGCAAGTTTCTCGTTCTAAGATTTTTCAAAAAAATTTGAAACACTACCCATTATTCCAATTTCAAAATTTTAGTTGTTTCTCTTTTGAAAGGAAATGAGTTTCTCCTCTATAGTCTAACATTTTTTTAGAAGTGTCAGTGTTACCATTTCTTTTTTTTAAAGAAAACATTTTTTTTATCTTTTAAATTCTTTCAAGTACCTTTGAAGAGTTGTGTTTTCTAGTTCTTACTTTCTTTGAAAAGTTTTAGTGTTACCTAAGTTTTGTTTTTTAAAAGTTATGGTATTTAGCATTTTATAGCATTCGAAACTCTCTTCCTGAGTCCGAATTTTTTTTCAATTGTCAAAATTATGTTTTATTGTCTTTCAACAAATGCTTTGTTATTTCCCTTTTAAAAGCATTTGATTTTCTCCCTCTAAGATTTTTGAAAATGGTAGATTCGCTATTCGAGTTCCTACTTTTTTCAAAAGTGTCAATGTTTCACGTACTCTACTTTTAAAAGCTTTGTCCTTTCCTTTTTCTAAATTGTTTAAAAAAATTTCCTAATGAGATTTTCGAAATTCGTTGATTCCCCTTTCTAGTTGAAATACCTTTTAGAAATGTCAATTTTTTTATCTCTTTCTTTATTTTTAAAGCTCGCTTATTTCCCTTTCGAAAACATTTGATTTTCTCTTAGTGACATTTTTATAAGGTTCTTCTCATATGATTTTCGAAATGGTAGATTCCTACCTCTATAGTCCAATGTTTTATTAGAAGTGTTAGTGTTATCATTTCTTTGTTTTAAGAAAACTTTGTTTCTACTCTTTTAAATTCATTTAAATTCCCCTTAGATTTTCGAAAATTGAAGAGTTGTGTTTTCTAGTTCTCAAGTTCTTTAAAAAATCAGCCCTTTCTAGTTGAAATTGGTCGATTTCCCCTAAGTTCTTACAAAGATTTTCGTAACTTTTCAATTCATTTGAAATTGGTCGATTTCCCCTTTCCCGTTGAAATACCTTTTAGAAATGTCAATTTTTAAGGTTAGTGTTAAAGTCACCCCAATTATTACCAAGGGCACCCCACAGCATAGCCAAATTGTTTTGTCGTATATGAGTTAAAAGTTTCAGAATGAGCTGATTTTTGGTGAAGATGATCTTTATGGTGAGAAGATCATCCTCACCAAAAATCAGCCCATTCTAAAACATCTAACCCCATCAAAAAATTTGAAGAAACGTAAATTGTCCATTTTTTTTTTATAAAAAAAAAAAAAACACATTTGATAGGGTTAGAGGGCTTAGGAATGGTTTGATTTTTGTTGTGGATGATCTCCTCACCATATAGATCCTTCTCACCAAATATCAGCCCATTCCAAAAAATTTAACCCATATAAGACAAAAAAATTGCTATGGTGTTGGGTGCCCTTAAAAATACTCTTTTTTTTTACCCTTTCTTTATTTATGAAGCTCATTTATTTTCCTTTTGAAAAAATTTTATTTTCTCTTATTGATATTTTCTAAAATTGTAGAGTTCTCCTTTGATGTTCTAACTAAAAATCTTTCTAAAGTGTTTTTCGTCAACCCATCTTTATTTTTCAATAGAATTTTTATGCTCTAACTAATATGATTCAAGTATGTTCTTCTCAAATTTCCATACTTGTTAGTTTGTCCCTTTCTTGTCTAAAGTAAAATTGTGTCGGTGTTACCTTTTTTCTTATTTTACCAAAAAATTGTTGTTTCCCTTTGGAAAATGCTCTAGTTTCTCATTTTTATGATTTAAAAAAAATAAAGAGTATTCCTTTCATGTTCCAATGTTTTTTCAAAAGTTTCAAAAATTCCCATTCTTGATATTTCAAAGGTTTTGTTGTTTCTCTTTTCGAAACAATTGAGTTTCTTCTTGTAAATTTTTTGAAATGGTAGGTTTCTCTTTTATAGTCCAACGATCTTTTAGAAGTGTTAGTTTCTTACCATTTCTTTGTTTTTAGAAAGCTTTTATTGCTTCTTTTTAAATTCATCAAGTTGTACCAAAGTTACGAGTTTCAACGTCATTTCAAAAGTTTCCGCCTTACCCAATTTTTATTTTTCAAAAGTTATTTTGTTCCTCTTCTTAGTCACAATATATATTTTAAATTTGTCAAAAGATATGTTTCATTTCATATAATTTTTTATTTCCCCTTTAAAAGCATTTACTTCTCCTTCTAATATTTTCAAAAATAGTAGATTCTCTATTCTAGCATTTTTTAGAAGTTTGAATTTACACTTTCTTTACTTTCAAACTTTGTCATTTTCTTTTTTAAATCTTCAAAGTCTTTCCATTTAAGATTTTTGAAATCGGTCGATTTCTCTTTTCCTTTTGAAAAATTTTATTTTCTCTCTCATTGATTTTTCTAAAATGGTAGAGTTCTCCTTTGATGTTCTAACTAACAATCTTTCTAAAGTGTTTTTCGTCAACCAACCTTAATTTTTCAATAGAATTTTTATGCTCCAACTAATATCATTCAAGTATATACTTCCCAAGTTTCCATACTTGTTAGTTTGTCCCTTTCTTGTCTAAAGTAAAAAAGTGTCAATGTTATCTTTTTTCTTATTTTACCAAAACTTTGTTGTTTCCCTTTGGAAAGCGCTCAAGTTTCTCATTTTTATGATTTAAAAAAATCAAGAGTAGTCCTTTCGTGCTCCAATGTTTTTTCAAAACTTTCAAAAATTCCCATTCTTGATATTTCAAAGGTTTTGTTGTTTTCTCTTTTCAAAGCAGTTGAGTTTCTTCTTGTAAATTTTTTGAAATGGTAGGTTTCTCTTTTATAGTCCAACGATCTTTTAGAAGTGTTAGTTTCTTACCATTTCTTTGTTTTAAGAAAACTTTTATTTCTTCTTTTTAAATTCATCAAGTTGCACCAAAATTACGAGTTTCAATGTCGTTTCAAAATTTTCCGCCTTACCCAATTTCTATTTTTCAAAAGATATTTTGTTCCTCTTCTTGGTCACAATATATATTTTAAATTTGTCAAAGATATGTTTCATTTCAAATACTTTTTTATTTCCCCTTTGAAAGCATTCGCTTTTCACCTTCTAATATTTACAAAAATGGTAGATTCTCTATTCTAGCATTTTTTAGAAGTTTGAATGTTATGCTTTCTTTACTTTTCAAAAAATTTTGTCTTTTTCTTTTTTAATCATCAAAGTCTTTCCATTTAAGATTTTTGAAATCGGTCGATTTCTCTTTTCTAGTTAAACTGTTCTTTTTGAAAAGTCAATTTTACAATTTCTTTATTTTCAAATATTTGATTTTCTCTTTTTGAAAAGTCAATTCTTTTCCAATTGAGAACATTCTATTTTCTCTCTTTCGATATTTTCTAAAATAGTAGAGTGCTCCTTTGAAGATCTAAAAGTCTTCAAGAAATATTTTTTATAGCCCTTCCTTTATTTTTTTCTAAAGAATTTTTATTTCCCAATTGAAAATATTCAAATTTCTTCTTCTCAAAATTTTCATCTCAAGTGTTAACGCTCTTTCAAAAGTTTCAATGTTCCATTTTTCTTATTTTTCCAAAATAGTGTTGGTTCCTTGTTAAAGGCATGCAAGTTTATTGTTCTAAGATTGTCAAAAAAGAAAGAGTTCTGTTTTCGTGTTCTAACGTTCTTTCAAAAGTTTATAAAATACCCATTATTCATATTTTAAAATTTTAGTTGTTTCTCTTTTGAAAGAAAATGAGTTTCTTGTGTGATTTTTAAATAGTAAATTTCTCATCTATAATCCAATGCTCTATGTTTTTTAACCATTTCTTAGTTTAAGAAAACTATGTTTTTTCTCTCTTAAATCCTTTCAAGTTCCTCTTTAGATTTTCGAAAATTGCAAAGTTGTGTCTTCTAGTTCTTACTTTCTTTCAAAAGTTTTAGTGTTACCCATTTATCATTAAAGTACTGGTATTTCTCATTTTAAAACATTTGAAAAAAAAAATTTGACTCCCAAATTATTTTTCAATTGTCAAAATTAAGTTTTATTATCTTTCAACAAATGCTTTGTTATTTACCTTTTAAAAGCATTTGATTTTCTCCAATTAAGATTTTTGAAAATGGTAAATTCACTATTCGAGTTCCGACATTTTTAAAAATTTTCAATGTTTCCCGTTCTTTACTGTAAAATAGCTTTTTTCCCTTCCTATTTCTAAATTTAAAAAAAAAATCCTAATGAGATTTTAGAAATTGATCGATTTCCTTTTCTAGTTGAAATACCTTTTAGAATTGTCAATTTTTTTATCCCTTTATTTTTAAAGCTCGTTTATTTCCCTTTCGAGAACATTTGACTTTCCCTTATTGTTCTAATTAGCAATCTTTCTAGAGTTTTTTTCGTCGCCCTTTCTTTATTTTCAAAAGAATTTTAATTCTCCAAGTAATAGCATTCAAGTATCTCCTTCTCAAATTTCCATACTTGTTAGATTTGCCCTTTCTAGTCTAAAGTTCTTTAGAAGTGTCCATGTTACATTTTTCTTATTTTTCTTAAACTTTGTTGTTTCCCTTTGGAAAACGATCAAGTTTCTAATTTTATGATTAAAAAAAAAATAAAGAGTATTGTTTTGTGTTTGTAGCGCCTCACACTATACTGTGTCAATATTGTCCCCAGTTAGTCACAACGTGGACTGGGGTTTTGTTTCTGGCACGTGACCAAATCATGCCCAAAAGGCCTCGATTGTTGTATCAGAGTACGTAACAGCTCGATATTGCCCTCTTTGGGAATCCATGGGCCTCGCCCTTTCTCCCTCAAGGTTTTGTTCCTGGCCCAAGCCCCACACTTGCCCAGAAGGCCTCGACTGTTTTATCAGAGTATGCAGCAGCTTGATATTGTCCTCTTTGGGAATAATGGGCCTCTCTCTTTCTCCCTCAAGGTTTTGTTCTTGACCCAAGCCCCCACACTTGCCCAGAAGACCTTGACCTTGGTGTCAGAGTATGCAGCGGATCGATATTGTTCTCTTTGAGAATCAAAGGGCCTCGCACTTTCTTCCTCAAGGTTTTGTTCCTAGCCCAAGCCCAACACTTGCCCAGGAAACCTCTACACAGTTTAGTGGCAGCTTGCCACTTATTAATACTTCAAATACCCACTTCCTAAGTAATATGGGACTAAACCCCTCACCTTGAGACTGTGCTCCCAGGCTTGGGCTCTCACCCCCTTTGGCTACACACGTCCTCGTGTGAGCAAACGTTCCCCCCACCACACAAGGGCAAGGCTCTGATACCAATTGTAGCACCCTACACTACATTGTGTCGATATTGTCGCCAGTTAGTCACCACGTGGCCTAGGATTTTGTTTCTGGCACGTGACCAAGTCACGGTCAAAAGGCCTCAACCGTTGTATCAGAGTACGCAGCGGATCGATATTGTCCTCTTTGGGAATCCATGGGCTTTGCCCTTTCTCCCTCAAAGTTTTGTTCCTGGCCCAAGCCCAACACTTGCCTAGAAGGCCTTAACAGTTGATGAGCCTTGCCCTTGCGTGGTGGGGGGAATGCTTGCTCACACAAAAACGTGTGTAGCAAAAAGGGATTAGAGCCCAAGCTTGGGAGCACAGTCTCGGGGTGAGGGGTTTAGTCCCACATCGCCCAAGAAGTGGGTGTTCAAAGTATTTATAAGTGGCAAGTTACCACTAAACTGTGTCGAGGCCTTCTAGGCGTGACTTGGTTAAGTGCCAGAAACAAAACCCCAGGCCACGTGGAGATTAACTGGGGACAATATTGATACAGTATAGTGCGGAGCGCTACAGTTGGTATCAGAGACTTGTCCCTGCGTGGTGGAGGGGACGCGCTCGCTGACACGAGGATGTGTGTAGCCAAAGGGGGTGAGTGCCCAAGTTTCGGTGCACAGCCTCAAGGTTAGGGGTTTAGTCCCACATCGCCCAGGAAGTAGGTGTTCGAAGTATTAATTACTGGCAAACTGCCACTAAACTGTGTCGAGGCCTTTTGGGCGCACTTGGTCACATGCCAGAAATAAAACCCCAGGCCACATGGCTACTAACTGGGGACAATATTGACAATGTAGTGTGGGGCGCTACAGTTGCTATCAGAGCCTTGCCCCAACATGGTGGGGAGAATGCTCGCTCACACGAGGACGTGTAGCCAAAGTGGGTGAGAGCCCAAGCCGAAGCACAGTCTTGGGGTGAGGGATTTAGTCCCATATTGCCTAGGAAGTGGGTGCTCGAAGTACTAATAAGTGGCAAGCAGCCACTAAACTATGTTGATGCCTTTTGGGCATGACTTGGTCACGTGCTAGAAACAAAACCCTAGGCCACGTGGCAACTAACTGGGGACAATATTGACACAGTGTAGTGCGGGGCACTACAAACATGAAAGCAGTACTCTTTATTTTTTTTTAAATCATAAAATTAGAAAATTGATCATTTTCCAAAGGGAAACAACAAAGTTTAAGAAAAATGTAACATGGACACTTCTTAAAGAACTTTAGACTAGAAAGGGCAAATCTAACAAGTATGGAAATTTGAGAAGGAGATACTTGAATGCTATTACTTGGAGAATTAAAATTCTTTTGGAAAATAAAGAAGGGGCGATGAAAAACACTTTAGAAAGATTGTTAATTAGAACATCAAAGGAGAACTCTAGCATTTTAGAAAATAACAATAAAAGAAAATCAAATATTCTCGAAAGGGAAATAAACGAGCTTTAAAAATAAAGGGATAAAAAAAATTGACAATACTAAAAGGTATTCAACTAGAAAAGGAAATCGACCAATTTCGAAAATCTCATTAGGAATTTTTTTTTTAATTTAGAAATAGGAAGGGAAAAAAGCTATTTAATAGTACAGAACGAGAAATATTGAAACTTTTTAAAAATGTTGGAACTCGAATAGTGAATCTTCCATTTTTGAAAATCTTAATAGGAGAAAATCGAATGCTTTTAAAAGGTAAATAACAAAGCATTTGTTGAAAGATAATAAAACTTAATTTTGACAATTGAAAAAAATTTAAGACTCAAAAAAGAAATTTCAAATGTTTTAAAATGAGAAATACCAGTGTTTAAAAAATGATAAGTGGGTAACACTAAAACTTTTGAAAGAAAGTAACAACTAGAAAACACAACTCTGCAATTTTAGAAAATCTTAAGAGGAATTTGAAAAAATTTAAGAGAGAAAAAACAGTGTTCTTAAAACTAAGAAATGGTAACACGGGCACTTCTAAAAGCATTCGATTTTCTCCTTCTAATAAGATTTTCGAACAATAGGAGATTCGCTAACAAGTTCCAACATTTTTCAATAGTGTCAATATTTCCCGTTCTTTACTTTAAAAATTATTTTACCTTTCCTTTATATAAATTGTTTAAAAAATTTCCTAATGAGATTTTCGAAATTGGTCAATTTCCTTTTCTAGTTGAAATACCTTCTAGAAATGTCAATTTTTTTAACTCTTTCTTTATTTTTAAAGCTCGCTTATTTCCCTTTCAAAAACATTTGATTTTCTCTTATGGATATTTTCTAAAATGGTAGAGTTCTCCTTTGATGTTCTAACAAACAATCTCTCTAAAGTGTTTTTCATCACCCCTTCTTTATTTTTCAAAAGAATTTTTATTCTCCATGTGATAACATTCAAGTATCTCCTTCACAAATTCCCATACCTTTTAGATTTGCCTTTTCTAGTCTAAAGTTTTTTAAGGGTGTATGTTACCTTTTTTCTTATTTTTCCATAACTTTGTTGTTTCCCTTTGGAAAACGTTCATGTTTCTCAATTTATGATTTAAAAATAATAAAGAGTACAACTTTCGTGTTCCAATATTTTTCAAAAGTTTCAAAATTTCCTATTCTTGATATTTCAAATATTTTCGAAAATGGTAGATTCGCTATTCGAGTTCGAACATTTTTCAAAAGTTTCAATGTTTCCCGTTCTTTACTTTTAAAAAACTTTGACCTTTCCTTTTTTTAAATTGTTTAAAAAATTCCTCATGAGATTTTGAAAATTGGTTGATTTCCCTTTCTAGTTGAAATACCTTTTAGCAATGTCAATTTTTTATCCCTTTCTTTATTTTTAAAGCTCGCTTATTTCCCTTTCGAAAACATTTGAATTGCTCTTATTGATCTTTTCTAAAATGGTAGAGTTCTCCTTTGATGGTCTAACTAACAATCTCTCTAAAATGTTTTTCATCACCCCTTCTTAAATTTTCAATAGAATTTTTATTCTTCAAGTAATAGCATTTAAGTATCTCCTTCTCAAATTTCCAAACTCTTTAGATTTGCCCTTTCTAGTCTAAAGTTCTTTAAGAAGTGTCGGTGTTACCGTATTTCTTATTTTTCCAAAATTTTATTTTTTCCCTTTGAAATAGTAGACTTCTCTATAGTCCAATTTTCTTTTAGAAGTGTTAGAGTTACCATTTCTTAGTTTTAAGAAAACTTTTTTTTTTCTCTCTTAAATTCTTTTGAGTTCCTCTTAAGATTTTCGATTTCTCTTCCTAAGTCCCAAATTTTTTTCAATTGTCAAAATTATGTTTTATTATCTTTCAACAAATGCTTTGTTATTTCCATGTTAAATGCATTTGATTTTCTCCTTCTAAGATTTTCTAGTGGTAGATTCGCTATTCGAGTTCCAACATTTTTCACAGAAGTCAATGTTTCCCATTCTTTACTTTTAAAAAGCTTTTACCTTTCTTTTTATGAATTGTTTAAAAATTTTCATCATGAGATTTTCGAAATTGCTCAATTTCCCTTTCTAGTTGAAATACCTTTTAGAAATGTCAATTTTTTTTATCCCTTTCTTTATTTTTAAAGCTCGCTTATTTCCCTTTTAAAAACATTTGATTTTCTCCTATTGATATTTTCTAACCTTTGATGTTCTAACTAGCAATCTTTCTAAAGTGTTTTTCGTCACCCCTTCTTTATTTTTCAAAAGAATTTTTATTCTCCAAGTAATAGCATTCAAGTATCTCCTTCTCAAATTCCCATACTTGTCAAATTTTCCCTTTCTAGTCTAAAGTTCTTTAAGAAGTTCAATGTTACCTTTTTTCTTATTTTTCCAAAACTTTGTTGATTCCCTTTGGAAAACATGCAAGTTTCTCATTTTACAATTTTAAAAAAAAAATAATGATTCTCCATTTGTGTTCCATTTTCTTTTCAAAAGTTTCAAAAATTCCCATTCTTAATATTTCAAAGGTTTCATTGTTTCTCTTTTCAAAGCAATTGAGTTTCTTCAACTTTTCGAAATGGTAGATTTATCTTTTATTGTCCAACGTTCTTTTAGAAGTGTTAGTGTGTTACCATTTCTTTGTTTTTAAAAAGCTTTAAAGCATTCAAATTCTCTTTCTAAGTCTCAATTTTTTTTTCAATTGTCAAAATTATGTTTTATTATCTTTAAAAAAATGCTTTGTTGTTTCCTTTTTACAAGCATTCGATTTTCTCTTTCTAAAATTTTTGAAAATTGAAGATACGCTATTCCAGTTCCAACATTTTTCAACAGTGTCAATGTTTCCCGTTCGTTACTTTTAATAAGCTTACGTTTCCTTTTTCTAAATTGTTTAAAAAATTTCCTAATGAGATTTTCGAAATTGGTTGATTTCCATCGTACATTCCTACTTTAAAATGAGAGCTTATATTTCCGCACCAACTTTTGCTAATGCCACCCCAACATGGTGCTAGTTCTTTGGTGATTTACCTATGAATTGAGGTGGCATTAGCAAAAGTTGGTGTGACAATAGAAAAACCACATTCCCTTTATTAGTGCGAGACTCACTTAAAAAATAATTTGTAAACAGAGCAACATAGACAGAGAAAGATCATGGAATAGAAAACTCAACTTTATTATTATTAATTTTATTATATGGATGAATGAAATTCAGACAGATATATTGATTTCTTAATCATGATGACTATCAATAAGTCCATCATGATCAATCATTTCCTCCACTGCTGTATTGGTGTAACAAAAACATATTGTTTCCCCTTCTCTTCCGAAGATACACGTACAATGGTTACATCCCAGACAAGCTGCACATTTAGAAAAAATAAAATAAAATAAAAATTAAGATTAAAAGCTAAATAATGATAATGAGTCATGCTAGAGTGACCTCAATATTGTACCTCCTATCGCACATCCTGACGTGAAAGTGTGTAGGAATCATAGAATTTTTTACTTGTATCCCAGTGAAAAGCATCAATGATTCCTACACAGTTTCACGTCAAAATGTGCAATTTGAGGTACAATCTTGAGGTCACTTCAGCATTATTCAATAATAATCTAATACAACTTTAATAAGGGAAATAAAATAAAATAAAAAAACATACCATATGAACATGGTTTGTCTTGGTCGGGAAGGCTAGTAGTGCCACCACGAACAGTATCCAACGACAACATCATCAAAACCAGAAACAAAACCAAGCTAGCTACAACTTTCATCTTTCTCTATTTTTCTTAGCTAGAGCAAGTAATTGAGAGTTAGAAGAACAGAGAACAGTTTTGTGTGATTTGGTTCAATTTCTCTACATTAACATATACAGTAGAAATCAGAAGTGAGTACAAATTTGCTTAGCTAATCACACCACCAACCAATCATGCTTGCTTTTTCAATGCATGTGGCGTTCCAATTGTCCGTCAGCTTAGCACCGAAATTTGTGCTAAGTAACCATAGTGAATTTACGAAGATTTGGCCTAGATACGGAAGGCAAATATACCAAAAATGAAAAATTATTTTTTATTAATGATAGGGTGCAATGTAAATGCCTTCATTATGCTTTTAATGAAGAGGGATTTACTGGGCAGACTTATCTGTCACAATTTTATTACAAAAACTCCCTTTCTTTATCAAGTTTGTTACTTGAACAAACCTTATCTTATGAATTAGTCTAGCATGACTAACTTAGTAAGATTTGAAATCTTACTAAGGGTCATTGGGCCCACGTGGATTATCAAATTAGCAATCCAACACCAAAGACTTCCAGATTTTATGGAAGAACTCTGATTTAAAAGAATTAAAAAAAATGTTTTTGCGTTTGATCGTGTATGTTGAAAATGGATCGCTACTAAACTCCCAAATTTAAAACTAAAATTCAACAGTGAAAGTTATTTTTTTTTTTAATTTTTTTCCGAAGTTCTTAGAAAGTTGCCCTTTATAACCCTATACCATCTTATCATGTTTTTTAATCCACAAATTGATGCGGTCTGAAACATTTCCATGGTATGTTAAGCAACAAATTAATCGCAACAATTTGAATTTTTTGACATGGATCCCAACTCCAACGTTTGTTGGGCAACAAATCTGATAAAATGAGGTTTGGCAAGTAACAAACTTCATAAAATAAGGTTCCCTAGAGTTATCAGAACTCCAAAGGAGTTTTTGAAATTAAAATTCAACAGTGAGGTTTGCATTAGGCAGGGTAACTCTCTCTTTAATAAATGCAATTATTATATTGGCATTGATTGCTAATGTAGTAACCGGCTCATGGAGTTAGCACGACATGGGGGTAAAGGGTTTAGCCCACATCGCCCAAGAGTGCGGTACTTGAAGTATTCATAAGGGGCAAATCGACCCTACATAGTATCGAGGCCTTTTGGGGGTAAAAACCCAAGAATAAAATCTTGGTCCCATTGAGCGGTTAACTCAGGGACAATATTGGTACTGTTGTGGGTCGGGGTGTGACAAATGATATCAAAGCCTGATGCTTGCGTGGTGGGGGATCGCTTCATGCACATGTGGGCGTGTGCCTTATTAGGGGGTGAATTTAGTAACCCATTCCTAGAGGTAGCATGACACGAGGATAAAAGGTTTAGTCCCATATCACCTAGAAATGCGGTGTTTGAAGTATTCATAAGGGACAAACTGACCCTACATGGTACTGAGGCCTTTTGGGGGTAAAAGCCCAAGAACAAAACCCTGGGCCCACTGGGCTATTAATTTAGGGACAATATTGGTATTGTTATGGGCCGGGGTATGATAGCTAAAGTATTTATTACAAATAATACATTTAAATTTAAAAATTAAAATGTTCTTAACATTTATTATGTAAAAAACAAAAGGAGTAGAGTTATAATCGGAAATGGACATTAGCATTATCCACCCCATTCTTTTTCCAATAATATCTCTACCCATTTTGTCTTTTAGTATAAAAATAAGGGTATACTAGTCTTTTATATAATAAATACATTTATTATGCACTTAATAAATCCATTTGCTTGTGTGTGTATATATATATATATATATATATATATTTCAAGTATACAAGTTCTAAGTTCAATTACAATGTTAAAAGATTCTAAATTTGATAGAAATAAATTAATATAATAATCTAAATTTTAAATATAAAAAATGAAAAAAATCTAATAAATTGGTTTGTTGGGCATAAAATAGGTCAGATTTTATCTAAAATCCGAGTGATCTAAATATGAATTTGCTAGGTTTGGACCCTAGAGTAGACCAAAATAAAAATGAATCGAATATGGGTTGATGTCCATTGACCTGAGTTGGATATAGATCCAACCCTATATCCAACTAGATTCGAATGATATATTGAATGAAAATTATATTTTTATGTTTTTCAAGATATCTTTTTACCACAACTTGAATATAACATGAACTCTTATAAATAGAATAGTATAGCAGGTAGAAAAGAAACAATGAAAAATTTAATCTAAATTTTAAATATAAACAATGAAAAATAAAGTCTAATAAATTGGTTTGTTGGGCATAAAATGGGTTAGATTTTGTAATTAAAATTCAACAGTTAGATCTGCATTATGCAGGGTAACTCTCTCTTTAATAAATGCATTTATTATATTGGCATTGATTGCTAATGTAATAATCCGCTCCTGGAGTTAGCACGACACGGGGGTAAAGGGTTTAGTCCCACATCGCCCAAGAGTGTGGTACTTGAAATATTCATAAGGGGCAAACCGACCCTACATAGTACCGAGGCCTTTTGGGGGTAAGAGCCCAAGAGCAAAACCCTGGTCCTATTGGGCGGTTAACTCAGGGACAATATTGGTACTGTTGTGTGTCGGAGCGTGACAAATGATATCAAAGCCTGATGCTTATATGGTGGGGGGATCGCCTCATGCACACGTGGGAGTGTGCCTTACTAGGGGGTGAATGTAGTAACCCATTCCTAGAGGTAGCATGACACGAGAATGAAAGGTTTAGTCCCATATCACCCAGGAGTGTGGTGCTTGAAGTATTCATAAGGGACAAACCAACCCTACATGGTACCGAGGCCTTTCGGGGGTAAAACCCCAAGAACAAAACCCTGGGCCCAGTGGACTGTTAACTTAGGAACAATATTAGTATTGTTATGAGCCGGGGTGTGATAGCTAAAGTATTTATTACAAATAAGACATTTAAATTTAAAAATTAAAATGTTCTTAGCATTTATTATGTAAAAAACAAAAAGAATATAGGTATAATCGAAAATGGACATTAACATTATCCACCCCATTCTTTTTTCCAATAATACAACTACCCATTTTGTCTTTTAGTATAAAAATAAGGGTATACTAGTCTTTTACATAATGAATACATTTATTATGCACTTAATAAATCCGTTTGCTTGTGTGTATATATATAATTCAAGTATACAAGTTCTAAGTTCAATTACAATGTTAAAAGATTCTAAATTTGATAGAAATAAATTAATATAATAATCTAAATTTTGAATATAAAAAATGAAAAAAAAAATCTAATAAATTGGTTTGTTGGGCATAAAAGGGGTCTTTATCTAAAATCCGAGTGATCTAAATATGAATTTGCTGGGTTTGGACCCTAGAGTAGACCAAAATAAAAATGGATCGAATATGGGTTGATGTCCATTGACCTGAGTTGGATACAGATCCAACCCTATATCCTCCTAGATTCGAATGATATAATGTTTTGAAAATTATATTTTTATGTTTTTCAAGATATCTTTTTACCACAGCTTGAATATAACATGAACTCTTATAAATAGAATAGTATAGCAAGTAGAAAAGAAACAATGAAAGATTTAATCTAAAATTTAAATATAAACAATGAAAAAAAAATCTAATAAATTGGTTTTTTGGGCATAAAATGGATTAGATTTTGTAATTAAAATTCAACAGTTAGGTTTGCATTATGCAGGGTAACTCTCTATTTAATAAATGCATTTATTATATTGGCATTGATTGCTAATGTAGTAACCCGCTCATGGAGTTAGCATGAGATGGGGGGTAAAGGGTTTAGTCCCACATCTCTCAAGAATGCGGTACTTGAAGTATTCATAAGGGGCAAACCGACCCTACATGGTACCGAGGCCTTTTGGGGGTAAAAGTCTAAGAACAAAACCCCGGTCCCATTGGACGGTTAACTCAGGGACAATATTAGTACTGTTGTGGGTCAGGGCGTGACAAATGATATCAAAGCCTGATGATTGCGTGGTGGGGGATAGCCTCATGCACACGTGGGTGTGTGCCTTACTAGGGGGTGAATGTAGTAACCCATTCCTAGAGGTAGCACGACACGAGGATAAAAGGTTTAGTCCCATATCACCCAGGAGTGCGGTGTTTGAAGTATTCATAAGGGACAAACCGACCCTACATGGTATCGAGGCCTTTTGGGGGTAAAAGCCCAAGAACAAAACCTTGGGCCCAGTGGACAGTTAACACAGGGGCAATATTGGTACTGTTATGGGTCGAGGTGTGATAATTAAAGTATTTATTACAAATAAGACATTTGAATTTAAAAATTAAAATGTTCTTAGCATTTATTAAGCAAAAAACAAAAGGAGTAGAGGTATAATCGGAAATGGACATTAGCATTATCCACCCCATTCTTTTTTCAATAATACATCCATTTTTTCTTTTAGTATAAAAATAAGGGTATACTATTCTTTTACATAATAAATACATTTATTATGCACTTAATAAAGCTGTTTGCTTGTATGTATATATACAATTCAAGTATACAAGGTCTAAGTTCAATTACAATGTTAAAAGATTCTAAATTTGATAGAAATAAATTAATATAATAATCTAAATCTTAAATATAAAAAATGAAAAAAAAAAAAATATATATATATATATATATATATATATATATATATATATATATATATATATATATATATATATATATATATATAATAAATTGGTTTGTTGGGCATAAAATGGGTCAGATTTTATCTAAAATCTGAGTGATGTAAATATGAATTTGCTTAGTTTGGACCCTAGAGTAGACTAAAATAAAAATGGGTCGAATATGGGTTGATGTCCATTGACCTGAGTTGGATACAGATCCAACCCTATATTCTCCTAGATTCGAATGATATATTATTTTGAAAATTATATTTTTATGTTTTTCAAGATATCTTTTTACCACAACTTGAATATAACATGAACTCTTATAAATAGAATAGTATAACAGGTAGAAAAGAAACAATGAAAAATTTAATCTAAATTTTAAATATAAACAATGAAAAAAAAATCTAATAAATTGGTTTGTTGGGCATAAAATGGGTCAGATTTTGTAATTAAAATTCAACAGTTAGGTCTGCATTATGCAGGGTAACTCTCTTTTTAATAAATGCATTTATTATATTGGCGTTGATTGTTAATGTAGTAACTCGCTCAAGGAGTTAGCACGACACAACGGTAAAGGGTTTAGTCCCACATCGCCCAAGAGTGCGGTACTTGAAGTATTCATAATAGGCAAACCGACCCTACATGGTACCATGGCCTTTTGGGGGTAAAAGCCCAATAACAAAACCCTGGTCCCATTGGGCGGTTAACTCATGGACAATATTGGTACTGTTGTGGGTCGGGGCGTGATAAATGATCTCAAAGCCTGATGCTTGCGTGGTGGGGGGATCGCCTAATGCACACGTGGGTGTGTGCCTTACTAGGGGGTGAATGTAGTAACCCATTCCTAGAGGTAGCACGACACGAGGATGAAAGGTTTGGTTCCCTATCACCCAGGAGTGCGGTGCTTGAAGTATTCATAAGGGACAAACCGACCCTACATGGTACCAAGGCCTTTTGGGAGTAAAAGCCCAAGAACAAAACCCTGGGCCCAGTGGACTGTTAACTTAGGAACAATATTAGTATTGTTATGAGCCGGGGTGTGATAGCTAAAGTATTTATTACAAATAAGACATTTAAATTTAAAAATTAAAATGTTCTTAGCATTTATTATGTAAAAAACAAAAAGAATAGAGGTATAATCGGAAATGGACATTAACATTATCCACCTCATTCTTTTTCTAATAATACATCTACCCATTTTGTCTTTTAGTATAAAAATAAGGGTATACTAATCTTTTACATAATAAATATATTTATTATACACTTAATAAATCCGTTTGCTTGTGTGTATATATATAATTCAAGTATACAAGTTCTAAGTTCAATTACAATGTTAAAAGATTCTAAATTTGATAGAAATAAATTAATATAATAATCTAAATTTTGAATATAAAAAATGAAAAAAAAAATCTAATAAATTGGTTTGTTGGGCATAAAAGGGGTCTTTATCTAAAATCCGAGTGATCTGAATATGAATTTGCTGGGTTTGGACCCTAGAGTAGACCAAAATAAAAATGGGTCGAATATGGGTTGATGTCCATTGACCTGAGTTGGATACATATCCAACCCTATATCCTCCTAGATTCGAATGGTATATTGTTTTGAAAATTATATTTTTATGTTTTTCAAGACATCGTTTTACCACAACTTGAATATAACATGTGCTCTTATAAATAGAATAGTATAGCTGGTAGAAAAGAAATATAACAAAAAAATGTTGAAAGGTCAAAAATTATCCGACCAATGGACCCAAATTAAGTAATTCGGCCGAGTCAGATCCGATTCTAGATTTAGTGAAAGAAAAATGGTTTGAATATGGTTTAAGTTAATATGATATGAGTCTGATTCAAATTTGAATCCGGATCCGAATACAGAATTCGGATCTAGATTTGGATATAGTCATTTTGGTCCGAACCTAATCAATTTTAAGCACTATTGGTTTGGTTCACTAAACCAATCAAAAATTGTTTGGTTCATTGAACCAAATCAAATTCAGTGGATCCGCCTGATTTTACAAACACAATACGAATTGTATTGTGAACTGGTTCGATTCATAACTATTTGTGGTTTGGACTAGTAGCAATGAATTGGGTAACATAGAGTTGGTCTTTGGACAAAGCAAACTCACTATTTTGAGTCATGTTGGTTCGAATGACACATCAGCCCTCTTCATTTAGTGGTGTAGTTTGGGTTTTAAAAATAAAACCCAAAACAAATCAGTGTTTTTGGCCCACCTTTAAAATTTGAATCCAACAATAAAAAATAATCTTTTTTTTTTCAAAAAATTTTGAGATTTCATAAAATTTTATGCTCTACATACATGTGATAACTCATGGTTTTTTTTTTTTTTTTTTGGAGTTGACAAAGATATCCCTTCTACTTTTCAAATATGTCCACTTTGAATTCATTTTTCCATGATAGACCCAATAAATGGTTGAAATGCTTGTCTTCAACCTCTTTCCAAAACCATAGATTTTAACTCAAAACCAACCTTTGGGGAAAAATAGATTATTTGAAAAACAATAGAATTTAATTAAAAAGTGATAGATTATGTAAGAAGGTGAAATAATCAGTCTTTTGGCAATAGGTTGAAGATTTTTTTTCGAAAAACCTTAGATGTTAAAGTGATCGAAGCCAATGTGGATCTTTTGGATAAAAATTTTAGGTTTTCTAGCAAGATATTGAAGATGAGGTTATTTTGGTCATTTTGTTAATTTAGTTTCTCAAGACAAATCAAGGTGAGCAAGGGCGGAGCCAAGATTTTAAAAGGAGTGAATCCTCTGTCGTTATTTTTTCTTGTAGATCCTTGTAGTGTATTTAGGTAGTTGAGAGAGGGCCACATGGTAGCAACATCGAATTCTCGCCGTTAAAATCTTTGGAGTTCAATGACCGTTCATTTTCAAAGCCTTTGATAGTGATATTTCATTTTCAAATAATTTTCCAAATCCAATCTAAGCCTTTACTTTTGTCTTTTTATTTCTTTCGATCAATGAGCTATTTTCAATGAGATCAGTAACTCTCTATGCTAATTGGGATTTTGATAGGTAGATTTATCAAAGAGTTGGCCAAACATTGTCGACAATAAATTTTACAAATCTACCTCGAGATTCGTAAAATAAGATCGTAAATGATTTTATTAATTTTGATGAAAATGAGAGTACAAATATCAACATTTTCCTCTTATTAACAATCAAGTACAAAAAAAATGATGTATGTGGCTTTTCTTCTCTTTGGGTTTCGTGCGTGATCAGTTGAAAAGGTTGTTTTGATGGTGGCTTTATTTGTGCTTGATTTTCTTAGATACTTCTATAGATTTTCTACTCTCCGAACTTCGCGCTTTATCGGTTGAGAAAATTTTCTTGACTTTTAAAGAATGGCTTCTGAGTTTGATCTTCTGTGGAGATTTATATAGATTTTTTTTTCTCCGGGCTTCGCACTTTATCTGCTGAGAATGATTTATTGGCTTCCGAATAAGGGATTGTTGCTTGATCTTCTCTTTAATCGGAGTCCAAATCTCTAAAGAACTTTTCTTTATCTCTAGAGGAGGGTGTGAGATCTTCTTCTTCTCTAGAGGGAGAGCTTTTATCTTCTAAGAGAAAGTGATTAACTCCCCCTCTCAATAAGTGAGGCTTTGATATTTATAGACTTAATGATAATTTCACTTCTAATTACGTCCTAACTTAAAGAGTTTTTATTGGCTTGTTTAAAGGCTAAACTTGTTCAAAGCCAATTTTAGGGAATTTATTAGACTATCATTGGGCCAAATTCATTTGTTTGGATATAAAGCCCAATATTTAATATGTGGATCATTTGAATTTGTGGAATTATGGGCTTTATCTACAAAAGTCTCAAACACAGGCTTGTAAGAAGCACGTTCCCAGTTTATGAATTCAATTATGGGCTTTATTTACAAAAGTCTCAAACCCAAGCTTGTAGGAGGTATGTTCCCAATTAATTATCTACAAAAGTCTCAAACACAAGCTTGTAAGAAGCACGTTCCCAGTTAATGAATTCAATTATGGGCTTTATTTACAAAAGTCTCAAACCCAAGCTTGTAGGAGGTATGTTCCCAATTAATGAACTCAATTTGGGTGTGAGGCTCATTTATAACTTTTAAGGATTTTTATTTATAAAATTTGTAAAGGCTTCCTCCAAATTTTGGTGCCTACAAACATCCATGAGATAATGAGCCAAAAGAAAGGCTCACATTCTTTCTCTCACATGTTCTCAAAATGCATATTATTTAAAAATTTAAAAAGTTGTGCTGGAGTGACCTCAAGATTGTACCTCATATCTCACTTTCCTGGTGTAGAAGTCGAGCTAGATGTTTTTTTTCGCACGTATCACACTTCCACATCAGGAAAGTGAGATATGACTTATGAGGTACAATCTTGAGATCACTTTAGGATTATTCTTTTAAAAAATACCTAATGGATCCATTTGGTAGTTTCCAACCCAACCCAATGAGACCCCATCGATAATAAATTGTTGGGGATTGAGATAAGTTTTGAGAAGGGAGGGAGGGGGTGATTGTGAGTTTTAAGAAAAACCACATTCCCTTTACTAGTGCGAGATCCGCATAAAAAAAATGAAAAAATAAAAATAAAAAATTTAACAGAGCTACATATATAGATAAGATAGATCATGGAAGGGAAAACTTTACTTTATTATTTTTATTTTTTCCTACATGGATGGATGAAATTTCAGACAAACATATTTAGTTCTTAATCATGATGATGATTATCAATAAGTACATCATGACCAATCATTACTTTCTCTAATGTGTTGGACTCGCAACAAAAACATTGCTTTTGCATTTGTTTTACGTAGCACATACAATGCTTACAAGCACCACAAGCTGCACAATTAGAAAACAAAAATTAAGATTATTAACTTAATAATAATAATAATAGTCCTCCAATTTTAATAAGTAAAAAATAAAAAATAAAAACATACTATATGAACAATCTCCAGTGAGGTTAGGATGGTCAGTCGTGCCACCACAAACAGTGTCCAACGACACCACGATCAAAACCAGAAAGAAAATCAGACTAGCAACAACTTTCATCTTTCTTTCTTTGCTTAAGCAAGTAAATAACAATGTTGAAGAAGAAGGGGGAACAATTTGAGTGATTTGGTTGATTTGATCTACATTGAAATTTATAGTAGAAATTTGAAGTGGAATCATAAATGAAATGAGAATAAAATTTCTTGGATTTCTAACATTTGAAGATTTCTTGTGTGCACGTTAACTATAGTGGATTTATGAAGATTTAGCCAAGATATGGTAGGTAAACATACCAAAAATTGATAATTATTTTTTATTTAGAGTGAATTAAATGTACCCATACCAGACCATGGTTTTAAAACACGGTTTCTAGCTTCCCACGGATACCAAGTTGACTCATCCGCGTCATCTCATCTTGTCCGAGTTAAACCATTTAGATGCTCAATTACAAAATATGGATAACAAATTTAGGAATGAACCTACTTGTTCATTGGTGTTGGAACACCGAAATTAGTGTTGTTTGAATTGATTAGCATTGTGTTTGCAAGAACCACTCACACATGACCATGGTGCACTAGGTTTCTCACAAAATCTTTTGTTTTTTTTTCTTTCGATACCTATAGCTTTAAGGGATCTGGTTAATTGCCTCAACAATGGGATCCATGTATGTTGCATTGCTACATATACATGGTCTCTAGTTTTAACTGAATACATTAAAAATTAAGGATTTTTGGTTTTGTTTTGGCAAATGGCATTACGAACGGTGTCTACGTTGCGTGTTTTGGTAGGAGTTTAAGACACATTCACAACGTAGAAAAAAAAATCCATATCCGACGGTCCAAGGCAGTCAAATTTCATAAAATTTGATGGACTAAGGTGTCGAATTTTTCATTGACAATTTTTTTTTTCGACGGCTCATTGCATCGAATCTTGGGAATAAAAAATATTTTGACAGTCAAAATTCGGTTTATTAAATTCATGGTTCTTGGCCCATTGAATTTTCCTGTAGAATTTTTCAGTTTTCACATAGTGATTGGCTCCTAACTAAGCCGGTTTTGTATATGACACACAGCCCAATGTACGTTTGTTCCCTAATAAACTCGTGCCACAAAGACACCTTATTTTACTATAGAAATGGGCCATAGTATTGTAGCGCGACTCTTTCATAAAAAATAAAATAAAAGAATAAAAAAAAAAAAAAAAAAGTGGAGTCAATGAAGTTGAATGAGTCTTTGAATTATTTGTGTGCAATACCCAAGGAATAAAACGATATAGAAATTGTTAACCTTGATCACAAATCTATTTATTGGATGAGAAGAGGCAAGTGGCAAGTATGCTATTGGATGAACTTGTGACCATGATGCATAACGATGAGAGAAACATAAGAGAATGCATTATGGAAATGTTCAATCTTGCTACTAAAATGAATATACCAAAAGGGGAATTCAATAATGATTTTCTTGTGCATCTTGTCTTGCTATTGTTATTGGGTGAATCTCCATTTCATACATTGAATATGACGAAATTCCAAATTTGATACACTATTCATTTTAATTCCTAAAACATGGATTCATCATTTTTATACCTTCTCTCATTCTTGAAGAAGAAAAAAAAAAACAAATCTTTTTCTTCTAAGATATCTTCTTTTGGAGAAAATTCAAGAAAAGTAAGATCAAGAAAGAATTGGCGTGACTCTCTCTCTCTCTCTCTCTCAAAAGTTGACAACAGAAGAAATGTAACAAAATTTCTTTTGTGATCGCGTTTTCTTTTGGGTCTCACACTAAAACACGCTACTTCGAATATTCTTTTGCCCATTAATTGACAGATCAAAAATGTTAATTTACTTCATACTAATCTGGTTGCTGACTTACAACCTTAGATTTTTAGCAAGTTTGGAAACACTTAAAAAAATAACTATTTACTTTTGAAGGTTGAAAAGTTAAAAATCTTATTTTGTTAAAGAGTCGTGATAATCTGACAACCCCACGTGGTTGACGTTACAAGTACGGGAGCAACAAATTTGTACACCTTGAGATACACCATTCCCTCGGGGCATACAAATCTATGGCTTCTGAACTTGTCACGTTAGGAGAGTCGATTGAGTGTGCCACAAGGGGTAATCAGATTATCACGATTCTTTGGTTAATTTTAAAAAATTCCTTTTAAAAAGTTAAAAATAACAAATAAAATATTTCTTTCTACTTTCTAAAAGTTATTTTCAGCCAAACCTAATTTTTTCCATTGTTATTTTATGTTTTGTACTTTGTCTCCAAACAGAAACTTCAAGCATTTTTCTAAGCCTTAAGACCATTTACTTGACTCCAAAGTCTTTATACCTAAATTGATCAAGGGCTAGAAATTACAAAATAAGTTTAAAAAGTAAAAAAAAATCTTAATTTTTTAAAATGTGAAAAAAGAAAACTCTTTTCTATTTTCGGCCAAAGCTACTTTCTTCCATTGTTACTTTCTACATTGTATCGATACAGGGCCATCAAGTATTATTATTATTTTTTCTATGCCTTAACCATCAATCTGACTCCAAATCATATATATACCTAAATTCAAGGGCTAGAAATTACTAATCAATTTTTTTTTTTCCCATCTAGAACCATAAAAGTGTGGGCCAAGCATTAATGAGCCGAAAGAAATACCAAGTGTTCACAAAAAAATAAAAATTATTGGAGCAAATGCATAGACAGATAGAATATATTATATAGGAAAACTCTAGTTTTCCATTACATTATTAATTGGATGAATCAAATTAAAGATAAATACATCAATCTCTTATTTATGATGATTAGAAATAAGTACATCACGACCGTTTATTGGCTCCACTGGTTTATTGTCCTTGCAACAAACACAATCTCTGTTCCTGAAGCACATACAATGGTCACACTCAAGACACCCTGCACAATTTCAATAAATAAAAAAAATAAAAATAAAAATAAAAAAAATAAAAAAAGATAAATTAAAGTTAATAGATGAGTAATATAATCTAAAACCGTTTTTTTAGGAAAATAAAATTAAAAAAAAAAAACATACGAAATGGGCATGGACGGGCTACGTTGCCTGTGTGCGGAAGGCCAGTTATTACACCATGAACGGTGTCGGGCGACACCATCATCAAAATCAGAAATAAAACAAGACTAGCAACAGCTTTCATCTTCTTGTTTTTTCTTTTAATTTTTGCTTAAGCAAATATTTAAAAGTGTAGAACAAGAACTGTTTGAGTGATTTGTTTCAATTGCTCTACATTGCAATTTATAGGAGAATTTTGTGGTGGGTCTCAGTGATATTGGAATAAATTTTCTTGGTATTCTAAACAGACTAGAAAGGAAAATTCTAGTATGATATCGCACTTCTTGCTAGGAAAAATGTACAGATCCCTAGGAATGCTTATGGAAATCTATTCTTCAAGGATTGTCTGGAAAATGATGGGTAGGGAATTTGTACAAATCCCTGGAATTCTTATTTGGAAATCTGTATTATTTCCCAATTTATATAAGATTAAGAGTCGTGCTGCAGTGACCTCAAGATTGTAACTCATATTACACATCTTGACGTGAAAGTGTGTAGGAACCATAGATGCTTTTATTCGAGATATGAGTCAAAAAGCATCTATAGTTCATAGACACTTTCACGTCAAGATGTGCGACATGAGGTACAAACTTGAAGTCACTTCAGCATTAGTCTAAGATAAATGCTACACTGCCCCCAGCATTGCTTTGATATGGTGGTGTACAAAGAACCATATATGCACTTCCTTCAGATACAAGTTTCAACATTTGAGGAAAATAGATGGTTCTCCACGCAAATAGTGCTTAGAAAGTTTTTTATGATTTCTTTTATTTAATACCTCCTTGTGCTATTGGACACGTTTTCTTGGTGATCGAACATATGCACCAGTGACAGTGTTAATCATCATCACCTTTATCCCAAATAGTTAGGCCAACAAAATGAATCCTAGTTCGCATTCAACCCATACATATGGCGTATGGTAAATAAATAAATAAAAATCAGTAACCCCATTGGTCTCTATATGAATTTAATGAGGAAAATAGGCTCATGATACCCTCCATAGAATGCATCATCGGATAAATTTTGTATTAAAAAAGAGGTATGAGGTGTACATCAAATAGTATTTGTTAGTTCGAAGGGCATATATGCAGTCACCAAATTCTCCGACTTATTGAAAAAGCCGCTATTAAATGTTGACTTATTCTCGAACCCTGACGTGATGACTATGCATATATGTGCTCCTAGTTCACCATCTTCGTATACAATGTAACAAAGCTAAATCCGGTCATATTTAACAAGGTTAGAGATGAGAAGAAGACCAGTGCAAATGCTGGGGGGGTGGTGTCACCACGAAGATATACTGAAACAAATACAGAAAATGATAACTATCAGTACCACCCTACAACGGTATAACTTATTGTGTGTGTGGGGATGTCTGTTGCCAGTATTCTTCTATAAGAAAATTTTCCTAACCCTACGTCTCATGTTTTTTCCTTCATTTCGATGCAGCGGAAGTGGTTTTGTTGTGGTTGAACTCACAGTGCTTTTGAAGTCCAAGTTTCGTGAACTTTGCTTGTGCTGTTATAATATTTATGAGTCTTTTCAAAGGCCCCTTCATGTGTTCTTTGTAGACTGGTCGAGTGGGGGAATGTCTGGTAGTTTTTATTTTTTCATTATATTTACTTATTAGAACAAACATATGCACTGTTATTTGTTATCGTTTTGTCTCGATGCCTTGCAACACCTCAGGTGAGGTGGCTCACTGAATTCTTTTGTGAACCTTAACTGCAATGGCTCCTCTTTTGGATCAATAGCAAAGTTATCTGAGAGTTGGTGTTATAGATTTATTTGTTCTGTGTCACGTTCTGATTCATACCAGCTCACCTTTTTCTCCCATTCAATCTAGAGACGCTACAAAGCTCAGATGCACTTAGGCAGCATCAAATTTGTTTTTGGCTTGGAGAGCTTTGATCGTGCGCGTTTTTAGGTTCAAATTATGTTTGTTGAAAGTTTTTTCCAGAGAAATGGGAAACTGAAAAATGGACACGAGTGAAAAGTATATTTGACCCAGTTTTGCTCCAATGTTCCCGACTGGCTGAAATTAAAAGATATATTTTCCGAATGATAAATTGAGAATAACCCCTTATCTGTTTGTTTTTTGTAAATTAGTGACTGAAATACTACTTACTGAAGGTGTGACGCCCTTGACGACTGAATTTACTGTATTATTTATCATGAATTGTATCTTTTCTTGGTTTGCTTATTCATAATTTTTAGAGTGATGTTTGACCCAAGCAAGGTCCGTGGGATTGGGACCATTGAACTTAGTCTCAGGTCATTTTTATACATTTACAAGGGATCATGAATCGCTGAAAAAATTAATGTATTATAAACTACAAAGATAATAGTGACGAATGTGTAAAATCACAAATTTCTGATGCAAAGGCGCGCACCGGGAGGGCCAAGCATATTATAGTGACAGTTTTGGGCAAGCTGAGACTTCTAAGGTGAAGGTGCAGCAGACTGATGTTACTAGCTTTGCTAATATAGTAGCGAACTGGTAAAAATAATCTAATCCAAACAACGAACCCCTTATTTTGGTGAATTTAAGAGAGAACCCCATGATTTGGTCAAAATATTAAAAGATACTCCTTGGTTTTTAAACTAATCATATGCCCCCCTTGACTTCAGTCTACTTCTATGAGATTAACATAAATGAATTAAACATCCACCACAAACTACCTCTACAAGCAGGGTTTGATCAAGAGTGGCGGACCACAAACTGCGGACCCGAATTTGAATTTGAACCAACGAAACAGGTAACATAGGTGAAGATCGTGTGGTTTGTATAGTTAGACTTGACTTTGTGCAAGGAGATGCTCTATAATCTCAACAGAGACCTAGATATCAGACTCCATAATCCACAGCATTATCCAATAGGCATTGAAATATTTGTTTCAAGATGATTTTTCTTTCTGAGTCTTACCACTGAAAAGGTGGAAAGAAGGCTTCACTGAATATGAAATTTCCACAACAATGATCTCTACAAAAACCTAACCAGACCAAGTCTATCTGGTATCCAGAACAAGAGTCATCCCCCCAAAAATGTGTGTGCGCACATGTTAATCTGCAGAAAAATGTGATCGTTTGGCAGCAATCCTCATCTGTAAACAATTCAACCAAAAGGAATACAGTACTAGCTTTTATATTTCAACCAATACCAATTGTCAAGTAGGTTGTATTATTATGTTTGATATTTTATTAGTAGAAGCTATTAAACTAAAAACGTAAATATTAAATAAAGGGCAAATTACAACACCTGAACTCTTCCCAGCCAGGGAGCCCCCTTGGAGTACAAAACATGGACAAATATAATGCCATCTCCCATCCGTGAACAGGCTTGCAGGAACCAAAGTAACAGAGATGATTTTCCACTTACAAAAGAAATCTAAGAAACTGGTTCCAAACCCTTCTACCATGTTTCGTGGTTTCTTAAGCCTTAACAGATGATGAGACCGGGTATGTAAAATTCTTACACCAACTGCTGGATCAGACTCTCACTTCCATGTCCATATCCTGTCATTTTGGACCCTCGTAATTTCTCGTTGTCTAAAGATTGGGGCTAATTTGATGCAGACACACCTGAAGAGACATGATTTGGTGGATGGTTATATTTACATGCAGACCCAAACTTGCAAATGCCATGGCGGCTGTAGTGTGTGCAGATTGTTTGATCCTGGATGACAGAGACATAAGTTTAGAGAGTTTACCCAAATATAACAGCTTTGATATCGAAGCAGAAAATAAGTTGTGTGAAATCATAGAAAAAACCTAATCCAAATCTCTGTCTTGGATGTCTATTGTTTACCGTCAGGATTTGGAGTCACTTTGTCCTCAAACCATGTGGAGAGTTAAGAATGGGTTTATGGAGGATAGGTCGTGCACATGCACTTAATTGAATGCATAAAACAATATGAAGCTTTCAGAAGCTGTAAGTGGAAATATAACAATAATAGCTCTTGTAGTTATCAAGGAACTTAATTATGCCAGGTGCATGTGAACAGACTAAAACAACAAACTCAACTTACAGGTCTCAGAGGTAATCCCACAGGACTGACAACAGGTGAGTTTGGGATCCGGTTCTTTGGATGATGAAACCTACAAGCCGATCTATATTTACAATCCCCAGTTTTCATGAAGTATTTGCACTCACGTTGGCCTGGTCTCTCAGGGAATTCGTCAACATGCATCTGCTGTTGTTGATGATGATGTTTAGAGCCACTTGTATTCTTGTTGGAATCATTCATGACTGGAGCCGAAGGTGGATAAATAGTCCTCTCTTGTGGTGGTGGATACAGTGAGCTCACTGGAGCCTGAACAAACGACAAGCAAATGATACAATAACAGGTGAGAAACACAGAATCAATAATATAGTATCGATGGAACTGAATCAACTGGATTCTAAACTAGTAATTTATTTTTCTTCATTGAGTAAAATAATAAGCATCTACAAGAGAAAAGCACTGTAGATGGTGGATAAGGCCTTCAATGATGATGATGATGACCGGGGTTGAGGGGAGGTGGTGGCTACACTAGTTCAAGAGGGAACAACACCCCAGAGAGCAGCCAAGGCTTCATTAGAGAGAGAGAGAGAGAAGGATCCGAGAGGAGGGGCTGGCCTTCGGGTTTGAAAAAGTCGTCCCTTCCTTTGTTGCCCTGTTTTCTTAATTATAAGTAAAAGATGGATGAAATGACTTAAGTGCCCCTTCCACCTCATATAAACGCAGCCCACATGGTACACACGTGGATCATTCCCTTTTGCACCATCTACATTAGCCCCCTGCACATCGTAGAGGTTATGAAAATCTCTATGGCGGGCAATCCTTGGTGCAAATCATGGCAACGGGCAAGTAAATAAAACAGACAAAAGCACTTGAGAAGGCAAGCGACGTCGCACTATGGCAGAAACTTCCGAAGGCAAAATCGCAATGAGGCGGCACTGCCTAGAAGCATCATTGCTCTGGGCGGCATGGCGGTGGGGCAGCATCACCTAGAGGTATCATCACACTGGGGCGGTATCACCTAGAGGCGGCATCACACTGGGGTGCTATCACCTAGAAGCGGCATCGCGCTAGGCAGCATCACACTGGGGCGGTATCACCTAGAGGAGGCATCTCGCTGGAGCAGCATTGCACTGGGGCTTCTTAAAGATGTGGGTTTAGGAATGGGCTCAAACTCGAGTTTTGTGACGTTGGGCTCAATCTCATCACTTGGGTCAAGGCTTGTTATGCTACATCAAGTTTGGACTGAGTATATCAAGCCCCCATGACTTGAGATCAGACATAAATGTGGGCCTAAGCTCATTTAAAGATTCAAAGGACCTAAAGGATTTTTCAAGAAATCAAAGATCAAAGACTCTGCCCAGTTGAGTTTTAAACTCTAATAGTAAAAAGATGAGAATTCCCACATAGAGAAGAAGGGCACCACCCTTGTCATGAAGCGATTGAATTGGGATTGTGGTGCCACGGCTTCGATGTCTAAGCTCTTTACCATGGTTACGAAATAGGACTCCACATTTCATAACCCCATCCTCCAATGCATGACCATGATAAGTATAGGTGTCCATTACCATTTCTCTTGATAAGACTATCAAGATTGTTGGATGCATGGATGCATGGATTTGGAATCATGGCCCGCTAATTTTCAATCCCAAAGATTTCCTCTTTGATAAGAGGCAACACTTCACCAGCATAGAACACTTGGCTCTCCTTACCCAAATTCACACCCAATTATAACCAATTCTTTTCTAACCTTCATAACTGACATTAGCTTCCTTGTTTTGGAGACATCATCGCACATATCAGCACCAGCATAGGTATTAGTTAAGAGCCAATAGATTGAAGGATTCTACGGTTTTACGCTTAGTAGATGATTTGCAATCCTTTTTACCCATTCGGGTATTCCCATGGAGTTTGCAAGCACTTAATCAAGAGGCCCAAGTGGCTTCATTTGGTTCTAATCCCTCTAAAACCATCTCGTCGTACAGCTTCAATGCTCCCTCAGTTCAACCATGCTGAGCTGCTCCAACTATGATTGTAGTCGTCTCTTCGGGGAATATTATCAAAGACATTTTTTACTGCTAAATATC
This sequence comes from Akebia trifoliata, assembly GCF_017979445.1. Classification (NCBI taxonomy): domain Eukaryota; kingdom Viridiplantae; phylum Streptophyta; class Magnoliopsida; order Ranunculales; family Lardizabalaceae; genus Akebia; species Akebia trifoliata. The sequence goes on from NC_141381.1 coordinate 26,653,015, forward strand.
ACTACATTTGGCGTACATATCCACAAAAGTGTTACTAACAAACGTGCTAGAGTCATAGCCAGGAACTATGACAAGGCTATAACTCCGCACAAACCCAGAAATCAAAGCTGCCCAAGAACACAAACCCTTCACTGGCATCATCCTTAAAATCTCAACAGCATCTAAATTTTGACCATTTGTACCCATTAATCATAGCTGTCCAACAAACAAAATTCTTTGAAGAAATCAAATCAAAAACCCGATGCACATCATTAGTTAACCCACATTTCGAATACATATCTACACGCGAGGATTTAACGACAACATCTTCCATAAAAAAAGTGATAAAATAGAGAGGGCATGGACTTGCTTGCCCTGCCTAACAGCACTCATGCTGGCACAGGCCTTAACAAGAGTGGTAAAGACTTAATTATCAGGTAGCAATCGATCGAGCGAGAATATGATAGTGAACATCATTACAGTTTGGTGAGGAAGATTGGGTTGGTTGTGGGCAATGGGGATGTATTCCATGAGACAATCTTCATTGAAGCAGTTGTCGAACAGGTGGAGAGCGTTTTGAAGGAGACGGCGTTTGCCACACGTATCGATGACATTGTTGGGGACAGGTGATCTTCATGTGGGTCACTGTGCGGTCAATCAAATAGAGAGGAAGAGAGACTCACCGAGCCTACAAAGAGGGATTTCATGTTGATGGTGATGATGTGGGGAAATGGATTTGGTTGAATGAGACTGAAGTGATGGGACGATAGGGTTAGGGGTTTTCTGAAACAAGTTTTCACCAAACCAGCTGACGTTGATTGACGCCATTGACGAATTTTAGGGTTGGCACTGGCTTTTGAGTGGAATCGAAATAGTGAGAAATGATCAAGTAGAGGGAAACTGAGGTTGGAGAAGAAGACAAGAGGATCCGTATTAGTTAACCCACATTTCGAATACATATCTACACGCGAGGATTTAACGACAACATCTTCCATAAAAAAAGTGATAAAATAGAGAGGGCATGGACTTGCTTGCCCTGCCTAACAGCACTCATGCTGGCACAGGCCTTAACAAGAGTGGTAAAGACTTAATTATCAGGTAGCAATCGATCGAGCGAGAATATGATAGTGAACATCATTACAGTTTGGTGAGGAAGATTGGGTTGGTTGTGGGCATTGGGGATGTATTCCATGAGACAAGATCTCATTGAAGCAGTTGGTCGAACAGGTGGAGAGCGTTTTGAAGGAGACGGCGTTTGCCACACGTATCGATGACATTGTTGGGGACAGGTGATCTTCATGTGGGTCACTGTGCGGTCAATCAAATAGAGAGGAATAGAGAACTCACCGAGCCTACAAAGAGGGATTTCATGGTGATGATGTGGGGAAATGGATTTGGTTGAATGAGACTGAAGTGATGGGACGATAGGGTTAGGGGTTTTCTGAAACAAGTTTTCACCAAACCAGCTGACGTTGATTGACGCCATTGACGAATTTTAGGGTTTGGCACTGGCTTTTGAGTGGAATCGAAATAGTGAGAAATGATCAAGTAGAGGGAAACTGAGGTTGGAGAAGAAGACAAGAGGATCCGTAGAAAAAAAAAAGGAGAAGCACAGGGGATAATGGGTTTTTAGAGGTTTGAAAAGGGGTGATTTACGCATGGATCAAGTTCGAACACATCAATGGCTAGTGGTCACAGTAGGGGTGCAGATCTGGTCGAGTTTGTTCCCCAGTAGAGTTGCCAAAATGTAGATGGTGGATAAGGATTTTGATGATGATGATGATGATTGACAGGGGTTGGGGGGAGGTGGTGGCTACACCAGTTCAATAGGGAACACCACCCCAGAGCAGCCAAGGCTTCATAAGAGAGAGAGAGAAGGATCCGAGAGGAGGGGCTGGCCTTTGGGTTCAAAAAAGCCATCTCTTCCTTTGTTGCCCTTTTGTCTTGATTATAGGCAAAAGATGGATGAAATTGTCCCTTTGTGACAGCCATACATTATATCACCTAGAGTTAGGTGTAACTCGCCCCGGAGTCACCCGGGAGCACCCATACAACACTATGTAAGACTCACATATGAAGCCATATCAACCTCATGCCAGGGCATATATGTTAGTTTAGTGGCATTTTAGTAATAAGGGAGTATGGCCGACCTCCACTTTTGATGTTTCATTCTAAAAACCTAGGAAAGACTTAATGTACTCTTTGTATGAAAAGTGTCTAGTGCTTCCCAATCCCCGGCCTACACCTACGTTGACTTAAACCCTCGCACCAAACTACGTGGAAGTCCTACATGTCATAGGATAACCTATTGCTTTTAACACACCTATTGCTTTTGTAACGTGTTACACCGTGTAATCTCAATATTATATCAACAAAATTACCTCCGCGCTTTGCCTTGTGTTGCCCCGTTATCTTGTTTGCTTGCTACGTATTGTGGTGTATGATCATTTTTAAAAGTTTACTTGTGGATTAGCACCCCCTTGTGCCGCACAACCTCGCTTCGAAAGAACACCGTCGTGACACCCTTCCACCTCATATAAACTCAGCCCACATGGCACACACGTGGATCATTTCATTTTGCTGCATCTACAAGCACGAACCACCTAAACTATACAAGTTTTGGTTGAAACACGAGAGAAGATAAGTCAAACCAACTCACCATGTCTGAATGTCTAATCAACAAAGACAACTCTATTTTCAATCCACCATTACTACGCCAAGATACTTTTTCTTTCATGAATGTCATATAAGTACCAGGATCGAGTTCTAAGCTTTGTTGGGAAGGTAAATTTGGTGGTATCAAAGAAGCTATATGCATGTTTCTCATATTTGCTTATTAAAAATAAAAAAATAAAGCATGTCTTTCTAATATGGTAATAAACTGAGAAAGGGAAGAATATCAAGAAAGTATAAAATACTACTCTAAGCATGGTTTCAAAACTCGATTTGACGTCTCATCTCATTCATGGACGAGACAGAGTTGTCTTGAACGATATAAACCATTTAACTCGGTTTACAATTATTTATTTATAAATATTTATATGAAAATAATTACTATTTATTTTGAAAAATAAGGTAGATTAGAATATGTTTACTAATAAAATAATATTTTACTTAGATAATAAATATTTTAATTATTGTGATTAAAATATACAAAATCCCAGTTGACTCGGACAAGTTTTACCAACTCGGATGAGATTTTCAAAATATTGTCCAAGTCATCTCGTTTATCTCGCGAGATTTTGCACGTGTGAGATGCCATGTCTATCTATCTCATTCATGGACGATAACAAGATATTTAACCCGAGTCAACTCGGTCACAGAAGAGATTTAAAACCATGTCTCTAAGTGATAAAAAGCATGCATGTAAATAAGGGCACAATTTACCTGATATCCATTCCATTCCAAATTTGGATGCAATTGTGGAGGTGAAAAAATCATTGGCACATAAGATGGAGCGGAACCAAAGTGTGGAACGGGTGGTTCATTTGGGGTTCTGGGTAAAGACCAGGATGTTACATCTGGTTGTGATGTGGCTGAAGAATTTAATGGAACAGATCCACCATTTTGATATCCTGAAAGAGGATCAGTTCCTCCCGAAGCAGTAGGATCAGGATGATGAAACCTGCAATTAGTTGCAAATTTGCAAGAACCCATACGCATGTAGAAGGGGCATTCTTTCTCTCCCTGAGATGAAAAGAATCTTAGCACACATTTCAAGATAACCAGTCAATAGGACCTACTTAAATAATTACATATTTATCTCAAAGAATGGCTGCCTAGGATTTAAAGCATTTCTTAACAAAGATTGATGGATTTCTGAATTAGACAGTAAAAATATTACTGGTCGGATTGGAAGCCCCAGAAAGTTCAACTCCAACGGTGGTCCAACCACAGTTTTTTCTCGAGGGTGATGATATCTACAAGCTTTTCCAAACTTACAACCTCCGGTCTTTAAGTAATACTGCAACAATCATGGGGGAAGCATTACATAATGAAACACAAACCATGGGGCATTCTATTAAACGAATGAATAGTTAACGACAAAAGCGAAGGAAGAAAACATCAACACTGCTTAATCATTGAAACACCTAGCAAAACATTTTTTTTATCTTCCTGCTTAAATAGATGCCAAAGAAACTACAATAGCTGTTTGGAAAATAGATCAATTAGTCATTATCCATGAAACAAAGATATGGACACGTGTGTTGGAATCCAACAATGGTTTTACAAGGAAAACAATCCATTGCTAGTGTAAGCAATTTGTGTATTGTAGTCTTTATAAATTTATTATATTATTCGATAGTAAGACATACTATTTCAGGGCAGAACAAAATAGTCAATGGCCATTAATTTGATTTGTTAGGGGGATCAAAATAAGGATTGCACCATTACAACAATGTTGTGACAATTCCAACATCTAGAGCACAAAGTTGAATCCTAATAAGAATCATCTGGTGAATATCAATGAATTGCTCACCTTCAAATGTTATATTTGGTCCCATTTCATCTCTTTGTTTCACATCTATTGGATATTTCCTAGATAATGTCCTCACTTATTTACAAAGTTGGCAAATCTTCAATCCTTTTTTTTTTTCGACAAATATATGATGTATTACCTAAAAAAGTAAGGGTGTTGAGAAGACCTAGCTCATACTGAGAAGAAAGAAACAAAGAAGAAAAAGAAAAAGAACAACAAAAAGAAAAAAAAACACACCCAAGATCCAGATACGGGTTTAGTGAAAGCAAAATGGTTTGGAAATGGTTTTAGCTACTAGGATCCGAATAAAAATTCAGATATGGATATACTCATCTCCGGCTCGAACCCGACCCGTTTTAAGCCCTAGCTTTGGGAATCCCAACATACGTGGAGAATAGAAAGAATTATGATCCAAATGTTAGAAGCTAAGATACAGCGGATCAAAATATGATTCATTACTAACTTTACACGAGAAACTAAAGTCAACTAAGTTCATATGTCAAGGAATGATATGATCCACAATCAAAATTCTATCCAAGGCCTCCACTCAAAAATAAAACCCTTAAATGGAACACCATGACCCTGACACAAGGATGATAGGTGACGACAATGGATTAATAAATAGATTTAACTTAAAATACACCGCCCTAGTTCCTCATCCACACTAGACAATCTTCATCAAGAGGAGATAAAAATGGAAGTCAAGTTGTTAACTAGACTAGCAACCAATTAAGCCTCGCAGTAAGGGTGTCAATGGGTCGGTTCCGATTCAGTTCCTAATGTGTTTAGAACCAAAATCATCATATATATTTTTATTTTAATTCTTGTCGGTTGTGGTTATAAAATAAATAAAACTGGAACTGGAACCACAGGTACCAATGTTCTCAAGAATCGAATGAGAAAAAAATATTTCAAATTACTATAAAATCTTTTCCCTTTTAAAAAAACATATTATCTACAAAATTATCAATTTAATCATAATGTGTTCCACAAAAGGTATAACTCAAGGATTTTTTATAAAAAATAAAATAAAATTTATATGCTTTACAACTATTAAATTTTTCAAAGAAATGATCCATTTTAGGCTCTAATGCATAGTTTATATAGAAAATTGAAGTAAATAAAATTTATTAGTTTTAATTGAAAGAAAAGCTTAAATTATTTATATAATATAAAAAGAACTGAAAAAATAAATAAGTTCAGGGTACCTGCAAGCACCCATCGTATAGATAGTTCATGTTACAATTAATTTAATTCCATTTTAGACCCGACTCTAATTTGTTGCAATAAAAAGGGAACTAAAACTGGAACCGGAACCGGGGTTTTCGATTTTGATTCTTCTGATTTTAGGTTTGTTTCGATTAAATGGGTACCTATTGACACCCCTACCTCATAGTCAATATTATTTATGTTGAATCTGAAGTCCCCCCTCAAAAAAAAAAAAAATCCAAGCCGAATTATGAAGTTCTAGATTGGAGATTCTTTTTTGAAGAAATGGAATAAAAATTTGAGAAATACGAATAAAAAAGAGCATTTCCACACAAAGGATCCTCCCAAAAAAAAAAACTTCACTCCCCCTTACACACTTTAAAACATGTCCTTCTCTGAAATTAAGCACCACCTTCAAAACCCCTTTCCAAACCCCACATTTGCTAGATCTCCACAACTACTTTAGAGAATGCTGAATTTATAATCCTACGATTGCAAAATCCAAAACCTCCATTTTTAGGGGAATAGATAGACTTCCAATTAACCAAATTAAACTATTGAGCCCTTTCTTTATCATTCCATAGAAAATCTCAAAGTAGCTTATCCAATTGAACTCCGAGGGATTCAAAAAGGGAGAAGAAATGCATTATGTTGCCAACTAGGACACTTTTGATGGGAGTAATTCTTCCACCTTTTGATAATAATCTAGTTTTCCATGAACCTTAATACCTACTCACTCTCTTGATGACTTGATCCCAGATAGCTTTACTATTGTAAAGCACCAAGGCGCAATCTCATATAAGAAACAGGGATAGAACTAAACCTCTCACACCTAGGGGCCATATCCAACTTCTCAAACTCTAAGTGAGAAATCATAGGACCGCCCTCATTGAGGGCAAATCCTGACATATTACCAATAGACACAAACCTTAACAAAAGCCTACCATGGGCCACAAGAATGATATTAAATAAGAATAGGAATAATAGATCACATTGTCTAAGATCCCTAAATTTCCGAAAGAAACCTACTACACCTTCATTCACCAAGATAAACACGGAGATGAGGAAACACATTTCATTATCTAATTAATCCACGAAAACCCAAATACCATTTTACACATCAAATGTCTCAAAACTCCCAAGTTAACATAGTATGGACTTTTTTCAAATCAATTTTGCATACAATACCCGACTCACCTGTCCTCCTCTTCCTAGAATCAATACACTCATTAGCAATCAAGACCCCATCCAAAATTTGACGACTCTGGACAAAAACATCTTATTATGTCCCTACTAGACATGAAATGATCCATTTAAGCCTTAAATCCAACGTCTTAGAGATGATCTTGTACATAACCCCAATTAGACTTATTTGACTCATATCTAAAATGTTCGTTGCACCCAACTCCTTTGGAACCAAAGTGATAAATGTGCCATTGGCGCAATACTCAAGATCAACCCTTTCTGGAAAATCCTTCACAATTAATATCAAATCATCCTTAATGGTTTTCCAACAAACATTAAAGAATGCCATGAAAAATCCATTAAGATAAGGGATCTTACCACTTTCTAGTACCCTCACCAATTCACTATGAGTTTGATAGATCTCATCTCTTCAAAAAGTATTTCAAGAAAAGTTTGTTGCTCTTCATTGATTCAATCAAAGAAAAGTAATCTAAGAGGGCCCCACCTTCATGTTGTTCCAATTATAACTTTTTATCTGATCCTATAGTGGTTTCTAAAGGAAATGAACAAAAAAGTACTTGAGGGGAAGGAACAACCCATCACTAAAATCAACAACCTTTTAGGCCTCATTTTCTTTTGGTGAAATCCATTAAGTGAATTCAAAGGGTGTTTTTAGCATGTTGATGCAAGATGATGAGGAAAGAAGAGGAAATCTGGGGAATTAGGAAAGCTAATTTGGGATTGGGATAAGGATTTGGCCATTTGAATTACGATAGGGTTACCTCAAACGTTTAGGGTAAACCCCAAGGGTTTGGTTGTGGGGTATAATTGTAGCATTATCCAATTATGATTTAGGATCTAGGTTTATATCGGAGCTTAAAATGATTTGGATTCGGGCCGAATATGCAAATATCCATAGTTGAAACTTTATCCAGTCCAGATTTGATCCTACCAAATTAATTGATTTGAGTCAGTCGGGCAGGATAATTTCAAACCATTTCAAGGAAAATTGCTAAAGGTGTGGTGGCCAAAAAGTGACTTGAACTCAAAAACTCTCCCTTTTTTAAGAAAGGCATTGACAACTACGCCCAACACTTGTTGGTTGATGAAAGATAGCTTGAAAAATATAAAAATATAACATAAAAAATAATATACCATTCAAATATAAGTGGATATAGGGATGGATCTGTATCCGACTCGGGTCAAGGGACATCAACCCACATCCGACCCATATTTAATTCGGATATACTTAAAATAACCAAACCCACTAAAATCAGATTCAGGTTTCAAATAAAATCCAACCCATTTTAAGTCTGAGGTTTATAAGGTAAAGAAAAGGATTAAAGTTTGTAGGGTAAGGATTAAAGGTTAAGAAAATGGGGAAAAGATTAAGGGTCGTGGAAAAGAGATTACAAAAAATCAAAATCAAAATAAAAAAATCAAGATTCAAGATTCAAGAATTCTAACAAAAATTCAAGAATCGAAGAATTCAAGAAATCAAGAAACTGAAATTATGGGTTTGTTTTGTTGAAAGGATTAGAGGGTTCTGGATGGTTTCTTGATCTCTCACAAATAAACAAAAAGAAATGCAAAAAAGATGGATTGAAGAAGAAGGAAGAGATAAAAAGATGATAGATTTACCTTGAAATCACCCCAATGATTTCCATGGCATCACCCAATTTAATGCACCAACATCCAAGCAATAAAAAAATAGAAATTTTTTTTTTTTTTTATTCCAATCATAACTCCAAGTCAATAAACCCTAATACAATCTATTTATTAAAAAAATCTCTAAGAATACTAAATAAAGAAACTAATGAAACTCTAATTTTCGTAATTAAATCTCTCCTAAATTTCAAACTCTTATAAACTTAACTAAAAAACACATAAAGTTACCAAACTACCCCTAAACATTATAATAAGACAATGGGTTAATAAAACATGAAAATAAAGCTCAAAAACATAAAATAAAAATCCAAAATAGAAGGGAAAAAAAAAAACATAAAGTTTACTCGTCAAGCTTTGATATCTCCAATGTTGAGTAATTGTCTTGTATTCTAATTTGGCGGGTTTCTATTTTTAGGGTTATTAAAAAGAAATTATGAAATATTTTCTTAAGGGTTTTTTCTATTTTGAGGAGATAGACACGTTTTAGCAACTCCCGATTTTATAAATAGAGATCTCTAGGTTGTAAAAACACAAGGATTTTTTTCTAAGTTTTGAGAGAGAAAGGGAAAGGGGGCGTACAAGGGTTTCAGGGCTTGGGTTTGAGATTAAAACCTTGGGTGTTTTTTTCTTGTATTGTTATCATTTGATTTCTTAGTGAAATTGATTGTTCTGATCCATGGACATAGGCATACTGTCAAACCACGTAAATCCTTGTGTATTTTGTGTATGATTTTCGTTCTCTTTACTGCTTCGTTGTTTCACAAATTAGTATCAAAACAAGCAAGTTCATATGGATGGCAGTGAAGAGTTCGAACACGAAGTTCGAGGTCGAGAGATTCAACATGAGTAATAGTTTTAATCTATGAAAAATAATGGTGGGATATCTTGGTTCGACAGGGTTGGTTAGGGCGTTGAAAGGGAAGTCCTATAAACCAAAGAATATGACAGTTGATTTTAAGGTGGTTCCTACAGTTCAAGAGGAAAGGTCAAGGTTCCTCTCTGGAGTTGACTAGGCAGTCGACTCGAGACAACTAAACATGAGCATTGGCCGTGTGATTTGAGTCAGGATGGGCCAAGATAATTTGATAGTGTGTAGCTGATGATTCAAAAGGGCCAATGGTTGTTTGCGGTATTAGCAAACAGGTGATTTAATTGAGTTGATTCAGGTTTAAGGTGGAGTTGCATCCCAAGCATAGGTGATGCAAAGTTTGTTGTGCGAGACATGTACAGTTAGTTTTCTCCAAAGTGACAGAATACAAGCCAATGTGGAGATTGTTGAGTAATTGTCTTGTATTCTAATTTTGGGGGTTTCTATATTTAGGATAACTAAAAAGGAATTATGAAATATTTTTTTAAGGGTCATTTTTTTTCTATTTTAGGGAGATATACACATTTTAGTAACTTCCGATTTTATAAATAGAGATCTTTAGGGTTGTAAAAACACAAGGATTTTATTCTTCTAGAGTTTGAGAGAGAAAGAGAGGGGGTGTATAAGGGTTTCAGGGCTTAGGTTTGAGATTAAAACCTAAGGTGTTTTTTTCTTGTATTGTTTTCCTTTGATTTCTTAGTGAAGAAGATTGTTCCGATCTACAAACGTAACCATATTGCCAAACCATGTAAATCCTTGTCTATTTCGTGTATGTTTTTTGTTCTCTTTACTGCTTCGTCGTTTCACACTCATCACATGTCAATTGTCATGTTGAAGCTTGTGTTAGGGCAGCAAGTAAGATTTTGATTTCTCTCTTGTGTTTGTGTTATCTTAGTTTTTCTTCTTTTGTATCAATAGGTCTTCTCAAACTCCTATGTTTCTATTTATTTGATTTTAATGAACTTTTAACGTATAAAAAGGAAAAATAAAAATAAAGACATTTAGGTAATTTAATGTTCTATTAAAGTACACTTCACATGTCCAACAAAAAGTAAGTAGATGTTTTTATCTACTAAGGTGCAACCCAGCTTAGTTAATAAAGTCTATGGGTGTTCATACCATTGAACTTGGTTCAAAACCTGCCTTCACCAAAGTTACTGATCTCACTAAAAACAGGCTTACTCGGTGGCAACACCAAGATTTTTAAGAAGGTGCCAACTAGTGTAGTTCGTAAAGTTTATAGGTATACCATAGACATAACCCCCTGGATTTAGATCCGCCACCATCCATCAAGATCGAAGTGTGTCAGTCGTTTTGTCATGGAAGGGGGGGGGGGGGGGGAGCTCTTACTTCTATCTTCTATCAGTTGTAGGGTAGTCATGTTCTTTCTAAAGCTGGAGTTAGAGGATGAGTAGCCCTCAATCCCATATATCATAGATCCACGTGCAATCAATATTTTAAGACCCGTAGGATAAATTTTGTATCCTCATACTTAATTGTTTGCATCTATCATAATCTTGTCGATGGATCTAAGTGACCCTACCCTTAAATTTTTCACCCTATAAATACCACAGCAAAACCCATAGAGGGTTGGTCAACTCTCATTCAAACCCTCAACCTAACAGGTTGCCTTAACAAACAACTCAGAAACAATTTTCAGTAACTAAGAGCACCTAATCCTCGAAAAGGAAACAAAATCTCTTTCTTGTTTAGACAAAATTAAAATGTAGAATACATAAAATCCACTTCAAACAATATAAAAAAGAGTATAAAGTGCGAAAAACAAAAAGTAAATATTCAGGAACAGAAAATAACTGGAGAACAGCTAAGTTAATAACCTTGCATTCTGGTAGCCCTTCTCTTTCTGGATGTTCTTCATCATCGTTCTCCTTATCCTTAACAACAAGTATGAAGCATGTGAGATAGCTCACTACCTTACAATCAAACCTACAATGATCACAGACATCTCATATCTAGTAGGCCCTGTTAATTAGGTTTCATGGTGCCGAAACCAGTAATTGGGATTAGATATAGACGATTATGATTCGGATCACAGCTCACCAAATATTGCTTCTTGTGTGGTGTGTGTCTGTGTGGTGTGGGTGGGGGTGGGGGGGGGGGGGGGGGGGGGGGGGAGGAGATCCAAACAAGCTAGTTAAGCTAATTTCCTTCTACACTAAATCTTACAGATTTAGATCAGTTGAAGAGAAATTCAACTGAATTATCCTCAAAGAGCTCACCTGAACTGATTCTGACGAGTCAGGTACCGATCGCACCTACAGAAACAATTCCAGTCACCAAACATCAAAAAATATATATATATATACTCGATCAAATTGAAATCAATCCAATTACCTTCTCTTTCTCTCTAGGAGGGTGATTGTATCTACAATTCAATCCATAACGACACGTTCCTGTTCGAACATAGAACACGCAATCGGGCTCGCTAGGCCTCAAAGGATGCTGAGATATACTGTTTGTCTCCTCATTTACTTCTCTATCCCCTTCTGGATTCTCGTTCTGGTTCTCATTCTCGTTCAGATTCTGGTTCTCTTCATCTTCTACCCCTGGATTCTGGTTCTCTTCATCTTCTAACCCTAGATTATGGTTCTCTTCATCTTCTAACCCTAGATTCTGGTTTTCTTCATCTTCTAACCTTAGATTCGGTAACTCTACATCTAGGGTTTCAACAGAAGGGGGAACAAGATCAGACGCAGAAGCAGGATCAGAAGCCAATAATGAATAACCTAACTTCTTCTCCTCCTCCTGAGGTTTCGATATCAAACGCTCTTCACAGTTTCCCATTCTTCCTCCACATTAGAAACCCTAATTTTTTCGAGTGTAGGAGATGAACCAGAAGAGAGGGATGGGGGGAATTTAAGTTAGTATCTTATACTTTAGAGGATCACGTATCTATACGTATTTCATACAAGGTGGAAATATTTACGGTGTAGTACTTGTTCCATAGGACAACGGTAGGTTGTAACAGTGTTTTTTGGAGAAATTTTCGCGTACCGTAGATTTTTCGGCTCTATTCTGCAATCAAAATGTGACACGTGTAAAGACTAGGAGGAAATCATTTAGGTAATTTAGAAATACCTCCTTGGAGTTTTGTTTAATATATTTGAGATACCCACGTATTTTCAAACCAATAGCATACTCTTTGACTTTAGTTTTTTCTGAAAGATAATAAAAATGATCAAAATACCCTCATTTACAACCTTTTTTTTATATAAAAGACGCTTGTTTTTCTTTGGAAAAATTATTTAAAACAATAATATATTAATTTATAATTATTAAAAAATCAAATTTATCTAAAAAGTAATAAATCGATAGTTGGATCGTCAGTTTTCAAGTTGACGAAAATACCCCATGAAAATCAGCGATTTTTATATCCCTTGAAAATCGACATTTAGACCATCAATTTTTGCACGAATTATATATATATATTTATATATCTTACTTTCCATTTCCATGCTTCGTCTCTTTAAAACAGAGCAAGCTAGAGTTGTTTTCTTCTTTCTCACTTGCAATACAATCGAACATCAATGTCTACAAATCTAACGTCTTTGTTGAGAAAAAATTTTCATCATTTTTTGGATTTTTTTATTTTTTCTCTGGTTTACTCTATGACCTAAATTTTACTTATCAAAAAATTGAAAAATTGCACACTCTATGATGTTTGCCCACAATGAAGGTGGTCGAAGAGGGAGCCAACGGCTACGACGATGGTGACGACGGCGATGACGACGATGACGAGGTAAGTGTAATGGTGGTGGTGGTGGTAGTAATGGTGGTATGGAAAATGAGGATGGAAATATGGGTGGATTTCATTTTCCCCCCATATGGGTGGGAAAGTGAAATCCATGATTTAGTGGACTTTTTGAATGGGGTAGAAATGAATTTCCATTTTCATGTGCAATCAACACTTGAAAAATGTCATTTTCCATGAAATTGATTTTCCACCCTATTTTCCATGCAATCAACATACCCTTAGTTTTAATATGAATGGAAAAAAGAATTTACATGAGTTGGTCTCGCAAGAAAGCTAATCATTTTGCATAAGAATGTTTGAACAGAGTTTCATGCCCCAAAAGTCATGTAGGGACGGTCGTTTCCTTTGTCGTCAAGTCAAATACACCAAATAAAAGTCGTTCGTATTAGAAATGTTTAAAGAATGTGGGTCTTTTATGCTTATTGACCAAATTGAGTAGGGGGAGACATCATCAACTGAGTCAACCAATCAATCAAAATTATTCAATGTGATGAATTTTCTAGTTTTTTTTGGAGAAGTAACAAGAGTGACATCTTCTGAGGATATAGAGGTGAAGTTGAAAATGGATTTAATTGCAACGTTTAGGAGGTTTCTTGAATAAATAATATAGTTTATAATTTTAGGCACTTTTATTGTTGTTACCTGTATTTATGATGTTTTATTATTGTCTTACTTAGTGAATTTAAAGGCAATATGATCTAAGGTGACGTTTGTTAACATATATTCTGACTATATGGATGTAATTGTATTTATGCGTTAGGGAATGTGTAATATGTGTTTTTTTAGTAGGGATGCACATTGGATCGAGCCAAATTGAAAATAGGACCAAGGCATTTTGGGTTGGTTTGATTAATTTTTGTAGCTCATCGATTCAATTCTAGTTTACAATTTGAAAAATCGATTGGTTTGGTTTCGTTCTCGGTTTAGGGAATCCTAAATCGAACCAAACCAAGAACCCAACAAAATTCATTATATATATTATATTATTTTTTTTATATATTATTTTATAATTATTAAAAATAAAGGAAATTATATTATTTTTCCAACAGTATTACAAATAAATACAATTTTAAAAATTATTTGTTATATTTATAATTACATATTTATAATTTGTAATTAATACTTATAAATACATAAATATTTATTTCTAATCTTAAAAATTGTTATTTTTAATAATTATAACTATTATATTAATTTAAAATTTTGTAATTAGTACTTACAAATAATATTGATAATTACATATATTATCTGTAACTATTGTAATATTAAAATTATAACTATTATACTAAAAAAATTTGTAATTAATACTTACAAAATATTGGAAGACACTAATATTGATAATTACATATATTTTTTGTTATATTTTATTATTTGTAACTCTTGAAATAACTATTATTCATTATTTTTAATAATTATAACTATTATATTAAAAAACAATTGTAATTAATACTCTTGAAGAATAAAAATTAATTTTTTCACAATTTTCCTTAAAAATAAGGGAAAATTATTACAAAAATAATATAGTATTTTATAATAATTTATAATTTTAACAATATAACAAAATTAAAAAGAATTTAAAAAAAATTAAAGATTAAGAACATATTTCTTATCCCGATTTTATCAAAATGAGAGTGAGTGAAAGTGAGGAGTGGGGGGGACTACTAAGTATAGAATGAAAATCAACGTTCCAACAGTCAATTTTCATTAAAAATAAGTGCTTGGGAGTTGGGGAGCAGGTTGGTATGAAAATAAGTGCTTGGGAGTTGGGAGCAGGTCGATATGGAAACCAGTGGTTCAAGCAACCGGATTTTGTGGTCAAAAGGGTATTTCAATCAATTTTAAAATAAGTGCTTGGGAATTGAGAGTAGGTCGATATAAAAACCAGTGGCTCAAACAACTGGTGTTTGTGGTCAAAAAGGTATTTCATCCAATTTAAATATTTAACACTTAGAACCAGCGATCGGACTACCGATTTATTACGTTGCTTGCTAAATTCGAAAAACTAATTTTTTTAATAATTATAAATTGATAATATTATTTTAATAATTTTCCCTTTTTATTTTGTCAAAAAATCCTTTATCTTTAACCTTAGATTTTGGTAATAAAACCATCATTTGTTCCCTACATAAATATGATTAATTACTCGATTTTCTCTACTATTCTCATTCTAAATCAATGATAAAAATAAAATAAAAATTACTAAGAGTTAAGGAAGAAAAAAAATAAAATCAGGAAATTTAAAATATTCAAAAAAGAATTCTTAAAAATTGAAGAGGTAGTAGAAGATAGAATTTGGGAGAAAAATCAAGGATTTTAGCCAAGAATCTGAAGGTCAGGATATTTCGGTCATTCTATCAGTCAGCCATGAAAGACCATGGTTAAAGCATTTTATGAGCTGGAAATGTCCATGGGACCCACACCACTGCTGTGGGTGGGTCGGTCCGTCGGTGGCAAATTTGGCGCTTTGTAGCAAGTGCAGCAGTTATAATTTTAAAAGAAGTGACCTCAAGTTCTACCTCATATTTATATCTCGATGAAAGCATGTACGGCTCCTACACACTTTCACATCATGTTGTGCGATATGATGTACAATCTTAGGTCACTTTCGCATTATTCATTTTTAAAACAACCACTCTTTCCTAAATGAAAGTTATGTCTCGAAATATGACAGAGCACAGTATTGAGACACGTGTAATTATTCCAGTTTGAGCATCAAGAGTTAGATAAATATATCAAGGGTGCAATATGGGGGTATTTTGGTTAAAAAATATTTTTTTAAAGGGTATTTTCGATATAAAGCGAACAATTACTATGATCTATGGGTTTTTAATGAGTTTCGTAAATCCGATGAGGAAAGCCAATTATATGGGGCCACCGAAGAGGGAACGGCCTTAGGAAGTGGATCCTCTGTAGCGCGATATCCCTATAACTCTCTATAATGCTATTTAATGATTCGAAAAGCGCCACATCAATAAGTTAGTAAAAACAAGATAACCACCACTCTTTAACATCTGAAATTCTATGATCATTCATTTTTTAGACAATAGATTATGTAAAACATATAAAAATAAAAATTCAATTTTTTTAGTTAAATTAGATCTAAGCCATTAGCCCAAGAAGGCGGTGGTGTTATTTTTTGTAAATGTGACATTCTCTGGACTGTAGAAACGGAGCTACAGAAGATCTGCTCCCCAACTTGGGAAGATTATAAAACAACAATTCTCGAAATTCGCCGGAGCATAAATAAATTTCAAATTCCACTAGGCATGGACGACGATTTGTAAGAATATTTTGAAATTGTGCCCTTAGGGCACATGTTAACAAAATCCACATATCAAACTTGTTTGGAACTTTAAAGGAGTAATTGATGATTGTGGTTTTCAAAGATAATGAAATACTTCTTTGGCTTTGATCTTCCACCTAAGATGAATATAAACTGATCAAAATACCCTCAACTTTTACTCTTCCCCCAAAAAATAAAAACCTTCAACTTCTATAGTAAAAAAAAATTTGTCTGCTTCATCTTCAACCTTAAGTTTCTATCTCCTTCAAGTTTCAAGTCAAGAACAAGATACAGTTTTGGAAAGATTGAAGATAATTAATGTTAGAATGAAAAATGAAGAATTTCAGTAAGAGGTTTAGGAGGTTAAAATAATTGTCTTAGAGATTAAATATAATGGATTTTGGGGTGGGGAGGGAATCAATGGTTTTTGGCAAGAGGTTGAAGATTATGGTATTTTGGTCATTTTATTTAGTCTCTCTATGAAGACCCATGTCCTTTTAAAATCCAACGGATTCTCTAATTTTTTTTTTTTTTTTTAATAAAAAAAAATACTGGAAGAGATATCCCAAAATTAACAAATAGTCAAAGGAAGCATTTATTTGGCCCATGCATTGCCACATGAATTTTTTATTTTTTTTTAAAAAAAAAAAAAAGTGTTTAGTCAAGGTTTTCACCTTAGAATATTTCTATAATTAATGTAAACAATTATTTGAAAAATATAAATAAATAGTCTTTTTATAATCTTCGACATATGATCACCATGTATTAGACTTTGTAGAAGTTGATAAATCGTTTTCTTGTCGTTAAGCTCAAGAAGTGAACCAAGAATTCCCTTTTTTTCATCATCAATCGAATTACTATCCACAACCAGGAATTGTGTCATTTAAAGGCATTTTTACAATTCAAAAATAATTAACTAAGGTGGAATTGTGTTTTTGTAATCACACTTCTCTAATTATAATAGTAAATATTTAATTACTTTTGAATGTGCAATATAGCTAATAGAGTAATGTTGCAGTGACCTCAAGATTGTACCTCACATCGCACTTTCCTAACGTTGAAGTGTGCATGAACCATTGGAGCTTTTTCACTTGTATCTCAATGAAAAGCATCTATGGTTTCTACACATTTCCGTGATAAGAAAGTGCGATATGAGGTACAATCTAATAAATTTGGGGGTCCTACTCAAAATCAATTAGCAATGAGTGGAGAGATCCAGGATCTTATAAGGAGAGAGACAAGGCAATTTGTGTTCAATGTGGGACTAAACTCAACATGCACCCGCACGTGTAAGCTGGACCGGGCCAAAGCACGTCGAGATATGAACTGGGTGACGTAGAAGAAAGAAAGGCCTACTCTGATACCGATAAATTTAGGGGTCAAACTTAAAACTAATTGACAATTAGTAGAGAGGCCTAGGAGCTTGTAAGAAGAGAGACACAAAAGTTTGTGTCCGATGTAGGACTAAACTCAACACAATCTTGAGGTCACTCCAACACGACTTTAGCTAATAACATCTTAGTTTTCTTTTATTCTTTTTTGTCGGAGAGAGTTTCTTTGAATGAAAGAGCTTTTTTCCTACTAAGTTTTATGGACTTAATATAAAATTTATTGAATTGGTATAGCAATTATATTGCTTTTGTATTTCATCGTGGTTGGGACTTGAGAGTAAAAAAATTTAAAATTTTAATGATTAATAATATTTTTTATTGGAATGAAAATATTTACAACAGATTGGGATACTCTTGGTAATGTCATGAGTATTGTCCAGGACACTCGCTAGGACACATAGGGACATTGGGGTCATATCCATCGATGTGGAGTTCCTGCCCCAGTTTATTATTCATGGGTTGTTGTCAATGATCATGCTATCCGTGCCCATGGCAATGCTCATGTGGATCACACCCATATGACTGTCTTGCCCACTTTTGACCCTGGTCGCACCCATGACAACGCCATTCCTGTAAAGATCTAGGTGGGAGCTTACTAACGCCTTTTCTCATCTCAAGACTACTTATCAATCAAAATTACAATAGTTGGATTTCACACTTCCATAATCAGGACGCAACGCTGTGTATTTCTGAGTGACATACATTTGACATTTTACTACCAACAATATGTAGTCAATTTTGGGTGGGCACCTAAGGTAACCAAATCCATTATGATCAGCCCAATGTCAAAACACATTGGGGATAGGTAATTTAAACTAGATCAAGGGAATTAGCTTGTGTACAGTACAAGCACCACAAGGGATTATATCTCTACTGCACAAAAACACTAAACCAAACAAGATCGGCTCAATCACATGTCAGATCCCCCAATCAATATGCAGAGTAATCACAATGTATGGGAAAAGAAACATTAAGCTTTGGGTGCCTAACAGAAAATAAATGGACCCAATGAAAGCCCACAAAAACAGAATCAGAATGTTAGTATTGAAAAAAAAAATTGCATTTTACAGAGAATCCCTAGTCCTAACCTTTCATCAATGGGACAACAGTTTAATCAACCACAGTAGTTTACACAGCCATCCTCTCCCTTTAAGTTATCTCCTACCCTTCACGGAATGACCTGTCCTTATGTGTTCAGTTGAGCCCACATCCCACTGCACCATCTTGCACCCTTTCCACGGGCACTTCAAGGGACGATCATCCATGTGGACTCGTCTATGCTGCACCAGATACTTGTGAGAGAAAAACTTCTTCCCGCAACCCTTGACTGGACAGATGTTGCGCTTGTGCAGCATCAGATCTTGCTTTGAGCTGAAGCCCATAGTGCACCCTTCCATATCACATGGGTATTCTGCTTCCTCGTCCTTTACTACGTCATTACTACTAGCCGTTGCTTTCTTCACTTTCTTCGCTTTATTCTTCTTTCCTTGCTTCTTGCCTGCTGATTTTTCTTTAAATTCTTCAGCAGGCTTTGATGGTCTTCTTCTAAGGCGAGTACTGGGCCCACCTTCAAACTCGTCTTTTATATTTGAATCATATTGTTGAATATCCTTCACTCTATTGCTACGAAGCTTTGGAGTCTCGTGTTTTGTTTGCCCACTTCTGAGAATCCTCCCACATAGCAGAGTGGAATCATTTTCAGCTTCAATTGAGTTTTGGGAAAATTTGGAACTCTTGGTTGCCTCTTCGTTGAATATTTCTTTCCTCTTTCGTCCTTGCTTTCTATCTATAGTGGCGGCTAAACCTGGTGAGGAGCTCTTTTCCGGAGGCGGTGGTTGTTCTATCTTGAGTCTTGTGTCGGGTTTCTTCTCAAGCTTTGAATTTGGTGTTGCTCGAGCAAGGGACCTTGTAGAATCTTCTTCTTGGGTCTCTCTCTGAGCCAAATAGGGATGAACCTGGTTCGACATCCAGACCTTCCCACACCATTTCCCTGCAACTACTATTTTCTTTTGCTTACTGGAACCCTTCCCAGAAACCTTAGGTTTCGTGGGGGAATTAGTCGGAGAATTGAGACCAAATGCCTTGTATATGACTGAATTGTATGGGATTTGCTTGGTGTAGAGAGGTGACCGGCTGAGATTGGCACTGTAATACAGATTGATACCCAGCTTTACAGCCCAGTCCCCATTACCAGGTATAGCTTCCTCTTCATCCAGAGCTGATCGGATTCTCTCTCGATCCTCTTTGGTAGGCTCTCTTAACACAATGTCTTTCCAGAGATAATTGTTTCCCAATTCTTCTGCCAATGATTTTGCTTCTGCTTCTAATTTAGGATAATCTACAAGTGTTGTCACAGCAAAATGAAGAGAGAATCAAGGATGGTAATAGTTGCGTATTGAATGTGTTACAATGCTTTGTAATGTAGAAGTAATTAATTACTTGAACCAAAATTTTGTAATGCTTGAATGGTGTGTTGTCATCTTTAATTAGGGTGCGATAAATAATTTAAGAGCTTGTGGTGTACTAAGTAAAAGTTGGGGTGCCAATAGCAACTCTATTTGTTTTTTAATGAGTATTTTCCTTGTGCTAACCACAGACGAGCTCAAATAACGAATGAGTTTAACACAAAGCAAAAACTACCAACACAATGTAATATAACATGAAAAAACAAAAATAAATACTACTAACACTCACCTGGATGACACAAAAGTAGCATATGAACTCCACCAATTGGTCGAAGCTGCTTTTCAACTTCCATGGCATGGTCAAGACAAAATATATGCTTTCTAGAAGAATCTACATCGGATCTTTGCATTAGCGATGTATTTCTGTTCTTCATTGATATATCAACATTGCCAAACTTGGTTGATTCACCAAACGAGTCAGCTGGGGGACAATTTGACATGGCACGTGAAGAATTTGAAGACAGCGAGAAATCTAAAGCCGAAGACTCTATCCTTTCCATCTTCGTATCACTCTGCCTCCCAAACATTGTATCTTTATGTGAACCCTTTAAACAATTTGTTTCCACTGACACAAGAGTCTCCATGTCACTCTCTCGAGAGTAATTTAAAGGCCGTTGACTTCTACCTTTGATACTAGAGCTTGTACGTCTACATTTCCAATGGGAAGCACCGGTGAATTGAGAAATTTGGACAGAAACGTCATTCCCAGAGTCTAGCCTTGCAGAATGAGAATTAATCCCAGCTGTTCCATCCTCATGGTCAGACAATTTCTCACTAGACGGTGATGAACAGTCTCCAATATCATTTTCATCAACACTCGCATCATGCATCTTTTCAATTTGCTCATCTTCAGAGTCCGATGAGTTCCCATATGCAAAAGCTAGTAGATCAAGAGAGGAAACGGCTTTCTGGGCTGAAGTATCTGAAACTGCTTCAACCCTTTGATCTGCCACTCGAACTTGATAATCACCAGATTGGACTGGGACATCATATAGACCATCCTGGTAACTTTCCTTCATCCGTCCTGCATCAAAAGACATAGTTTTACCATTGAGGAAGTCAAGACGTGTCACGACTACATATTTGAAATAACTATAACCGCTACATGCCATATTCCAAGTAACCCAATTTCTAGGATCTTCCAATTGTAGCAACTTTTACATGGGCCAACCCAAGGAATCGCCAAACATTTGGACATTCTGGATTACAGAGCATATGTACCACATGCATCCCACTAGTATGTTAGGGAGGAAAAAGTAAGAAATAAATAAATAAAGAACAAACCCCATTACCAGTACAACGTAGACCTCTATGATGATATCCAATTCGTTGGTTCTAGTCTGAACAATGAACTGGCACAAATCGAACCAGTTCGCGTTACGGTTCGTTCTGGGTTAGTAAAATCAAGCGAACCATGTACCCACCAAATTTTGATTGAGTTTGGCGAACTGAACAATTTGGTTCATTGAACCAAACAGGTCTTCAAGTGGTTCAGTTTATTTATATTTTTTCTGTTGTTTATATTTAGAATTTGGATTAATATACTTGAACTATATGTATATGCACAAGCAAACCAAGCTAACGAACTGATCTAGGGAACCAAAGCGAACCAAGAAACAAATTATCTCTAACTACCCCTACGAATAGGGTTCATTCTAGAGTGGCAACCAAGAACCCACATTCAAACCAAGCAAACCGACGAACCAGGTAACATAGACATAGATCATGCAATGCATTCATGTGGTTATGAAGAATAAAAAATAAACGTCGGAACCGCAGCTTACCTGGATTATAATTTAGCTCAGACGTATTTTCATTTCTATTAGCAATAGTACATATGTCATTAGGTACTCCAGAACCCACATCCCAATCATTAAAAAAGCTGCAATCAGCAGATGCGAAGTATCTGGCAGCTGCTTCTCTGGGCTGAATGACAGCTGCGCATGCAAAGCTCAGTATCCCACACATGACACATGAAAAAAGTCCCTGATCTAACAAACCGGCACCTTGAGAAGCACTTCTTTTTTCAGAATCAGTGTCGAGCATCTCAGAAATGGATTTGCTCAAATCATTATTTCCACAATGGCCATATTTTCCAGATAAATGGGCAAGCCCACCACCTTTGAACATAGAACTAGATTTCCTTTCCACGGAATGAAAACCACTCAAATGACTCGGCTGCAAATTCCTGTCTAGCATGAACTCATCTGAAGGTAAAATTCTCAACGCTTCCGCTTCTTCCTCGTTATTGCATAAACCAAGTGACAACCTGGGTTTTACCTTAATTTGGGAACCAACACGTAAATTTGAACATTCAAATATTTCTGCAGAATTTTGTGGAAGAAGTACACAAGATGATCCCTGTTCCATAAGAACATGAAGAAGGTCATTATTTTGTATCATGTTTTGCATAAATAACTCTTTGATCATGGTTTCTCCTTCTCCCTTCTTCCGATCTTTTAGTCTGGAGCTGCGAGGTTCAGTACCGATGCTCATAGGAATCCTGCACACAAAAATTGAGTTATGTATAGACTTAGATTATAAAAAGATTATCTCTAGCTTAAATTGCAATTCCAGCTTCCTATTTTACAGGTGTGACAAACTAATGTATGTGTCAACGACAGCCTTTGGACTTGGGATCCATATCCAAATACTGATTCAGGAAACAAGGCTTGAAGGTATGGTAACTTCCAAGTCTATCTTAATCACACAGAATCATAAAAAATACAGGGTAAAAGTTATGCATAGAAATTGAAAATGAAATAAATGCACCAAAGTTAAATGTTTATATTACAAAAAATAGAGAGTAAAAGTTATATCTCTGTAGAGACAGAATTAAATGTTTATATTACAGAAATATTAGCATAACGAGGAAATGGGATTGACACGTTAATTAAATCAGAAAATTTTGAAGAACCATTTAGAAGCCACTTCTCAAAGAGGTTAATCCAGTTTTCGAAAGATTAACCAAGTAATTGTGATGTTACAAAGAAATAAAAATGGAAATACACATGAAATTCTGCCAAACAATTTCAGGACATACCCGCATTTAAGGTGCTGTTACCTTTTATGGGTTCACAAAGAAAGTTGACGGCCAGTAGTAATTCGCTTTATTTCCTTATTGACAAGTAATGAAGCATCCTTTTTTTTTTCTCGATTGATTTGAGCTTTAATGTAAAATGGATGGGTAAGGATGTCAGAATCTGACACAGGTACATGGTGTTATAATCAACAAACTGTGATCAATATCTTGCATGAAGGAAAGATAACTCAGACGCAGTGTGCAAGAGTCAGTGGAGTATCGGAATTAGGGGTGGCAATCTCAACACGACTCAAAAATAACACAAAGTTAGTGGGTTTGGGTCATAATAGTGTCAACCCGTCTAACACGATTATTAAATGGGTTGGGTTGGGTTCTAGGTGTCAACCCGCCTAACCAGTTTAGACACGTTTGGTTATTCTGTCATTAACGTGTAATTTTAAATATACCAACAATTATTTAAGAATTTTTTAAATTACTCATTTTTTCCTAGAATTTTTTCATAATACAATTTTTTTTTATCAAATTCTATAAAATATAAAGGGTGACTTTGTAACTTTATCAATTCTATGAAAAAAAAATTCAAAAGAAAGTTATTTTTCACCATTGAACTTAGTTGACAGTTGTGTGACTTTGTTTTTAGTAATGATATTTTATTTTTGGTGGTCAAAATGGAAATTAATTTTTCCTATAAAGATTAGTATTTTATTAAATAGGTTATATATGGGTTGGGTCAGGTATACCTATTTATAAATGGGTTGGGTTTGGGTTTGGTAAATTTTCATAATACCCTTACCTCAACACGACCCGACCCATTGCCACCCTCAATCGGAATCCAATAATTTCGACAGAATAATTCACCCTTTTAGAAGAGTCTATGAAATGTAGGAGCTCAATGGTTTCAAGCCATGCTTAAAAAAAAAGAAAAAAGAAATAGAAAAAACTATAACTTCAGATTCAGATACACATCATTAACAATATGGATTAAACGTATTGCTTTGTCTCAATATGTCTTGGTTGATATGTCTCATTCTTGTTAGGTACATTGCCTCAAACTACAAAATAAATTTAAGTAATTAAGAATTCCATTTGTAAATGATGGATAAGATCTTAGATGATGTTGATGATGATCAGGGTAAGGGAGAGGTAATGGTTACACAAGTTAAAGTGGGAAGAACACCTAGGAGGAAGAAAGGTTCCCTGAGAGAGAAAATGATGAGAGAACTAAGAATCAAATTAGGGTTAGAAAGTGAATCCTCTCCTTCTGTTTCTCTAATGTCTTATTTATAGGCAGAGAGAGGAATGAAATGACTTAAACGCCCTTCTTTCTCATCTAATGACCTATATTGTAATGTATTTATTAAGCAAGACGCCAAATTGGCGATTGAACAGGTTTTGATAGTCTCTCAACCTCCAAACCTATGTCCTCTTTGTCCCCCCATGTTAATTGAGATTTTCCACCTTATTTATTGTCAGTCCACATGGCACACACGTGGACTGATTCATTTTACACCATTTATACTTATACTATGTGTTATGAAAAGTCTATTTCACCGAACTTCAGACTTCTAACTTGACTATTAAGTAGTATTTTTTTTTTTTTAATAGGTAAACAAAATTTATTGACAAAAGTAAAGCATAGGGCGGTCAAGATGACCCACCATAGATACAAGAGAGAAAAACAAACGAAAAATAGATGAAATATAGGCTAGGGATTCTCAAATAGCACAAAGTGCGTCCCATCTAAAAACAAAATCTTCAGGAAAAAAACCCTTTAAAATCTACCTCCCTCTTAAACCAATAAAACAACAACCCGAAAACTAACAAGATCATATCTTGATGGTTCATTACTTCTTTCCAACCAAGAGCCCCAACAAATAGCAAAAGGAATCAAATCCCAAAGCTATCTTTTCCTGCCAAAATAAATATTTGAATTCCAAGACGAAAAAAGGATTAGAGTATCATTTGGAAAGATAATTTTTTTTTAATGAGCTTAAAAAATGGGACCACACACGACTTACAAAAGGACATTGAATGAGGATATGATCGATGGAATCGCCAATTTTGTAGCATAAGCCACAAAAGTTTGGCATTATGAAGCCTCGTCTAATAAGATGATCAAGAGTAAGAAGCTTGCTCGAAACTACGAAGCACACAAAGAGAGAAATTTTTGAAGGCACCTTCGACCCCAAATTGAATTTACCGGAAAAGAAACCCCCCTTTGGGGAACCAAATTTTCTCAAAAAGAACTCACCGAGAAACATCTCTTTTTTGAGCAAGTTCATTTCCAACTATCATTCTCAGAAGGTTCCAACCGTAAATTGTCCAGTTTGGAGGATAGGTTTGCTAACTCCTGAATTTCCAATCGTTGAAAGCCCTTCTAAAACTCAAGTTCCACAAAGTATCAGTCCCATTGCAAATCCAAAACTCGAAAATAGGCAAATCTTTTTTGGAGGATTAATCGTAAAGAAATGGAAATTGTGCCGATAAGGAGGTATCACCGTCCCACTTATCCTCCCAAAAGTGAATCCTTTCCCCATTCACAACACTAAATGCTAACTGTTTCCTGAAATCGTGAATTGCCTTAAGAATACCCTCCAGATTTCATACCCAAAAGTATTTCTAGCCTCTCCACTTTCCCAACCAAATCTTTTTTCTCCAAACTTCGCTTGAATAACTTTTCTCTACAAACTATTTCTTTCCTTCCCAAAAAGCCACAACCATTTTCCAAGTAAGGAAATGTTTTTCATCCTAAAACCTTTTAAACCTACACCCCCTTTTTGACTTTGGAGCAAAGATAATCTTTCAATTAACCAAATGGTATTTGCGCTTACCTTCTTTATCATTCCAAAGGAAATCTCTGATCATTTTTTTCAATTTTACTTCTACACTCCTAGGCAAGGTGAACATGGAAAGATAGTACACCGGATTGCTTTCCAATGTACTTCTAATTAGGGTCATCTTTCCACCTTTGGAGCATAGTTACTAAAGTCGCCGACTTTTTCAAAAAAGCATATTTAAATCACAATTTTAAAGACTGACGATTAAATCATGACTTTTTGAAAAAGTCGTGATTTAAACACACAAAAAATGTATATATATTTTTTTGTTGAGCAAGTTATTTTAAAAAAAGTTTTTTTAAAGACCATTTATTCTTAAGTTTAAAATAGGATTTGATGATATAAATGATAACATCACTTAATAGAAAACAATAGTCTTAACACTATTTCGATTTTCTCTTAATTTTTTTGTTTTTTCCCTTGCCGACTTATTCCCGAGCCTTGACTTGTTGACTATGCTTTGGAGAGGTACTTTGTTTTCCAAGAGCTAAGCCTCTTCCCCAATCTTTCGATCACTAGGTTCCAAATCACGATGCTTTTGTAGCTAGCTCCCAACAGAAATCCTAGATATTTAGAGGGAAATGAGTCCACCTGATAACCAAACATCATTGCCCACCCAGCAAGTTCCGGAACCGGGCCCACCCCATACATCTTACTCTTCCGCAAATTTACCTTAAGCCCTGAGATCTCCTTTAAGCAATAAATAAGGCCCCTTAAGACTCTAACCTGATGTAGAGAAGTTCCCAAGACCACATTAAGAAGTAGTATTTTAACATAATATTCATTTCTATCAGATTTTTCCAATGTACCATTCCATCTCATTATGTCAGATTACCTAGAAGCCGAGTGAGACCACAGTGTTAAACCACATAAAGAGAAATAAAAGATGAATGACAGTTCAACCCATTCAAACAGATCTAGTTGCGGTCTTGTACACCCACTATCATTTCCATATTATTGAACATCTAAATTTGAAGGTCTAGCGAAAAGAAGAGCACGAACACAAGGAAATAAAAGAAATTATATTTTAAGTTTCATGGGGAAACAAGGTATTCCTCAAAAGTGAGATAGAAAAAACCTTGAACATAATGTCAGTGCAAGTGCATAGAGCAGCTGAAAATGAGACACCATGGGAGGGTAATTGATTGAAGCCCTACGGATTGCAGCTTCTTTTGCAACCTTCAACCATCCAGGAGTTGCAATATTCGCTGCCTCGCCACAATTAAATCCTACAATGCAAAATCAAATGAAGGGCATAAGAAGTCCAACCTGTAGAAAACAAATTTTACTTTTATCAAGTAGCACTAGAGCATATGTTCTAGATATATACTAAACGAAGGCGTCATTTGATATTAGCAGTAATTAGAAAAGCAAGATCATTTGAAACTAAAATATCAAATTGCAACCAAGTGAAAACCACAATGACACATGATCGGTGATCAGCATAAGCGTTCCCGAGCTTAAATGCGGAGAAACAAATATCTGGCAAAAGGATCCAGAGAGTTACCAAACCTCAGATAAGATTTAAGTACATTTCTCTCTATCAACTGAAAACGAAAATTTCATTAAAAATGAGATTTTACAGAACAGAACCTTTTGAAAGGTTGAACAGTGTCAGAATAATTGAAAAGTTCTAACAATATGTTCAAGAAAATATAATGAACCAACATACAAATGGAACATTTATTTTGTGTGATCTCATAGCAAAAGCTCCAAGTGAAGGATAGCCTCACCATGGCTGAACCCTGAATGATAGGCTCCTGGGAAAGTGACCACAAACTCTCCAACATTTTGCACCAATCTGATATGAAGATGACTAAATAATGTAAGCAAGCAAAGAAATATGCATGCCACCAGCCAAAGCAAAAAAAATTAAAAATTGTGTGGAAATTGAAAACACCCTCAAGCTCTGAAAACAGTGTAACCTGCAACAAGGAATTCCAGCACCAATAAGTACTTCAGGAGACATGACTGTAGTCTTCTCACCAAGAGTAGCAAAAGTAACTGCCACCACAAAGTCCAAGGAATTTAAAATTAGTTATTAGGTAGAGTAAGAGAAAGTGTACACAATTCACCAATTATCCAAGAAAACCATCCACTTTAACTGCAAAAGTGTTAGAACTTAGACCTACACAAGGAGAGACTAGTATTCAAATTTCCCAGCAAATATTTTTAAAATTACAGAATAAGTCCATTGGCTACAAACTAAGGTGTTAAATCTCTATTTGAAGATGCTTGCAGCCGCTCATGTGCAACCAGAAAAATAGGCACCACCATCTTTGGATACCCAAAATAAACACCAAACTCAATCTGAGTTTCTAAGAGTTTGTGCACTGGTTTACAGACTTTATGCAAATCTCTGTTGATTCCCCATGTTTGGCCAACAAAACCAATGAAACCAAACACATATCCTGCCTGAAAATTTGATAAAGCTGATTGAAAAAGAGTATCTCTAGAAGGTAGAAAAAAAAAAAAGAAGAAAGCCTTGTAAGAATTTGTCACACCCAGAATTTCGAATCCAAGGACCCGTCTCAATTTCTCGGTCCAATTCCAATATCCAAAACCCAGGTGTGATTGACATGACATTTAATTCAGTTTAATAACATTAATTAGATTAAAATCAAATCAATAAAAAAAATACGGACATATTAATCTCTAACAGCTAACTAGTTTTGGGATACCTACGATTTTGAAAAATCATACAACGGTATAAAAAATTTATATTGATATCCATAAAACCAATTCGAAAACTTTAATAAAACTATAAATACTTTTAAAATATGTTCATGACTCATAAAAAAACTAAACATCTCTAAAATAATAAAATCTATTTTTTTCCCTAACCTGCCAACATTCAATGAACTCAGAAAACTCTAATTTGTATGATTTTTAAAGAATTCGTTATAAATCCAAATCAAGTAATCTCGGAGTCTATATTCAAGAGTAAAAATTAAGGATCATGAAAATAATAAATAAATAATCCAATATATATTATTTTCAATGAGAATGTATTAAAATATAAGTTTTAATTGAAAATTCCTGCACATCGTGAATCTTGAGATGCGTTCAGTGTAAAAATCATATAAATTTCATTTTATCACAAATAATTATGAAATCAAAACTGCGTAAAAATAGATAGAAAACTCCACAACTTCCATATTTTACACTTTTCCAAAATATGAATAAAAATATGTGTGATTTTGACTAGAAATCAACAATACGGTATTTCAGTAAAGAAAACAGCCATAAATTTTCATCAATGATAAATACGTTTAAAATACCAAACGATCAAGATAATTCCTAAAACAATTCTTACAACTTGTCGGGTATATCAGAAACCTATAATAAAAATTTCTAGTAGAAATTCTATTTATGGAGATCATGAAAATTACAGAAATACATAAGAGTCAAATGATTCCACCAAAACTTTATTTATTCATCAAATCAAATTCGTCTGAAAAAAAATACCATCGATGCATAAATCTCCACTCCAATTTAGAAAAAGAAATTACATCTTAAAATAAATAAATAAAAATAATTAAAAGATGATAAATTCCTAAAATTTATTCTTTACCCCCGTTACTCTAATCTCCCCGATAAACATAACCTAAAAATGTTAATCGCAAGGGTGAGTTTGATAAATCTAATACATTTCACACAAAATCAATTAATCTAAGTATCTTTATTTACAAAACAATTAATGATGCCAAAAATGTGAATGCATGAAATCTACACACCCAAATTGACTATTACCCTGATGAGTCAACCGTTAAGTATGATCCGATCAATTATCCGGCTCGGCCAATCGTTAGGTTATCTCCATACACGAGATCTCATGCACAAGATTTTATCGCTTTTATTTTTCCCAACTATAACTTGATTACATCATTATATGCAATGCATGATTATAATACAATTCATCACACCTTATGCACAAGTATAATCATTCAAGAATTAAATTACAAATCTATATTAACATTCGCAAGCATAATTATTTATCTAAATTTATTTGATATAATTCATCTATAGAATATATATATATATATAAAATTCAATTTCTACTAGAAGGGAAAGAAATTGCAATAAAGTACTTAGCTAATTTTTTTATATGAATTGTACAAGATCTAACAAAACTCCCCTTACCTAAATCGCAATACTCCTCAAATTGGATTTTCTTTACAATAAGAAACTTGGATCCACCTATTCGTTTCCTACATTGTCTAGTTCATCTTCTATGAAGCGCGAATCGATTCCCTTATGAGTTTCATCTCTAAGATCTTGATAAAATCTTTGTAAAAAAATAGGATTTCAATGATGAAACCAGATGACAACAAGTAACAAAGAAACTTAAGAAAGTTGAGAACTACAATAGGATTAGGGTTTTTAATGAGTATTTTCCATGAGATTTTCATGGTTATACGTCTCTCCCAGGAAAAAGGGATTTTGAAATAGTAAAACCATTGCTACATGGGATAACAACTCTCATCTTTTGTAATTACTAAAATAGGATTCTCAAGCCCTACAATTAAATACCCTACAATTCTATTTAATTACAACCTAATGCCATGTTCACATTTAATTCAACCAAATTGACAAAACTACCCTTATTGGTCTTTATTTAATAAATCCCACTAGATTTAATTATTTAAAACCATTGAATTAATTAAAATTACCAATCTACCCTTTAAAATAATTATTTAATATTGGGATATTACAGAATCAAAGGTGGGAGATGAAAAAGAAAGTAAAATAATTTAATGGAGAAAGGGAACCAAAGGGTTCTAAATTCTCAGAAGCCAAAAATAAATAAATAAAAGAACAAATTTGAAGAAAGAAGATGGCTTCCAAACAACAAAAATAAAGTTCAACCTGGATGGAGCTCTCTAACTAGTTTTCTATATAAGTTCTTGTTCTATTTATGTAAGAAAGCCTTGTTCTCGGCTCACCTGGGCTATTATAGATACTTTTTAGACACATTTCTGGCCCTTAGTGACTTTGTGAATGGTTGGTACACGGCCGCCAACTAGTTACACTAGTGAGTATTGAAACTGTCACAATGCACCCACCAAGCTACCTTGTACAGTCCATGTACCAGTACATGGTTCAAAATTTAGTGCCATATAGGAATGCTTTGGTGGAATATTCCAATTTTGGCCAACACCGAGGAAACATTGACTCAATGTCTCGAAACGTTTTGGTTGAGCTGTTTCAGTTTTTCTACTAAGTGAAACATTGCATCAAAATGAGATTTAATTGTTGCCTACAAGCACCCTTTAAGCCACCATATGCTCATGAGTGCATGTTGCACAGTTGGAGAGGGTTGAGCCTGAGACCTCTAGCAAAACTCCTCTTATGAGAAGTCCTATGACCACCATGCCAATTCACTATTTTGTGTCATAAAAGCAACACTATTGTAGACATTTACTTTACCAAAACTCTCTAACATTGAACATTTCTCACAATAAAACCCATTTCTCATTAACATTTAAGCAACCATACAAAATGATCGGCTAGATCCAAAATGGACATCATCAAACCAAATAGGCACCAAAACCATAACCGTAATTAACATCCCAAAAAGGTGAGAAAACAAACAAAAAAAAAAGGAAAAGAAAAAAAAAGGAAGAAGTAAAAGTGGCAACATTTGCCTAGAAAGATGTCTGGCTTAACAAGGGAAAAACATGCATGACATATCAAAAGATAAGCCACCATAACTGAAAGAATAATGTTTGAAATGGAAAGTGAACCCATAAAATAATAGGAAAGCCTGGAATCGCTTGCTAGCACATCAATCAGTCACCACCATAACTAATCAACATTCTTCACGGTTTTAAGTACTTTCTTCAAATTGGGCTACAAAAAAATCTATTAAGAAAGGACTCATTTGCAAAGGAACACACATCTCGATTTTTTTTTTTTTTTGATAAGTTAATTCTTTACAAGACCAGCAATACACGAGCATTAATCCAAAACATCTCGACTAAATGATAACTCTTAAATCTGTAGGACCAAGATGCATCTGCAACACTCGCATAAATTTTCCATTCAGACCATTCATGACAATACAACTAGATTGCCAGTTGACTATGTGATTCAGTCAAGAATTCCTTTCAGGAATAATCCTGATCTCTCAATAACTTGCCTTGGATTACCACTTTCATTAATCAATAACATTTAGCAACTCTATGTCATTATACCTTTTACTAGAATGGAATGTCTCGTAAACAGGTGTAGTCTTTTGCAACAATGTCATCTTCAAGTTCACCTATAAAAAAGAAGAGCTATTTGACAAGACCAGGGAATAATATACAATACAATCTCCTCGACGAAGAAAAACTAAAAAAGGGAACAAGAATTGATCATATCTCTAACTTCCTCTTTGAGAAAGGAAACATAATTACAAATAATCCTCCCTGGTCATCTCAAATCAATCAGTAATCAAATTCCAAATTCTTAGTACAGCAAGTACAGATTTATCAATAAAAGTTTGAATCCCAATTAATTGATACCTATCAACAATGACCACACCAAAATCCACTTTTAACTATACTATCCCTACCAGCTGTAAACTTAGTTTTTAACTCAACCTCCAACCACAACAGCAAGAATCATTAATCCAAAAAGTTTCCTAAGCATCTCAACCTTGCTCCTGCAGACCATGCCTTCCAACCTTTCTCTGTGTAGCACTTGTTCTTCCTTGGCAAGCCTCCACAACTATTTCACTGATAAGAATCCATCAACCAACCTGAAACAACTAATGCCCATCACCATGTAAAACCACCAACCCAACCACATCTCATATGATAATTATTTCTTTGGAAGAAAGTGAAATTGTTCAAAACATGATTTGGACACTAGAATAGACCATCAAATGCATCCACCGACAAGATAGAATAGGTTTTATGGGAGTATCACAACCCACAAAGTTGATTATTCAAGAACGATAAATTTCCTTGCAGAATACAGTGGGCTTCAGAAGTTTTACCAACACAATGTTTTTCGTCCCTAATCAGTAGGTCATTTCATTTATCTTCACTCTCTACCAAAACAAACAATTTTACTTCAAGTGGAGAACAGGACAGTGTGGACACCCTGCACATGCAATATTACTAATAAGAATAAAATAGACAATCCTTCTACATCAAAGCCTGCTTGCAATATTACGTGTAGCAATCTATCCGACTCCCAAAATAGGCACTCCCTTACACTTACACATTGCTCCCACACCACCCAATAAAAAAACCATGGCATTCTCAATTGAAGCTCCAATGAGGGAGAAAATGCACAAAATATGATGGAATCATTGGCAAGCCAGTCAAGGAATTCTCAAGAATTTGCTCATCTACTTCACAGTTCCTCATCTCCACTCATCTGAAGTCCCAAGTCTCAACAACCCACATTAGAATACTTCCTTATTTGATTGATAACCACTTAATGCTGCAAAATTTGATGCCTACATGAGACAAATGTATGAACCTATACAAATTGCCATCTGCCCATGAAGGAAAAACTGGCACAATGCACTTAGAGAAAAAATTCAACAATACTTCAAGAACAATAACAAAAATGAAATTCCACCATGAGAAGGTATATAACATATAGAACAAGAAAACAGGGTATGGCTTATACTTTTTCTTTAATTTCAATTAGTAATGTAACTCACCAAGAGGATTGACCTCTCCTCCATATCCATTCACTCTAATTACGTCCTCGAAAGCAACTCTCGCGTCTCTCGGCACTCCATACCAAGTCTTCCCCGACCCCATATGCATATAATTCAAGCTATGCAAATCATGATCCTCTACATGCCAAGCAAACCAACTAAACAACATTGCCACATACACCATTGGAGAAGTCACACCTGGTATTTCCTCCTTCATAAACCTCAACAAAGACCCTTTTGCCCTCGAAACCCCTCTCATATTCCACGCTGTCTCCCCAACCGTTGCCGCCTCCCCTGCTTCCCGCCATTTCTTTGAGTCAATCGGCACAAAAGCCGATCCAGGCATGTCGTTCGCATACTCCACCGTAAAGGGTTTATCCACACTGGCCTTCCAGAAAAGGGTTTCGATTTCCAGAGCCGAAAATCCTTTTTTTCCACTTTTTTTCAAATGGATTTTCTCAAACTGCTTTGCTTTTGCTTCGAATTGCTGAACAGTGTAGGTTTCTCCGCTCTGCCATACTGGTTTCTGCACAGGTCGAGGTTTTCGAGGGCAGAATCCGATTTGTTGATGTCGGGTGGTGAATGTCGGTTGGGATTTAGGGTTTCGAGCTGAAAGGGAGCGGTTTAGGTTGGAGATGAGGGTTTTTTTGGGTTGTGCAGGTACAGGAGGGATGATCTTGCAAATTCCATAGTTCGATGCCTCTTTTTCGAGTTTGAGAATGTAAGAGATTGGGTCTTCGAATTCTGCTAAGGTTGGATGGTATTCTGGGGCTAGAGGTAGGGTTTTAAGCCATGCAGGAACCTCGGGAGGTTGCTCTGCTACTGATGCTGCCATTAATGGAGGTAGAATTGGAGATGAAGATTGGAATTCTTCATCTGTAGTTTCTGAGACTCATGACACTGAAGTAGTGACAGAGGGAGAGAATAAATAAGAAATTTTCTAGGGTTTCTCTTTGTGTTGCTCTGTTCTCTCTACTCGTCTGTGTTTCTCTGCTCTGCTGCTCTAATAAACAGGGGAAGAGAGAAATCAGGGTAAGTTGGAGATTCGCGAGTTGAGAGAGAGAGAGAGTGAAGAGGGGTTATTCTGACTTAGAGGGATGTTTGGGAAAGCACATTGCTTTTTCAGGTAATTGCAGTTTTGCCATTATATTTTTTGAGCCACTTTCGAAAAATAGTTTTTGTTACGGAAAGATTAAAAAAAAAAAGGATAATTTAGTAACAATTGGTTACTTGAAATATACAAAATTAAGGATTAATCATTCAGCGAAAGTCTATGTCCCATTTATAAAATGATGAATTAACTGTGAAAATTTGATTTTATTCAAATTTTGATTTAATAATTTAAGTTTTGAATGATATTTAAAATTTTTAAATTTTTACCATTAATTCATCATAATATGGGACATTGACTTCCATCGATGAGTAAGCCTGATCTTATATTTTTATAAAGATAAATAAATATAATAAAAAAAGAGATAAATGTTTTAATATTTTAAAAATATATATTTTTTAATTATTAAAATCAAATTAAGTCGTTGAACAATCCAATGTTTTAAATGGAGGCTAAATTGTTAGGGTGTTAAAGCAAGCTATTAAAACGTTGGAGAGTCCAGCAACGTTTTTGATAATCTAAAAAAAAAAAATAGATTTTTTTATAAATATTAAAATATTTAACTCCCTTTTAATAATTTTTTCAAAATAATATCACCAATTTTGCATAGGAATTTTACTAAATTACCCAAAAAAAAGTCATTATTATTTGAAAAATATTAGCTCAAGTCAATCATGATTGAGGATTTACATCAAATAGATAGTTGAGATGCAATGGATTTCCAAGCAAATATATGCATTGTACTTGGAAGTCTATATTTTTATATCTTATATCAATCATCTATTGGATGGATAGTACATATATATATAGAGTGATTTTTTTATCACAATCCAACACCCATTTGACATATGGCACAAATGACGTAAGCAATAAAAGTTAGTTTTTACCGTTAAATTTTAATTTTAAATTTGAGTGCTTAGTAGCTGTTCATTTTCAACACCTCAGATCATGTTTGAAAAACGTTATCATGAGTTTTTTAAATAAAATCTAGAAAGTTGTCGTGTTCGATTATCAATATGATAATCCATGTGGGTCCCACGACCCTTTTTAAAATTTAAAAGTCATGGGCAAAGGATGTACATGCAAGAGAGATAAATTTTATCTTTCTTGCTTATGATATATGCGCCATATGTCAATCGAATGTTGGACTGTGAGCAAATTTGCTCCATTTGGATTTAAAAAGTCACATCACATTTTATTAGGTTACTAATTAGAGGTCAAGGGTGTCTTAAATTTTCTTTTTTTTTTTTTAATTACTATTTTGTATCTAGGTTCAATCAATTTTTTTTTTAATAATATAAGTGTGGAGACCATTTTTGCCACACTATAAGATAAAGACACGTGCCCCTGAATGCTAGACAAGCATAAAATCAAAATATCGCACTGATAACTATCATACCAAAAAGATCTTTATGAAGTATTCACCAAGGTTAGTTCAATGCTTAAACAAGTTGAAAACGATCATTAAGTAAAACATGATCTCAACCTACTCCAGCAAGTTGAGTCTATAGGACAGTAAAAATTGAGAAAGATGGTGAATTGTTGGGAAAGTATATCCCTACGACAGAATAACCAATGTTACCTAAAATACATGTTGAGCTTAGTCATAAAGGCAACGCAAGATCGAAAAATTCCGAAAGATCAGCCAATTCGAGAGCTTGAACTTAAAAGCACTTCATAATAAGACATGGAATAAAATGTGATCCGAGCCTTCTCATATGCCAAATCTTTCATTTAATGCTATATCTGATAATACTTATCAAATCTAAGGTGGACGTGACATTTCTAACTCACTCCCAAACAATAAATCATATCAACTCAGTATTAATGGCACTAAGACAATGTTAATCAAACTCAAATAACAGTATTAGTAAGGCATGAACACAAAACCCAAGGAAGGGTCAATAATCTCCGTCCATCTCACCACCCACTTAGCATTACACCTAGACAAATTATGTGGAGACACATGTCTTAGAATTTGGACTATAAAACTCCCTTTCAAAGATAAAGAGGGGATTGAAAAAAATCACTCCCTCACACTCTAAAAAAGATTTTCTCTACAATTTTACCATTTATCAAATCTTTCATACTTCAATCCTTATTTTCTCTTTCACCCTTATAATTTTCTAACTAAATAATCAGAGGATCTTTGGCAAACATTCTATTTTTCTTAAGTGTGTGTGTATGTGTATATATAAATTTTTTTTACATCTCAATTGCCTACGCCAATATCTTTATATTGGAAGTGAGTCCCACTAGTCTTACTCAGTAAGATTTCAACTCTTACGAAGGTTCGTTGAACTCAACTTGTGGCATCCAAAAGCACAATTTGATGCCACAAGGTTGTATAGGACAAAGTTCTATGAACTTTAAAAAAAATAATAAAACAAAATTATGACAATACAATTGACTTGAAATGGATTTGGATCAAGTCCCAACAGAAAAAAAATAGATTTTTTTCCTTCTTTTCGTATGAGCTTTTCCATGAAACCTAGAGGAGTGTGGTGTTGGATTGCTAATGTGGTAATCCATTATTTTATTAAATTTCAACATGTCAATTGCCTACGGCACATGTCTCCATGTTGGAAGTGAGTCTTACTAACCTTGCTAACTTAGTAAGATTTCAACTCTTACTAAGGTTCGTTGAACTCACCTTGTAGCATCCAAAAACATGATCCGAGCCACGAGTTTGTAGAGGACAAAATTCCATGAATTTTGAAAAAAAAAAAAATTTAATTTATTTTGAATCTTAATTTTAAATTTGAGAGTTCCGAAGCCATCCATTTTCAAAACCTTGGATCAATCCCAAAAAATAAATTTTTTATTTTATTCTTGTTCTTTTGATATATGTTTTTCCCTGAAATCTAGATGACTGTGGTGTTGGATTGTCAATGTGGTAATCCATTTGAGCTCAAGGACTTAATAAGAGTTAAAATCTTACTAAGGAAAGTGTTTTTAATTGCAAGTCAGTGGTTAAAACTTTGAACTAGGATATTCGTCGTTAGGCCCACATCCGTTATCACATTGGAAATTCAACACTACAGCCTTCTATATTTCTTGGAAAAATTAAGATAAAAAATTAATAAAAGAATATCTTTTTTGGAGTTTGATCAAAGGTGTTTAAAATTGATGGCTACAAAACTCCCAAATTCAAAATTAAAGTTAACGGTGAAAATTAACTTTTTTATAAAATAAAAAAAAAATTGAAATTATTATATTTTTTTCCTCTACAACATTGTGCCATTAAATCATGTTTTTGGATGTCACAAGATGATGCAGTCAAGAAACTTTCCGTATTGAAGTTAGCAAGGAAAGTGTTTTTCTTCCTAAAATGTTAAAGAGAAATTGACCTTACAAACATCACTATAATATTTTTATTACAAAAACATCCTTGGAGTTTTGAATCCAAGGGAACCTTACTTCATCAAGTTTGTTACTCAACAATAACTATTATATCCCCTCTCTTCTTAACAATGGTTTTCTTCCTAAAATCACGGATCAAGC
This sequence comes from Akebia trifoliata, assembly GCF_017979445.1. Lineage (NCBI taxonomy): Eukaryota > Viridiplantae > Streptophyta > Magnoliopsida > Ranunculales > Lardizabalaceae > Akebia > Akebia trifoliata. The sequence continues at coordinate 26,691,476 of NC_141381.1, forward strand.
TCAAAATATATTTTTTAATTTTTTTAATCTGAATTTTACCATGGAATTTGGAGCGTTGGGATGTTAGATTGCCAATGTGACTCACATTACCAACGGTGTCTTTTGCAGAGAGTAGATGTTAAGAGTAGAGAGGATATCATAGGTATTTGATATAAAGAAATAAGGGTATATTATAAGTATTTAGTATTTTAAAATGATGTGGATCTCATTCCAAAATTTGTTGAATAACAAACTTGATAAAATAGGGTTCCAGAGTTATCAGAACTCCCATGGAATTGTTGTAATAAAAAGGGAAAATTATAAAATAAAAAAACTCTAATTAAATAATTATTTATCAAAAAATATTTATTTTTGTGAAATTTTTAAAAAAAAAAAAATCGAAATGGCGCAATGTATTTTTTTAGAGTCATGATAATTAGACTTACCCACATAGCATACTCAATCGACACCCTTGACGTGACAGGCTCGAAAATTGTAGATCGGCTCTCTTCGGGATACAAAACTGCACCTTTTTATGGGGAACTATTGTATCCTAAGGAGAGTAGATGTACGGTTCTTGAACCTGTCATGTCAGGAGTGTCAATTGAGTATGCCACGTGGGTAAGTAAGATTATCTCGATTCATTTTTTAATTTTTTTTAAAAAAATTGCCACTTAAAGTGGAGTAATTTTCTTTTTTTATTTTGATAATTTCCCCCTTTTTTATTTTGAAATGACATTTCTTTTTATAGAGATGCTGTTGCAATTTTATTTTATTACATAAACTCCTTACTTTATATGTTTGTTACCTGCACAAACCTTACTTTATCAATCCGAATACCATGACTAACTTGATGAGATTTAAAATCTTACTAAGGGTCTTCGAGCCTACATGGACTATCAAATTAGCAATCCAACTACAAATTCAACTAGATTTTATGGAAAAACTTAGGTTCTAAAACAAATTTAAAAAAAAAAAAAAAACTTTTTAAGCTTGGTTATAGATGTTGAAAATTGATGGCTATCAAACTCCCAAATTTAAAACTAAAATTCAATAGTGAAAATAAATTTTTTTTTTAAATTCTTAGAATTTTGTCATTTATAATCCTGTCCTAGAAAATGGTTCATTTTTCTGATGTAGGAAATCTGTAGATTTAGTTAGAATCTTAAAAAGTTTTCTAATTCTATTAGGATTTATTTTTATTTTCAAGTTTTAGCAGAATTTATATTTTTAATTTTCATAGGATTTCTATTTTTTAGTTATTTTAAGAGTACTATTCATTGTTAGTTTTTATTTTCTTTTAAACTCGTTTTTATTATTTAGACTACAATTAGAAATATTTAGAAGTATCTAAATAAAATTATAATAGATTTAGAAAGTAACTATTATATTATATATAGGTTAGGAATGTTAAATTATAGTATTTTAGAAAGATTCTAAGTTGTTATGATGAAATTCTATATATAACGAGTTTCACATATGAATATTGAATTATTATTCATTCAATAAACTTTAAATTTAGTTATTTGTCTAGTTTCACTTTAATTTCTTGATTTTCCTTTCTTTTTCAAAATTGAATCTATTAATTCAAACTGATTTTGTGTGTTCCATTGAACAAAATATCTTAATTCCTGTCGAATCTATTGATTCACACGTTCTCGCTATATCATCTTCCTTCTTAAATCCTTTGTGATGGAATAAAGTCTCCGAAACTTGATTGGGACGTAAAAAATCTTTTTTTTTTTTTCTTTTAACGAAAACAATGAGTGCAAATGGTTAGAACATTCAATCATGAGAAGTGTGGGAAATGTGGTTTAGGGATTGATTAAAAAGATTTTTTTTTTACTAAATGGACTATTAAGAGAGGCCTTACAACTTAGGGACTAATTAGAAAGAACTCTCTCCACCAAGGTCCTATAAGTAATTTTTCAGAGAGAGAGATGGTGCACACCGAATGTTGTCAATGCCAATGACCATAGTCTTTTCGAAACTCATGATGCTAATTTCATGCTCTCCACACTTTGATTTCTCTCAATATCAATAAAAGGGAAGACAATATTGTGATTTAACATTTTCTCCTAAAAATGAACCATGCTATTCTCACTTCATTCATATATATTTTTTTAAATTTAATGGGGTGTAATAAATAAAAGTAGGGTTGCCAATAAAATGTCTATTTAAATAAAATGAAATAATATTGCAAACATCATTAGTTGGGTTTTGGAACTCATTTTATTTGGAAATATCATTGGTGTGCCACAATGGTAGAAAATAACAACTCATTAAGTTGGTTAGAGGTTGATATCAAGGGCGTCTATATGTCAAATTTTGAATTAATTTGACATAATATATAAAATCGAAACCTAAATAAAACATTGATTCTATGATAAATGCGCTAACTATGTATATGTATATGACATAAAAAATAGACTAATTTGATATCAGTTTTCAATTTGAATTAGCAAAAGCATTCTTATCCAGGGTTTAAGATCCTTCGAATTAAAACTAACCCTGTAAATACCCTATACCCATTAAATACTCGTCAAAGTACTGAATATGATAGATAATTATTTTTTAATGACAAAAAAGACACATAGCCCATAAGATAAAAAGATTATTTTCGAATGAAACAAATCAATCTAACTTGTAATTCTCCACTCATGGTTGACACTAACTGATAAGTTTGGGGGTCCAACTCAAAATCAATTGGCTATGAGTGGAGAGGTCCAGGACTTTATAAGAAGAGAGACAAGGCAATTTGTTGTCCGATGTGGGACTAAACTCAACACGACCCCGCATGTGTGGGCCAGACTAAGACAAAACACTTGGAGATATGAATTATGTGACGTAGAGGAAAGAAAGGCCCGCTCTAATACCATGATAAGTTTGGGGGTCTAACTCAAAACCAATTGACTATGAGTGAAGAGGACAAGGAGTTTATAAGGAAAGACACAAGGCAATTTGTTGTCTGATGTGAGACTAAACTCAACACCAACAAGGAATTATTCAAGCAAATCCAAAATTTTTGAGAATAGAACATTAGACAATTATGACTTGGAGAATTTGTTTGAAGTTAAATTTGAAAAAAGTAATGAAGAAGATGAAATGATGTTTACGTAAATAAAAGTAAATAATAATAAAGCCTTCATATATTCTTTAGATTCTAATTTTAGTTAAAGAGCATTTACGTCTAGATGCATCTTGATTAATATGCAATTAAATTACTGATGTTCAAATTATAAATAAATTAAACAAATCGTTTAACTAAGTCCTTGATTCTTATCAAGTCTCAAGGATGGCCACCCGAAATCAAACCAAAAATTGATTTAGTCCGTGATGGTAGATCTAAAATCAACTATCGAGTAAGTGGTTAACAATTGACACTTTTAATTAGTTGATACCACGACCTTGGTTCAAAATCCGTCCTCACCTATTAATTAACAACTATTAACTTCTTAAACTTTACTATTTTTTAAAGATATCAAAACAAGCAATTGCATTGCCATTAGAATTGTTATATTCATTATAATTTAAATGGCTAAAGCATTGCAAACCACCTTGACTTAAAAATTAATTTAATTAATCATAACTTAAGTGTCTATGAATATAGAGTTCGTCTCGATAAATCCAAATTAATTTCCAATACACCATAAATTCCAACCACCAATTAATAAAATAATATAACTCTAAGTAAGACTATGAATGCTTAAAAATTATAGGATATAGAAGTTAAAAAAAAAAAAAAAGAATAGATTGGCCACAAAGTTAATCTAATAAATTTGGTCCTCAATTATACTGTCAATGCTCTAATGACTAGTTTTTTTCGGGGACCCTGGTGGGTGGGTGTTTCGGCGGGAGGATTTCTTTCTAAACAGTCCCTAAGTTTTGGGCAATTTCTTAATAGTCCATTTAGTGAACTTTTTCTTTCTTAATCGACCTTGGACCTCATCTCTCACATTTATCACGATTGAATGCCATAACTGATCAAAGTCATCAATTTCATTGAAAAAATTGAATTTTTGGCCTCTCAATTGAGTTTTGAAGACTCCATTTCATCGGATAGGATTTACGTAGGAAGAAGAAGTCATTTTCAAGGGTTTTTTCAAATATTTTGAAGATGAATGTAAAAAAATTAGGATTTTTTTCACTCTTTTTTTTCTTAGTTTTTTGATGAAAATCAATCAAGAATGTTTCTTTTGGGTTGAAATCACCTAAACAAGTTGTTATCTTAAGTTTTTAGTGGATGTTTCCATGTATTTTAATCGAAAAAACTCAAAATGGGTGTGTTTTATCAATGTCAAGTTCACCATTTTATTTATTGTCAAGTTCAACAATATAAAGTGGTGAATTCGACAATAAATAAAAAAGTGATGAGTTCACCACTAATGAAGGACCATTAAGAAATAATTTTTTTTAGTAAATGTCCTATCAAGCTACCATGCAAAACTCAGGGATTAATTTAAAAGAAATCCCTCTATCAGGGTCTTTTAAGTAATTTTCTCATATTAAAAAGGGACCATCAACAAAAAGAAAAAGCAAATGATTCATGAATCTACTTAAATGAGTCAAGCACAAATATATTAAATGAGTCATGCTACACTAAGTGCGTTGGAGATTGAGTTGACCTGGCAATGCATAGATAACCATAGATTTATTTCCTTGAGATGCAAGTTAGAAAATCAACGGTTCTATATGCACTGTCAAGTCAACTTAGTGTTGGACCCAATGTCCAACGCAGTTAGTAAAACATTTTCCATATTGAATTTACAAATATTTTAAAAGTAAATATTATTTTTTTAATCACAAAATATAAATATAGAGTTGTGTTGGAATGACTGTGAAATTCACTGCATTTCACATTGTATTGACATGGAGGTGCAACGCAGAACCATAAAGATGCTTTCCACTCGTGTCTTGATGAGAATCATTTATGGTTCTATACACACATCCAGGTCAGCACAATTTGAAATGCTGAATTTCACAAACACTTCAACTTGATTTAGGGTGTGTTTGAAAATAACAAATTAATATTGAGAGTAGAACTCTTGAAAGTTCAACTATCTGAAGTTGAACTCTCAAGAGTTTAGGGTGAGAGTTAATTACAACTTTTGTGTTTGGTTCACAAGAGAAGTTAAAATAAAAACCCCTATTTCTTCCATCACCATTGGAGGGAGCCCATCATTATCATTCTTCTATCAATAAATACCTTTAATCGAACCCGACTACAAACAAAATTTGAAAGAAGAAGAAGAAGTGGTGCGACCAAGGATTGGGAGGAGGAGGAAGAGAGAGAGAGAGAGACCTCACTTGACATGTTCGAATGCACTAAAGAGATGAGAGTTGGTAACTATAATTGAAAATGATGAAAGTTGAAAAAGTCCTTTTTACACTTACAGTGAAAGTTGGTAAGTTGGGAACTCGCGAGTGTTGACTTGTCCAAACACACAAAATAATGCAACTCTCACACCGAACTATCACTTATCAAACACACCCTTAACTAAGTTGATGAATTTACTTTTTCTCTAATTGACTCAGCAAATTGGTTTCATCGAGTTTCAAGCCAAGTCACCTCAAAATCCAATTGAGTTGAATCGGCCAAGTTTTAGTTCGACTTGACCAGTTTTACAACTATAATTGGGATTTGGGCACAATGGAATGACAGAAGACATCACTTTAGACCAGATTGGAAAGAAGTATCTTCAACCAATACTATATTTTTGAGATTATTAATTAACTTAAATGATGACAATAACAATAATGATTATAATATATTAAAAGACACGTAAACTAATCATCATCATCATGCAAGTAAAATATGTTTTGTACCTCGTATCATGATGATGATGATTAGATTCCTGCACACCCTCTTCAATTACTACACCTTGTTCCTCTCTGTACACCCCCCTACATATGGTAGGCTTGACCCACCAAAATGATTCCTTTTAAAATAGAATAGTTCCTAGCAAAATTCAGTTATCAACCAACCCATGCAATTGATTGCCTTCCCACGTATAGGGCTGTCAATTTTGGCTGGTTGGCCCACTAACCCGGCCCATCACCCCAAACAAAAAAATTAAAAAACCTATATTTAACGGCCCAAGATGTCGAATTTTCCAATGTCGATTTTTTTTAATGGATCAGATTGAAGAAATTTGAAACTGGGATCGATCCAATGGTTCAATTGGGCCCAATCGAAATTTATAACAAAATTGGTTCGATTATTGAACCATTGGTTTTTATGAATATTTTCTTTAAAGAAGATACTTACGGGCAAAAAAAAAAAAAGCTGGTCCAACCAAAATTGAATCAAGGTCCACCGAAATATCTATAATTGGCATTCGATCGACGAGCTTTCCCACCTATCCATGCCCTTCCCTCATTCGTATTGAGGGGAAAAATAAAAATTGGGCTTGATCCATGGAATTGCAAGAGAATGGATGTGTTAAGAGGAGAGACAATATAACACTTAATAAGTAGAAAGATTTACCAAAAAGACCTATCTGTTATAATTTTATTACAAAAACTCCCATACTTTATCAAGTTTATTACTGAACAAAACTTATTTTACAAATCAGGTTAGTGTGATTAACTTAGTATGATTTCAAATCTTACTAAGGGTCGTTGGGCCCATATGGATTATCTATTGGCAATCCAACACCACATATTTCTAGATTTCATGGAAAAACTCTTATTCAAAAGATTTTTTTTTTTAAAGAAAAATCATTTTTGTGTTTGATCAAATGTGTCGAAAATGGATGGCTACTGAACCCCTAAATTTAAAACTAAAATACAATGGTGAAAATTAATTTTTTTTCTTTTATAACTTTTTGGCATTAGATCATGTTTTTGTACGCCACAAATTAATGCGGTTAGGATCCACTCTAAGCTATGTTAAGTAAGAAATTAATCACATCAATTTGAATTTTATAACGTGATCCCTACTCCAATGTTTGTTGGGTAATAACAAACTTGATAAAGTAAGGTTCTCTTGTAGTTGTCAAAACTCCAAAGGAGTTTTTATTTTTTTATTATAGTAAAAATGCTTCAGGTAGATGTAATATCTTTAATAAGTATTTGATTTAAAGAATTAAAAATATTATAGGTATTTAATAATTTAAAATGATGTAAGGTCCCTCTCTAAGGTTTGTTGATTAACAATCTTAATAAAGTAATGTTCCCCCAGAATTGTTGAGTTGTTGGAACTCCAATGGAGTTTTTGTAATATAATTGCAAGTGATGGTTTCAGCCTTGTAAATCTCTTATTAAAATAACCACATACATACAAAAATGTTATTTTTCTTTTGGGAAATTTCATTGACACGTCGTGAACTCTGAGTTCAGGCCAAAGTGGAAAACAAAATTTTGCTTTTTTATATGGAGTGTCCAAAATAATTTTTTAATTTTTTAGAGGTGCCCTAAAAATATGAGGCCCTTAGAGTTTGTTGGAGTGTCAATAGAATTTCCCCTTTTTTTTTTTTTTTTTTCAATTTCTTTTAGTCAAGGGTATTCTTGTGATTTCATTTGTAGATGACGGCAAAAAGGTAAAAGAAGCGACGTGATTTGTTATTTAGGTTAGTGACGCCGGTCTCTATACTGTCAATGACATTGATGGGTCAGTTTCGCTTTGGTTTGTAAGGAACTTAGAACCATAACCATTTTATTTAGTTCGTCCCGATTCTTGTCGGCTCTAAGTTCAATTCAAAATAAATGGAATCAGAACTATCATCACAGGTACCCATTGATTCCGGTTCTCAAGAATCGAATGAGAAATTAAACGTATTTCAAAGTATTATATAATAAAAAAAATCATTTCAAAAAATTAACATATTATCAACAAATCTATTAACTTAGTTATAATTTGTTATTCTAAAGATACAAATTAATGATTTTTTTTTTCAAAAATAAAAATTTATCTTTATAAAAGGTAAGAAATTTTTAAAAGAATAACTCATTTTAAGCTACAATTGATAATTTATATGAAAAATTGAAGAATTTTATAACATGCATTTATTTTTAAATAAAAAATACCTTAAATCATCTATATTATGGAAAGAAATGACAAAATAAATCGGTTCCAGGTACCCATTGGATATAACCTAATGGTTCCGGTTCCATTTTAGACCCAGTCTAATCGGTTCCAATAAAAAGAGATCTAGAATCGGGATTTTTGGTTTCGATTCGATTAAATGGATACCCATTGACACCCTTAAATGACATAGGCATGACGAGGATTGATTAACCACCTATTAGTGACTTCTACCCATTCTTATGATTTATTTATTAGTTTTCCATGGGGTCATTTAACCAATGCTTGAACAAATTGGAACAATAGTAAGTAATTTGACCTCTAATAAAAATGAAGTATGAACATTAAATTAGATATAGTTGAGAATATGCATTTAATGAATCCCGAGGAGTTGGCTCAATCGTAATTTCAGACCAATAAATGGTTAAATGCCCAAAGTCATGAGTTTGATACCCGGTATGAGCATTAATTCCTCAAGGGCCATCGACAAGGGTGGGCCCTCACTTACCTAGTGAGTGATGTGCAAGCAGTGCACATGCCCAGGACTAGTCCTTAGACAAAAAAAAATGTATTTCATGGTTCATTTAAAAATTTAGTCAAATAAATGAAATATGGCAAAAATGCGTAAGAGAATAGTTCTGGGTACGAGTTCAATGCTTAATGGGGATATTAGCATTCTCCTCAATTTCAATTTTTAGAAAATATATTTACTATTTATTTTTTAGAACAAAAGATAAGGTATGCATTTTAATCATTTTTTTTATAACTTGGTATCCCTGTAGATAGAGGACTAGACCTATATTGGGCTTTACCCAGTCCATAGACCATGGTCTTGTCTAAGGATTAGTCCTGGGGCACGTGCAATGTCCGCATATCGCATGCACCAGGAAAGTGAAGGTCCACCCGCGAAATTAATGCTCATATTGGGTATTGAACTCACGACCTATGGACATTAATCGTTTATTGGTCCGAAATTGCCATTGAGCGTACCCTTCGGGGTTACATATTTTTAATCATTGCATGTTAGTATTTCTGTAGTATCAAAAAATTTATATTATATTTTCACAAAAGCTTTTATTGCATTTATGAAACAAATAAATATACTTATGAGATTATTGTGAAAATATATATTATAAAATGACTAAAAATATTATTATATTTTTTATTAAAAAAAAAAAAAAAATGTATAGATTTCAAAGTATTTTAAAAAAATCAAAGTTATGGATGATGCAAATGTCCCCTTAAAGCATTCACAAGTGTTCCTTCCAAAATAAAATAATATTCTTCTTTTGGATAGCTGCTTGGTATATAAGATCATTATCCTTGATCATGTCATCTCGAGAGGAAATATTGTGATAAATATCTACTATTTTGTAAGATTTGTAGGAGTTGTCTACCAAAATCTTATTCATGACCCCTTTGCATAATTTTTTTTTTTGTTGTTGTTGTTGTTGTTGTTAAAGTTCTCTCGTTGTTCAAATAGGATCGTGTTTTCCTAGATTCCCAGGAATGCGAAACGCCTGCACATCACATTCACCAAGTAAGTGAGGGTGCGCCATCACGGGTGGTCCTGAGGGATTAATGCTCATATTGGGTATCAAACTCACGACCTATGGGCATTAATCCACTTATCTGTTCGAAATTGCCATTGAGCCAACCTGAGGTTGTATTGGTTCTATTTTTCTTTATACATATATCTCGATTGTTACATCATCAAAATTAATAGTCATAGATTTTTCTAAATCAACTTTTGATACTAAGTGTAGCATTAAGTGATTAATAATAGTATGGAAATATAGATAATGATTTATTAAAGAAGATTATCAGACCTAATGTAGCACTGTTAGATACACGATATCCAGAACTTGATTTATTGATAGACTTCAATAAAAAATTTCATATATCTCTTCTTTCACTCGATTCCAAATAAGAAAATGATAAAACTTACCTAAAAGAAGTAAATTTTGTATGAAAATATATTTGCCTCTCAAAATTTCTTACACCCTCTTCATGCATTACCATTTTAAACTTGACATTTCATCCCCCCGCACACATGCTTTGCTCACACAAAAATACAACCTCAACCCCACACAAAGCTTCACTTACCAAAGGCATCCATTTATGTTAAATTCTCAAAGTAGAAAATATTATACAATAAATTATCATATATTTAGAAAAATAACTCAGAATGCTACTTTTTTCTCTGGAATATGATTAATTATCATTGGAATACGCACAAATATCTTATAACTAGTGGAGAGGTATTTTTCTTGGCTTATCTTGAATAACTCAAATCTCTTTGATGTCGGACTCTCTTCCTATACAAACGTGCTGGGACATTAGTGTGGTATTTGCCAAACACCCTCTGATGTTCAAATTAGAATTGAGATTGCAAAAAGTAATAATTAAGAGTTTTGATCACCTTCCAAAAGTCCTTTCTCTCAAGGTTTCCTTTCCTATTTATGGGTCGAACCCTTTCCTTAACTACGTTTTAGCCACATCACCCCCTTCTAAATCCTTGGCCCATTAACCTAAAACCCCTATATAAATATAGGAAATTTTCCCTTTAAAAAAGAATGTGATTAACGCGGTTAATTGCCCTGAGATTCTCGAGATATCTTCCCAATTTGAACTCACAGAGAGTAGGACGACTCGTCCTACTCATGGTTTGCTCCTCCCTGGCTAGGAGTAGACAAACACTCAACTCGACTCAATTATGCTATGATGATTAGAGCCAATGAACTCTTAGGTACTGCACATATGGGTTGCGTCGAATCCTACTTACTTTTTCGTTAGATCATTCTCAAATTCAGACATGTGTAGAGTCCAAATCCAATTCATCTTTTACCTTATATGGGTAAGATGATATTATTACTTTTTGTTGGATGATTTTTGGCATAAATATCTTGAGTTGGTTCAATATGATGGTGAAACAATGGAAATACTCTAATAAGTATGGAGGTTTGAAGAAAAATGAACCTAACATTTTCACATACCTACTCCAGAGTGTGTCGTATTATCAACAACAATCCTCTCAATTTGTTGAGAATCTTTTCACATTCACTCTATTGAAGATGTTGGATTACACCCGCTAAGGGGATGTCTACAAATATACTCTTAACGCTCAAGTCCTCAATAAAATAGGTCTTTTCAAAGACAGTTGAGTAAAGATTAAAAGTTGTTTACCATAACATCATATATGGTAAGGCTGTCAATTACGTGTAAGGATCCACAACTCGACCAGTTTTTTTTCACTCAAAACACATACAATGATACTTTGACACTCTTTTATTTTTCTCCAAACACCCCCTTACGTTCCTTGACATAGCAGTTACATAACCATAAATCTTTTTCTTGTGTATCCCGAAGCAAAAGATGTACGGTTCTGTGAGGGGGGTGTATGAAAAAAAGAGTGTCCCCCACAACTCCTCAAAAAAATGAGGGTAAGTACCTTGAACTTAAGCTTGCAAAGTAGGGATGGATTTGTAATTTTTGAGTCCTTCAAGTTGGATTAAAATTCATACTAGGTAATTTGTGGAATACCATGAATTCGTACTAATCAATTTGCAAACCTAATTCTTCAAGGTTGCTATAATTGTTGATTGGGTTCGATGAATCAAATAGTGAAGATACAACTTGGTTTCTTCTTCTCCTTTTTTTTCCTCTTCCCGAAAATTCTATTATGTCTCTTCATCTTTCGTATTCTTTTTTCCTTACGTAGATTTATAAAAGAAAAATAAATTTAGATATTTTTTCAATTCAACGTTTAAAATTTCTTTAACTTTATAATTAAACTCATGAATTGCATGTTTGAATCATACATATGGACAAGTGAATCAAAATAAAGAACACAAACGAATTATCTATGCCTACCTCTACGAATCAGGTTCAACTTCGAACAACAAACCGAACATGAACCAAGTTCAACAAACCAGGTAACATAGATTTAGATGATTGGCTCTTCATAAAATGATCATGATCATCAAAACAGTTCTATTTTTTTTTGGTAGGTGGGGCCAAATCAAGGGATTGTCCAGATTGAACAATCAATATTAAATAATTTCTTTAACCCCACAGTCCTCGTAAAACCCACAACTACAATCTGTCCTTCTGTCCTCATCTTGTGTGATTAAAAGCAGTTTCAATGCTGTTATCTGTTGCAATGATTTCAGCTCATCTACTCCTCCAACCACTTAGTAGTTATTATTGATCCCAACCCCTCACTCTCAGGAGTCAGGTCTTAATAAATAAATTCCCATCCGTTTCTCCTCCTACTCCAACTTCCCCACTTTGAATGCTTGTTCTCTCTCATGAATCTTAACCAATAAGAACAACCCAGATTAAATTGGTTACATGGGTTTCTTATTTAATCCCAATTAACAAAACCCATTTCTTCGATTCTTTCTACCATCTCAGATACTCAGATCAAACACTAATGGAAGAACATCTCTGTTTCACTGAGCAACTAAAATCCCAACCTTCATGGATTCTTCTGCTCTCAATTCTGGGTACAATCTGTCTATTGAAATCCTCTTAGCTTTCCTCAAATGGGTTTACGTTTCTTTTCTCAGACCTGGTAAGAATCTTAAGAAATATGGGTCTTGGGCGCTTGTAACTGGACCTACAGATGGTATTGGAAAAGGTTTCGCCTTTCAATTAGCAAGAAAAGGTCTTAATTTGGTGTTGGTGGGTCGAAATCCTAATAAATTAAACGATGTTTCCGATGCAATTCGGGCTAAATTTGGAAAAACCCAGATAAAGAATGTTGTTGTGGATTTCTCTGGTGATCTTTCTGAAGGAATTCGAAAGATTCAAGAAGAGATTGAAGGGTTGGATATTGGAGTTTTGATTAATAATGTTGGGATTTCTTACCCATATGCGAAATTCTTCCACGAAGTCGATGAAGAGTTATTGAGAAATCTGATTAGAATTAACGTGGAAGGTACTACTAAGGTTACAAGGGCTGTTCTTCCTGGGATGCTGAAGAGGAAGAGAGGTGCAATTGTTAATATTGGATCCGGTGCTGCCAATGTTATACCTTCCGATCCTCTTTATGCTGTTTATGCCGGCACAAAGGCGTAAGTGTTCTGTTTTTTGTTAAATTTTCTACAATTTCTTTGTTTTATTTTCTTCTTTTGGTAGTAATGATGAGTAGGAATGTAGTTTGATTTGTTGTTTGCTTTAAGAACTTATAAACCACTAAACTGCTTAAATTCTATATTGAAATATCAGTTTATCTCATGATCCTATTGTTTGTTGTTAAATTATAAAGATTTGAGTCTATTTTGTTTATTTATTTATTTCTTTCCACCATTTTAAGACCAAAACACAATATTACAGTAGTAGCTTGGAGCCACTGTAGAAATTTCCCCTAGAGAGACCACCTTTCCCAAAGAGACGCAATAATTTATTAGCTGATCTAAGAGAATAAGGGAGAATGAGACCCTTCAAACTTTAGGCAACTTCGGAATTTGTTTGGTGAGTGTGATCCTTTTTCGTAAATTAGAAGTTCTTTCAATTGCGTTACGAATCTTCTTGGACAATAGTGTTCTCAAAATTCAAGGTTTGGAAAATTTTGGAGGCCTTGAAGAAATACAGCTTTGGCTTTGATTGAATCACATTCTTTAAGTCGGGCGGGGCTGGGATTTTCTTGTAGTGGGGGCAAACTGTAGTTAATGCTACAATTGAAGAATTTGAAGATGAATGGTTTTGAGAGAAATTCAGAGGTTTTTGGTTAAAAATTAAAGAAAATGATATTTAGGTCATTTCCATTTAGTCTGTGAGAGAAAGCCCAACTATAGAAGCAATGTCATCTTCAACAAAATTGAAGGTGTGGGGAGGTGAGGGAGTGGGGGTAAATGGGGCATGTAAGTAGTTGAAAATATAGTTATGTAGGGTCAATTGCCCCCACAGGCTCCTTACTAGCTCCGCCCCTGCTTTAAGCGGTATTAAGTCGACATGAATGACCCTCCCCACCCCCCTCCAAAAAAATAAAAATAAAAAAACCCATCTGCGATGGGCCCGGATTGCCGTCCCATTAACACTACATCAAAGCATAAAATCAGATTTTGTTGTTTTAAGTATATCTCTATTTCTTGTTTGTGGTGATTTGGAAGTTATATAGAGTACATTACTTGAAGGTTGGAACTTCTTTTTTGAAGTACTGAATTAATGGCCCATGACTTGAATTTGTTTTCAGGTACATTGATCAGTTCTCGAGATGCCTCTATGTAGAGTACAAGAAGAGTGGAATTGATGTGCAGTGTCAGGTATGTGATTTTCGATTGTGCATCAACTAACTTTACCTTTTTTACTCAGTTGTTTTTTAATCTTAATTTCAAGATAAGAATGATTTCGCATAAGATAATTGTATGTGAAATTAGAAAATTTTATATCTTGATTGTATTAGGTATGATGTGTCTTGGATTATATATGAAATTTAAAATTGAGAGACTACTTCAGTTTGATGGCATTCTAATTAACAATTTTAATGGGAACATTTAAATTAGTGTCTCAGTAGGATCTATCTCTAATTATTCTCAAAATAATACTAATAATAGATAAAATAATTTAGATCCTCGGAAATTGACATTCATGAGCTAGGCGATTTGAACGACACGCTCATCTTTTTTATTTTTTGAGTGAAGAACCCCAAATCTTTGGGATAAGACTTCGATGATGATCTTTTTACTTTGTGACCAACCTTTTGAAACTTTCAAATTTTCCAAATAGAGGTGTTTAAGATGATAGTATTTGCTTTGGCTATGGTTTCTGTTATCTTGGACACAGGTTCCTTTGTATGTGGCGACAAAGATGGCTTCAATTCGGAGATCTTCCTTCCTTGTACCCTCGACAGATGGTTATGCTCGGTCTGCTATGCGGTGGATAGGCTACGAACCACGTTGCACGCCATATTGGCCCCATTCACTTTTGTGGAATATTGCATACATGTTGCCAGAGTTTGTCATTGATGCATGGCGTCTGCAGTACTGCCTCGGTGTTCGTAAGAAGGGTCAACTCAAAGAGTCTAGGAAGAAGGAATAAACAGTAGAATCAAGATCTGCAAGCCCAACTCCATATGCTTTAATGCCATATGTGTCATGTTTTCTCTTTCTTGTTTTGGTGAAGTAGTCTGAGATCTTTGGATTGCAAGAAAAATATGAACTCTAGAGGCATCTGTCATGTTATCTCCTTTTAATTGTTTCTTTTTCTTTTTTTTTTATGAATAATCAGAGTATATAGAAAATGAGTCTGGTTTACTATCATGGTTTGATGCATTTATGAATCTTTCCTTAAGATTTATGTGACTGGCATTCATCAGAAGAAAGTGAAATGAGGTTAATATTTGGCTATTTACTTCCATGTTTTGATGTACGTATGGATCTTTCCTTAAGTATCAAATTCAACGACATCCATGTTTTGTTGTCAATAATTTAATGCCGAGGGGAACATCTAAATCACCCCCCAAAATATAAAAATAAATAATGGCATGTACACGATGACCCATTCTATAGCGGCTTTCACTCTAATACCTTATTTTGGTCTCTCAAGCATCCCTTTCCCCAGGTCACTCCTTCTATTAACACCCCTGGTGTTCACTTAGCAGCAACTTTCACTCTGGTAACCCTCTTCCCCAAGTTGCTCCTGAGGTTTGAACTTTGAACTAGAGACATGATACTGGCTCTAATACCAAATTATATGAACCCAAACCCAACAAAAAAATAATAATAATAATAAAATACACGTAGAGATTAATGGTGCAAAAAAATTGACCCACCACGTCTCTTTGCGGTCACAACATACAAATTGAGCGAAAGAAAGCGAAAACGGGTTGAAAAATGATGAAAGGCATTTGATTTTTTAATTTTTTTTTCTATCATATGCATAATTTTGAATAGAAGAACGAGCATGCATAAAAAAGTAGTAATTTTAATGGAGTGTCTGTGAATGAGAAGAATCTAAACTACACATTTTTTTAAAACTAAAATGAGCATGTTGGAGAATTCACAGTAAAGCTAAAACCAGCTCTCGGTACAAGAAAACACACTAAAAACTAAAGTGAAATCTCATTTCAAACTTTATAACTGAGATAAGGTACAATTGAAGAAAAAACTAACTTGTTCCCTTGAATGTTGGGAGGTAAGTGAAGGAAAATAAGAAACAAACAACATTTTGTCATCATGCAATTTCTACATCCTTCACAACAACTGGTTGAGTATCATCTTTATTCGAGTTCCTAGTGATTGCTCGGCTCAGAAAGGACTTCTGGCTAAATATCCGGATCATCCTACTTCTTGACCTTGGAATTGGTTCAGATACAATTGTAGATTCTCTTCCACTATTTTTCTTTGCTAGCTCTTCAGATAGAGAACTATTAAGACTATCAAAACGTCGCTTGATTGTCGGAAACCTTGAGATATTCCTCGTAATCCCTCGGAGCCTTCACGGGGAAATAAAAAAGAAAATAAAAAGAAGTACAAAGATGAGTTGAGAGGGATTTTATGAGTTCGATATTACCTTCGAGCCAATGCATCAAGTTCAGCTTGCTTCCGTTGTGTCTCCGGTGGTGACCCGAGATTTGAATTCTTCAATCTCTCAGGATCGCCATTTAACAGAACCAATTTGCAGAAATATTTCTCTTCGGAATCTGAAAGGTTCAGAGCTTTGATCTGGTCTTTGATGATCAATAAAGGGTTTAAGAACCAATCAAAGAAGGCATGTTTGGGTCTATTCATGGTAGTTATCTCAGTACTGTTCTCGCCTACAAGAAAAACAAGAATGCCTTGAAAGACCTACAAGAAATGAAGAAAAAAGAAAAGAGAAAACCATGTTTTTTAACTTACTAAACAGTAGACCGTCAGAGTTGGCGTTGATCGAACGCAGAAGTACTTGAAGGATGCTGTACGCTGGTAAGCCGATACTTAGGACTCCATTGTCATGTTTGCCATCTTGGGGATTTATTAGTCCTTCAGAAGTCAGAATCTCGCCTTGATGCTTATACTCTGAAAATAAGCCATCCAGTAACTGCACACACACATTCCACTTACAATAAATAGATGCTTAAAAAGACACAGTTTCAAGTGGGTAACTCGCCAAACATGGAGACTAACCCAAGTAACCAAGTCGTAGGTGCTATCTACAATCAATTCTAAATATAATCCCTGAGAGTCATGTGACCTAGTAGTTTGGGCAAATGTATCGATTGTGTCAGCTGATATGTTGAGGCCAACTGTGGACCCTACATGTGTGAAAAATGAAGTGGCAAAGAGAACAGACAAGGAATCACACACAAAACACAAGGAATTACGTGGTTTGGCAGTGTGCTTACGTCCACGGATCAGATAAAAATGCAATCACTATCTTCTTTCAAGTTTTACAGCCCTAGAGATCTCTAGCAAAAATCAGAGTAGAGAAAATGTGTCTTTCTCCCCAAAAATAGAAAACCTTTAAAAAATATTACATAATTGCCCTTTCTGAAACCTACAAAATTGGGTCCAGGGGCGTTTGGCCCCTGACCCCCTCAGCTCAGAGTATCCCCAACAGAAGACAAGACATATACACAACGACATGTGCATTGCGCATTCACATGGGTTAAGTAGATTGCGTATGTGGATTGATTCCTTGGTGAGTCTGGGATTTAGTAATTATATTTATCATGTCTCTAGTTTAAATAGAAGGTGCCGCTTAGTTAAGTGGTGAAGGCTTGAGGAGAGTTGATCCGATGACCTAGGTTCAAATCCCGAACCCATCTTCACCTCCATTAACCACTAATCCCCTGCTTGCTTAGGCAAAAAAAACAAGTCTCTAGTTCAATAGATTTGCGTGGACCGTGAATAGGTAGTCCATGATTTTTCTGTATCCTTTGGGAGAGGTAATATCACCCTAAACCCTGGCTTTTTATCATATATAGGACAAGATTAAATAATGTCAGGGGCTGTAATTCATCACTGCTGAGTGAATGGAGGAAGTATTTCTTAGTGTTTATAGCATGTTGAAGAGGACCAGACTAAAAAATGAATCATTTGTTGCTCCCATATCAATTGATATGATATACTCATTTACCACAGTGGTGGTAGCCCGGCAGGGACCATATTGAAGATGAAGTGCCAAACCCTAAAGACTGAATTCATCAATTCAAGGAGAATTCCACAAGAGATTCTTAGAAGATATGGGGCTTGATAAAAAAAAACGCTGCTGCTGAAGAGTCCTGACCAATGACATAAGAATTCAATGAGGGAGAAGGAAGAGATCAAAAGGCCTTTACAACAGTTAATGAGACACACCAAGGTGTGCACCAAGGCTCAAAGAATTCTTTATGTACAGTCCATCAAGCTTGATTGTCCAAGGTTCAATGCAGATCTCTAAAGCTGAGTATGTTTCTCTACCATCAGATCCATGCAAATCATAAGGCTAATATTTCTTTGATCAATTTAGATTTAGAGTGGCCTGACGGCATATGAATACATCCACGACACATCGGCAAAGTCGGTTCAAGAATTTAAGGCCAAGTTTGGGAATCTCAAATATCATGAATTTGGATGGATAGAAGAACACTAAATGGGCTGATTTATTTGCAGCTTGTTGAAGGAGACGTAAGCTCATGCAGTCATGACTTCTTATCTGAAGCAGTCGGGAATCAGACACAGATATCCGCCAACCAAAGCTGGAACCAAAACTGCACTGCTTGGACGACTCCACAGACCATGTTGCATTCGCCAATCAACCAAGTGATACCCAAAGTGCAAAAAAAAATGGTTTTTAGGATAGAAAATTGGCTGAAGGAACTTGAGGATGACAAAGATAATGATCCGAGTGTTACATGATAAATTTGCTGATTTCAAGCAAGGGAAAGGTTAATGTCAAGGGGGTGTGAATCTTCCTGAGTGGATCTCAAACATGAGCATGAGATGATTTACATGGATGACATTGATTGCATGCATGTAGCTAGATTTTAATCATGTTTTTAATTTAAATATATGTGCTTGGAGGGCAAATAGAGTCCTGATTTTTGACAAATAATTCGAGACATGTGAGATGGAGTAGCACTAATATGTGATAAAAGGAATGTCATTGAGATGGTTTTGTTACATGCAACAGTGACCAATGACACCTCATATCCGAAGGAATATGCAGGTTGAAGGTTCTAAAGTGTGAGAGGATGACCATAAAGGGACGTAGATTAAGGTATTGAGAACAAATCCGAAAACATTTAATTAATAAAAGACATAGCCTTATAAAATGGAACAGAAAATGTGATTCGTTCAGCCAACCTCTGGTATTAGGAATTAGATTTTGGGACAGATCTTTAGTAAAATTATAGGTTGTTTTGGGGTAGAAGATCTTGTTTGATATTTGTCATCATGGAGTAGATGGTTATGATTCACCATTGACGAGGGAATGTATAAACTATTTCACAGTGTAGAACACATTGAAGAGAGGATTCACCCTCCAAAGAGAAAGATTTGTTGGTTTGGTATCATGGTATAAAAACTCTGTATTGGTACAATAAACTTTGAATCATACTATGACTGTTCTAAGATTTCAGTCAAAGGAGAAACTCATGCAAATAAATATTTTATAAGATTTTATGGACATAAGAAGAAGTACCTCAAGTGGCGTCAACTCAATAATAGTGCTCCTTAGTGAGAGAGAGAGTGATCGGGATGGTGGACCTCTGAAAGAGTCGGGCCTTGAGAAAGAAGCAGCACGTGAGTTGGTGCGTAAGGAGGTGCCCTTCTTTCGATACCGAATCCTAATAATCTCAGAAAGTAAGTAGATTTGTCAATTAAAGTAATAAAGAATTAAAAAAAAAAAACAACGAAGCAATTCATATGAAATACTAAGTGCCACACAACACCTAGGAAAGATGGACCATTCTTGCATGGAAAGCACATCGTTGGTGTACTCATCATAGATGGCCAAGGAAGTGATGATATACTTGAGCCCTAACCAAGCAGAGGACTCCTGTGAATTTGAAAACCACAACAATAAATTTTTAGAAGCTTGAAACTAATTCCAAGTTTTTAAGTTGAACTACGAACAAAATCTCACTGATTACTAACAAATATTGGGCATTAGATTCTAACCTGGTATACGACAACACCTGCATAGGAACCTAAGAAGATACTCGATACCATTGAAGCCAGGACGGCACCAACAACCGCTACCGGCCACAGAAGAATAGCAAGACCAGCAAATGGTACGCATATGGTTTCTAAGAAAGGGCCTTCACGACCTATAAGATCATGAAATAAGCGGTGCCATCCCTTGAAAAGCATGTAGGGGCTCTTGTAGATGGCAACACATGAGATCACCAACATGTCAACCATGAAACCAAGCGCTCCAACTAAAACGGCACCCGGGAGATGGAGCAATCTGTAATGTGTAGATAAGTTGAAAGCCTTGTTTTTCATTAACATAAACCACCACCAAAAGAAAAGTGGTCATCTTGCTATCATTATCATAAAAACATATTTACCAAAAAAAACAATTTACTGGCATACACTAACCAGATATTCAATAATTTTTTTTTTTCAAAAAAGAAAACAAAAGAGATGTTAACCATGGCAGCGACCTTAGAAAAACCAAGGAATGGTGATGAACAAGACCCACACTTTTCTTATTTTCCTTTTTTCGAATGACAACGTGCTACCACTATTGCACAATTTCTATTTCAACTGATTTATTTAAAGAGCTGTTATTGGCACCCCAACTTTTACTTATTACACCCCATTTTTTAAATTATGTATCACACCCCAATTTAAGATTAAAACACACTCTTCAAACATTATAAAGGTTTGGCAAAATTTATAATCTCAACATTACAAAACAATATAACACTGCTCAAACAATTTTAGTAGTTGTTTACAATTATGATTAGGTTCATATAAAATCTTAAATACAAAAAAAAAAAAAAAAAAAAAAAACAAAAACAAAAAAAAAAAGATATTTAGCAAAAACAAAAGAGAGAGTTTCTATTGGCACCCCAACTTTTACTTATTCTCAATCATTCACTCATTTTCTTTATTTTTAATTGGGGGTGCCAATAGCAGCTCTCTTTATTTGGCTTAAATGACACTACAAGGTTGGTTTGCTATCACATGCTACAAGAATCAACTTTCTTATCACACTGGTTGCATGTATAATTTCAATGAGGCAAGTGCAAACAGCAAACCTGATCTCATATGGTTTTCCATTCGGTGGTTCGTGGAAGCGGAGGTCTTCCATAACTGAGAAATAGGAATAATAGCATACATCCCTGAAGTCCCTAACCACGTTACAACTCCCTTTGACTGTGCTCCAAGTCCCGTCCTACACATGTAAGCAAAGGAAACTCTTACAAGTTGGGAATAAAAACAAACTAACAATTAGAAACATTAATCTTACTGTTATGAATTATACATACAAAGTTAGTGTGGAAAAACACATCAGTCTTCCCTTCTCCAACAGCATCAAAGGTGGCAATCAATGGTGCTAGAAAGCCATACCCTGCTCCTCCGATTATGCTCCCAACAATGCCAACCGGTAACCACGAAATCAAGAGAGGACATACACCTATACATAGTACGAGCTTCAAAAGTGGTCCTACTAGTTTGGCTCTGGTTTCAGGGAAATAAACAAAGATGAAATAGATTAGTATTATACCCCCATTTATCCCTGTGACCCTCTAATATACAGAGCTATCCCCCTCTCCAACAGATCGGTCTTTTGGAGTAGTTGGCTGTTAACAAGGTATCAGAGCGCTAGGTTTGTATAGGTCAAGGGTTCAATTCTTTCCACCCTTATGAGTGAGCGGGAGTGCTGAGGGTATATTTTCCTCCACTCTCGGGTGTATCATACCCCAGTTAAGCACCATGACCCTCTTATATTCATAACTCTCCCTCTCTCCAACAGATTGGTCTTTTGGAGTAGTTGGATGGTAAACAAAACAAATTGAGCTAGGAAAACAGTAAACTACCGTGCGATGCAATAACATGTCCAGATTAAGTGTGTTGGCCATAGACCCAAAATGACTGCAGTGTTCCCAATTGTAATGATAAGGCATATCAATGGGCAGAAAATTGCACCTGTAATAATAAATAAATAAAAATTAATTAAGGAGATTCAATGGTGTGATACATTGTTTTCTAATATAGTACACCAGACACCAGTGTCAGAGTCATCATTTTCCCCAAAGAACTAAGAAAATCAGAGAGTTCAACAATGGAACATTCCCATAATATCAAAATTGCTGGCTTGAGTGAAGTTTATTATTGCAAATGCCCAACCTTTCTTCTCAAATTGCATGAAAATTCCAAATAATTTGTTAATGCATGGCTGACACTCGCACAATATCGAAATTGATGGCCATAAGTGAAGTTAATTATTGCAAATGCCCCATCTTTTCTTCTCATATTGCATGAAAATTCCAAATAATTATAATTTGTTAATGCATGGCTGAACATTCACACAATATTGAAATTGCTGGTTTTGAGTGAAGTTAATTATTGCAAATGCCCATCCTTCTCAAATTGAATGCAAATTCCAAATAATATGTTAATGTTAAGTGCCTATAAATTATCCTCTTGTTTCAAGATTTGATGCATCTTGATGTATTTTATTTTAATTGTTTTAGAGTTTCAATTAGTTAAGGAGTCTTATGTAACATGTATGTAATGTGTGATTGTGTGGGTATGTAACGTGTAGGGGTAGTTATGGATTGTGTAGGAGTTATGGTTATGGGTAGTTAGTTAAGGATAGGAGTGGTTCTTAAAAGAGTTGTAATGTATTTATATCTCTTAATTGGAATGAAAATGAAAAGTCGAATTTCTAGAAAATCAGAATTATTTAGGAAGTTGGTTGCCCTTGAAGTAACTTAATATCTATTAAATTGCTAAAAATAAGAAGGCACGTAATAGTGTTATCAGAGCGGAAGATCCTATCATGGCTAAAGGAACAAGGAATTCTATGCTCGATGAGGTGATTGCGTTGTTGAAAGAAACTACTGAATCGATGGGAAAATGTTACAAGATTTGGTGCAACAGATGGCAACCAAGAATTCTAAGATGAACCTTTCTAATGGCCAGAATAAGGAGGCGGGAGAGTACTTGAATGAAAGATCCATCACTCGCAACCATGGAATACTTCTTGGGGAGAGTGATCGCACTATTCAAACTCGAACATCGCGATTGGATTTTCCACGGTTCGATGGAACTGACCCTACGGGTTGTTTATATAGAGCAGAGCAATTCTTTGTTTACCAACATACTCCTACTTCTCAAAGGTTACTCATGGCTTCCTTTCATATGGAAGGGAAGGCCCTCCAATGGTTCAGGTGGATAGAGAGATCAGGAGCAATTGGTAGTTGGGAGGAGTTTGGAAATGCTCTACGATCAAGGTTTGGTCCATCCCAATGTGAGGACCCCACAACTTTACTATCCAAGCTTCGTTAAACCGCTCTGGTTGAGGATTATCAAACTAGGAGTTAGCAAATAGAATTGAAGGTCTTAACGAATCCTTCATGGTGAGTCATTTTGTGGGAGGACTGAAGGAAGAAATTCGTTTGAGTGTTCAGATGTTGAAACCAACAACACTCACTGATGCGCCTCACTTGCATGTAAGAAGAAAAAATATTGGCTCAAGGGCAGTTGAACAACCCTACAAACGACACCAACACAATCATTCCTTCAGGAAATATTAACAAACCACTAATAGCTTCTCTTAAACGACTCTCACCTATAGAGATGAAAGAGCGTAGAGACCGCGGGTTATGTTATAATTACGATAAGAAATTCTCCCTAGGTCATAAATGTAAAGTTTAGAAACTTTTCCTTTTGGAGGGGAATTGGCCAGAGGAAATAGGTGAAGACAGCGGGGGAGACGATGGAGATGAAATTGAAGATGAAGAGGGAGGGAATACTTTCTAAATCTAAACCTTGAGGATAAGGTTTTTTACAAGGGGTAGAGAATGTTATGCGCCTAAAAATTATCCTCAATATCAAGATTTGGTGCATCTTGATGTATTTTATTTTAATTGTTTTAGAGTTTCAATTAGTTAAAGAGTCTTATGTAATATGTATGTAACGTGTGATTGTGTGGGAATGTAACGTATAAGGGTAGTTACAGATTTTGTAGGAGTTATGGTTATGGGTAGTTAGTTAAGGATAGGAGTGGTTCTTAAAAGAGTTGTTGTGTATTTATATCTCTTAATTGGAATGAAAATGGAAGTCGAATTTCCAGAAAATCAGAATTATTTACGAGTTGGTTGCCCTCGAAGGAAGGCGTAACAATTAATGCATGCTTGTGTTAAGCAAAATTAGAGATAGCCATGAACTCAGTCTATATTAGGAAATAAGAGTTCAATCTTAATGAGCCAAACAATCGAGAATCCAACAAAACAAATCCTTTAAATAGATAAGCAAAATAAACAACTAGGAAAATACCCATCTAGCAAATTGTTGTCAACAATATAACCAACTGTTTCTTTCTTCTTTCTTTAAAAAACAAAAAATAATAATAATAATAAATAAATAAATAAATAAATAAATAAATTAAAAAAAACTCAATTACAAGTAAAATCCACAAATACCCAATTAGAAGGGAACAATGAAAAATATAATTATAAATGAAACTCATCTCAGAACAAGAAAAATAATAATTGAAGGACTGACCTTTAATGATACCCAGAAGAAGAAGCCCAATGAAGAAAGGCAAAAAACAGATGAAGTTCCATAAAGTATACCAAAAACCCTGTGGAGGCTCCATATTTCCTCACCCAGATCTCCAAATTACTTCAAACCCATAACATAATCAAGCCCCATACCAAAGAATCACTTAAAACCACTTAGAGAGGAAACCCCATTAATAGATAAACCAGTTTCTACACATTCACCTAGAAAACCTGCCAAAATATCTGCTTTTTCCCTCTCTCTCACAGTCTCACTCCTCTGAATCCACCCATAAAGTACAAAAAAAAAGAAGGGTTTTTTACTGTTGGGAGTTTAAATAAAGTAGAAACTGAAAAATCTAATTTGCGATGTTTAGAGACGGTTGGATTAACCGTTTGAGAGGTAATATCTCATGTGAGATTTAGAGATTGAGAGAGTTTACAAGATGGGTGGATGTCTAAGTTACTCTTCGAGGAAGAAAAAAAATCAACAAGAGAGAGAAAGAGAATTACTGGATTACGCTTAAAGCAAAGAACACTGCCAGTCCTGCCACACAAAATGTCGATTAAAGTCGATAAACAAAAAAGAGATACTGTTGTGCTTGCTCGGCTGGACCAATTTTTGCAACTGCAATTTTATGGTCTCCCAAGTGTATTCGGAAGGTTAACCTGTTGGGATTGAGCCACGTGTTTCTGTTTTACATTGCCGATGGACGAATTATTCATTAGCTTAGATGTAGCAAAAAGATTATTCAGTAAACGTTTTCAAGCCGACAAACGCAACAAATGAATGTCATGGGGACTCCTGTCTAGGCTCTTGACTCTTGACTCTTGACGTGGAAGTTGGAATCAATCAACCCAAATCATATAAGCGCACGTTAAATATTATTTAGGTCCATTAATCCCATGGGCCTGGTCATGGGTATAAATTTGATTTCAAGCCCATGGTGTAAATTGTTGAAATCGTCAAGGGTATAAATAGGGCTGTTAATAGATCGGATCAGACCCAAAACTCGATCCGTACTGATTCAATTATTTTGAATCTGGATCAAAGATTTGGGTTTCGGTAAGAATCTGGTTTGATAACCCAATTTGATAAATTTTGAGAAAACTAAGGGTGCGATTGATTGCGCTTGTAAACGCAGATTCACGGGCGTTTGCGTCAAAACGCTGAGATTTACAATAATTCGCGCGCTTGATAGCGCTTCAAAACTTTGCGTTTTGAATTTAAAAACGCAAATTCGTTAAAAAACACGGTGAAATGAAAAGCGCGTGAGAGCCGCTTCACGTAATTGTGTTTTAAAACGCTGAAGTGAAATGATGAAATTACCCTTAGTCATTTATCCTATTTCCACGCACAGTCCGCGATATAACCTTATACGTCTTCTTCGTCTTTATCACTCTCTCTCTCTCATCGATTTCAACCGTATCAGTGACCCCTCGACGTCGACGACGACCATCACTCCGATCGAAACCCATCGACGATGGTGACGTGCTAATCGTTAAATCAAAACCCATTGAAGACGACTGTAAACAGCATGCTTTCGAAACCCATCGACGCCATTTCTTGTTGAATCTAACTCCGATCAAGACAGCGACGTCGATCGAAGCCATTGAAGACCTCGTTTGCTATCAAAGCCATTGACAACAACGATTTGAAGTCCGATCCAACGCAATCTCTCCGTTTGCCCTTTTTTCCATTGACGCCATTGACGACTGTGAGCATTATCTCTCTCTCTCTCTCCCTTTCTCATCGATTTCAATTATCATGATTAATTTTTGACTAAATTTCATATTGAATGTTGGATTTACAGCATAAATATTTTTGTTAGGGTTATTTATAATTGCTAATTTCTTGGTAGATTTCTGTTAGGGTTATTTCAAGTTTCTCTCTGATTTTTTTGGAATATTATTGTCTCTTTTATATTCAATAAATATATTTATTTTTAGGTGTCCAATTTTGAAGGAGTTTTAGGCATTTTTGTTATGTAATTTATGGACATTTTCTTTATTTTTTAGTTTCTTCTGGATCAGATTAGTGACACCAGTTAATTTGGACTCACTCCACCAATGCCCAAATTTAAATTGGCCAACTAATCCCCTTTGAAACTGAATTTTCTGGGACAAATTGATCCAAACTAGGGATACCCCATTATTTAAAAAGAAAAAAAAATGAAGAAAAAGCTACGGCTTTGAGTTGATTTGGACACAATGCTTGGAGAAAACCATAGTCTATAGACTGGGCAGAGCCCAGATACGAGCCAGGTCCCCTATTAACAATAATACCTGATTATAGAAAAATAAAACTATGGCTTTGGATTGGTTAGGGTGATTGATCCAAGGATTGGTTATTTTGCTCAGGAAGATCAGAGACTCCTCAATGCGTGCCAAGCATGATAGTTTTGTAGCTGACAAGGGTAGTTTTGTAAATTAGGAATGCATTCAATACACGTGGGTACATGTGATTGGTGGATTCCAGATTTCTATAAGCAATTTTTTTTTCTTGATCAAAGTATACTCTGTCGATGGGTTTAAAGTTACAAGTCTCTTTGGTTAGAGCTTTGAATAACTAATAATGCATATTATTGCAGTGAACATTATTTTACATCAAAATTAATTCCATCTTAAACTAAAAAATTTATAGAAAATAATTGCTGATGATTGATTGCTTTGCAACTAGGAAAATGTTGAAATTAGAAGATAGTTTGTCATTTTGAAGATGAGGTAATCTAGGATTGCCAATGGATTCGGAATTGATATGCAGTACAATCCAATTGTTACAATTCTAGATCAAGAATTTGGGTTCCGATAAAGACCCAATTTGATGAGAACTTCA
The DNA here is from genome assembly GCF_017979445.1 of Akebia trifoliata. Taxonomy (NCBI): domain Eukaryota; kingdom Viridiplantae; phylum Streptophyta; class Magnoliopsida; order Ranunculales; family Lardizabalaceae; genus Akebia; species Akebia trifoliata. The sequence goes on from NC_141381.1 coordinate 26,718,962, forward strand.
TTTCAAAACTTACAGAATTGATTTTTGATCAATCATCTCCTAACCCTATCGCTTACTTATCACGTAAAGTTTTTAAAATTTATAAATGATGTACGTTTATATTTCATTTATATATATATATATATATATATATATATATATATATATATATATATATATATATATATATATATATATATATATATAAAATTTATGGTTGTTTGTAATTTGGTTTATTAACCTTGTTTAATGTGGATTTGATGATTAATTTTGATGTAATGATTTTAAATTTTTTTTCAAGTGTCTTATTCTATTCAAAAGATAGTTGATGGTTAATTTTTTTTTAATCATAAAATATATAATTATGTGTGGAAAAATGTTATTATGCATAGATAATCAATAGTATTATTTTTACTCAAAAATATATTGATAGGGGTATTTTTGTAATTTTTGATGCATTCTGCGTACATTATGTTGGATTGTGTATTATGCAGGTATTTCATTTATCAGGAAAATTTTATATGTCTATTTTTAAAAGGAGATGCTGCCGAAATTTCGAATTATAAATTTTTCTATAATTTTTTTATAGATTTATAAACATTTTAAAATTAAAATAATTTTTTTTTAATTTTTTATATAATTTTATTATATTTATATATATATTTAGTGTAATTATATATGTATAGGGGTATTCTGGCAATTTTTATGCATTCTGGTTGCATTATCAACCTTAAGGGCATTCTGGTCATTTTACCCTACTACAACAGATTTTAGAAGCTGTATCAAACAGTCCACAGTCAGATTCTAGTCAACAGCACAGCAATTTTAAAAAGCTCTATCAAACAAGTTTTTCAGCTTTTCAGATTCTGACAGCAGAATCAGACAGCAGTTTTAAGAAGCTGAATCAATCGCCCCCTAAGTATCAAAGTTTTGAGATTGTAGGCCCATGGCAATGATGCAAGTTGTAATCTCAGACGTCCCAACAAGATCCATTATTAAACTTTTGTACAAAACTTCTTAAAAGTGGTAGTTTTGGTGTCATGTGGTGTAAGCATGTGAAATGTGGTAAAAAAAGGCCACCAACTTAATGAAATAAATTCTAGGTCAACACAAGTGAATGTCTAGTTGTACCCAGTTTTAGAAAATTTTAAAATGTTTGTCGATTTTCTAGGTTTGGTGCTGGGCTACGGCTACCTGCTTTCTTATGTGAGAGATGGTGCATTTAATGGAAATAGATAATGGGTCTTGTTAAGGTGTGCCCTTAGGGCACACGTTAAAGAGCAATAAATACACTTTGGAAATTGGAATCCGAAGGTGTTTTGGTAAAACACAACTTTTTAAAGGGTATTTTCGAAATAAAATTTAATTTTCAAAGCGTATTTATTGCAATTTAACATATGCCCAACAAAATCCATAACTAATAGAGAGATGCTATTGTCACGTCAACTTTTGCTAATGCCACACTAATTCTCACGTAAAATGAATTGCACAGAATTGGGGTGGTGTTAGCAAAAGTTGGTGTGGCAATATTATCTCTCTAAATAATACCTACCTCTTCCAATCTTATTACAAAAACCTCTTACTTTATGAATCACGCTAATGTGACTAACTTAGTAAGATTTCAAATTTTACTAAGGGTCATTGCGCCAACACATATTATCAAATTAGCAATCTAAAGACAGATACTTGTAGATTTCATGGAAAAACCCAGGTTCAAAAGAAAAAACTTAAAAATAAAATCCCTTTTGAGATTGATCGTGGTTTGAAAATGATGGCTACCGAACTCCCAAATTTAAAACTAAATATAGCGATCGTGGTTTGAAAATGATGGTTATCTTAAATATTTTTTTCGATTTTTTTTCTTAAATTCTTAAAATTTTGTCCTTTATAAGTGCAACTCCAACCGGTCTCTGTATCTTTATATTTAGAGATAAAGACCTCCGAACCGATCTCCAACCAATCTCTTAATTTTTGACACACCCTCTAAATCACCATTCACGTCTCTAGAATTAGAGACGAAGCAAAAAAAATAGAGATGGTCTCTATTTCACTATTCATCTTGTTGGAATATCAATTGTGTTCCCATCATTTTACATAAATGTCATTCTTAAATTCATTTTTCAATAAAAATATGTTTTAAATATAATTTTTGTCTTTTATTTATTTTCAATTATTATTATTTAATATTTTTAATTCTTTTAATTAAATATTTATAAAAATATCTTAAAACTCATATTTAATCAATTGTTCAATCAAATTCAACAAAAAATTATAATAAAAAATAAGTTTGATCATGAATATTCAATTTTTTTTGTAAATTTGTAATAAAAAAATATTTATTTTATTTTATATTTAACTTGAGGTGTAACAAGTAAAGTTGGGTTGCCAATAACAAATTTTATATATTTAAGTGTAATAAGTAAAATTGGGTTGTCAATGACAAATTTTTTATTTTTTATTATGTGAATAGTGAATTAGAGACATGAGATTTAGAGGTTTATTTGTTGGGACCATTGGAGTTTATTTAGGTTCAGAAGAGAGAATCATCTCTACAATGAGAGAATATGCCAAAATAGAGATATGCCCATTGGTGTTGCTCTAACCATGTTTTTGGATGCCACACATTGATATATTTAGAATTCACCATGCTAAGTAACAAATTAACCCCATAAATTTGAATTTTATGACATGGATCCTAGTTCCACGGTTTGATCGGTAACAAACTTGATAAAGTGAGGTTTGGTGGGTAACAAACTTTATAAAGTAAGGTTTCCTTGATGTTGTCAAAACTCCAAGGGAGTTTTTGTAATAAAAATGGAATAGTTGGGTCTGCTGAGTAAATATCTCTATTAACTTTATGAATTTCTATCTTTCTCATCATCTTCCTCTTCTTATCATAGATAATCAAAATAAATAAATGAAGACTCCGGATCCAATATGGTGTCTCATTCCTTTAAAATAGGATGGGTGTTTATGTACACCTTGGGCTTGCTCCTAATAAAGTCGTTCACACATTCCTATGTGTTTATTTCCTAATCAAATTGTGCCATGTAGACACTGCATGGGATCTCGACTAGTAAATAAATGGTAATGTTGTCGTGTCGATACCAAAATTCAATCTCCTACGCAAAAGATTGACATGATTGATTTGAATGAGATTAGTATTGCCATGTCATTAATTAAGAGAGTCGCAATTGGCACCCCATTTTTTATTTATTCGTGCATTGAATATGTCGAAATTCCAATATTGGTATAATGTTCATTTTAATTCTCAAAACATGCAAGCACTACACTGTTCACTTTTTTACACGTCTACGAACTCCTAAGTTCGTTACGTTAATATCTATGAATTTGTAAGTCTGTCACTTTTAAACTTACGATTTTGTAGATGTATAAAAGTGAACAATGTATCGTATGCATGTTTTTGTAAATAAAATGAATAATATACCGAAATGTATTTAGAATAAAAGTCGTGCATGTTTTCATAAGTATCTCGTAATTACTTACAAGTAAAGGATGAATCTCCATTCCATGCGTTGAGTATGACAAATTTTCGAGTTTGAGACACGGTTGAGATAATAATTTGAGCCAAGCCTTTATAATATTTGAATGGTGTGTTTTAATTTTTAATTGGGGTGTGATAAGTAATTTAAGATATTAAATTGATGATTCTTGATATAGATGTATTAAACAATTCTAATAAGCTGTTACGTGCCCCGAGACTAGTCCTTGGCGTTTAGACGTGATGGAATAGAGGACTTGGATTTGATGGGATAAGGATTTGTTATTCCAATTGTACACCTCGAAAGGACTTTTCTAACTTCAAATGGCGTTTGAGATTCTCCATTAAACACACAGTTGAGACAAGAAGTCAAAAAACACAATTTTTTCCGTATAAATGTGTTAGAGAGACATTTTTTCTTGAAAATTCTTGTTTGCTTAATGGATAAATAAAAAGATTTGAATCAAACATATTAGTCCCAATATTTAATGAGGTCTATGGTCCTACATTAGGAATCCAATTCATATAAATATTAAAAGACTGCGGATGGTTCAAACTTGACACATTCTACTAATCCACATTAAAAAAAAAAACAAATGGTTGCGTTTCCAATACTATCTCAACCATTAGTTGGACACGAGAATTTTCTTTCTCATGTCCAGCCTAAGATTAACATTTGACCACTTTTTTTTTTTGGGTAGAAGATGGCCTAGGAAAATCTTCATTATTGATGTCGTCTCAAGCACATATGTAGAAGGTGCTACTGGTGACATCAACTTCAGACTTCAAGAAACTTACAATGAAGACTAACTACCATCTTTGGATTGCTTTTTTATTTATAAGGGTAATGGAAAATAAAATGGATTTAGAACATTTCTTGTTGAAATGTTTTTTAAATTGTGTAGATAAGCCTTCCAAACCTTAACAACTATGATCCATCCCTTGCTTGGCCCTTAATTAGTAGTTATTCCTGTTTTAGTTTTGGGAATTGGTTTAAGTTTCTATGGTGAATGTAGTTCTGTTTATATATTCTGATATTGCTTTAGAAATGGTGTTGGTTTGAGGTATAATGGGCTAAAGATGGTTCATTGGTTTTCATTTGATCTTATATAGTTTTATCTCAAGCTTTGCTTTCTTAATTGATATGTGATGTGGAGAAGAATTGATATTGACTTTGTAAAAAATCTTTGTTATTAAATTATAGGGGATTGCATTTCATGTGTGTTTTTCACTTCAAATTATGGTGGATGACACAAAGAATGGATTCTTATGGAAAACATATCCCTTTTGAGACTCAATTATTGATTGTTGAGGGCCATGATGGATCTCATTTTGGTGAGGGAAGCGACGATGATTAGGTGGGTCTGCAGTATATACTATTTTCTTACCTATTCTTGAGGGAGCCTTTAGGAAGGTTGATTGTTTATTGTTGTGATGATATATAGAAGTTTTGGTACAATGCAGGGGATCCGTCCGTTGAAGGATTCGAAGGGGAGCCATTAGAGGTGTTCTTGAGGGAGCCTTTAGAGCTGTTCTTCAAGAGAACACAAATAATGAGATGGAGATCTGTTTGGAAAGTGGTAATGGACAAAGAACCCTCCATGTTTGATCTTTTTCTCAATTTTCTTGTATTGGAAGGTTGTTTGTTTGTTGTTGTGATGATATATAGAAATTTTGGTACAATGCAGGGGATCCATCCGTTGAAGGATTCGAAGGGAGCCATTTAGTTTTTATGGCAGTTGGATCAAACCCATTTGATGTCATCACAAATGCAGTAAAGTAAGAAATTTAATTTCGCCTTTGCAATTGATCTGAGTGCATATTGTAAAAAAAATAAATGATAAAATGTCGATTCATAACTTGTTAGCTGAAAGTTCTTAACTAGACATGGATCAATTAGAACTGGCATTGATCCAAAATTATGTTATGGGTCAACCTAATTTAGCTGGACTTCAAAATTTTTACAAGACTGTCAAGAAGCACTTACAGACATTTTCTCATCATGAAAAGAAGGTATTCTTATTCATTACATGATTCAGTAGATGTGGGGAAACTGGAAAATAAGGATGAAAACAAAATTAAAATCTTTGACCAAAATTTTAAGTTTTTGGTCATATAATTCCCTTAATGTTTATCTTGTTTTTCATTATGCTTCCATTGGCAGTGGATGTCATGCTTAGTTGTTATTCCATTTCTATCATTTTTACTTGAGATATGTTGTTGCTTCTATTTTGCATTGCAGTTATAGCTGTGGACTTGAAGCAGATGGTTTAAGTTGATAAAGATCTTCAAATCCGTGCTTACTATGCATGGCATGTATGCTCGTTGAACTTTGTCCATAAATCTCTTTATTTACTTTTCCAACAGCCATGCGAGTGCAAATAATAATGAATTTATGTTCTTAACTAACATTTCAAATTAATCCATCGTTGTACATATGAGTCATATTTTCATGCATGCATGAGAAATTCATCTTTTACCATAAAAGATATTTTTTTTTATTGTTATGCTTTTCACCTCTCTCAGATTCATGAACTTATTATTCAGAATTGTAGACTTGCCTCATCAAGAAACTGGTTTTTAATTAAACTAATTATTTCAAAGATACTCATAACTTGTGTCATTTAGCAATTCTTTCCTAATTGCTTGTTCTTTAAAGTATATATGGTAAATTGATTTTGTGATGTTAAACTAATTGGGGTTCTAAAATATCATCTTATGTGTCCATTTTTATTGTGTACATACTTTGATAAAATCCTCAATACTGATCACCATATAAATTGTTGTTGATTTTTGTTTGATGTGAATCTAATGGGAATCTGTTATTCTTAATTATCTTCTTCTTCATTGTGAGCTAACTAGAAGGATTGGAGCATTTTTTTTTTCTTCTTTTGGGATGTGTTGGTGTTCTCCTTTTTTATCTTAAATTTCTTGGCTGCTGATTCATTTCTTCATTCTTTTCCAAGGTTCTAATACTATGGAGATTGTACCTATTCAATGGAAAATCATGGTCTACTCATTGTTTGTTGATAGAGAGAAATGGTGTCCCTTACATTTCTATTTTGACACAACAGATGAATGTCACTTGTAATTCACAATTCTAACTGTATTGCCATTCATATTGGTTGCATCGCTCAGACTGAGCTCAACTAGTTGCTTGTATTGGTCCGGTCTCATTCATATCAGACCACAATGTGCAATGTAATGACTAGAAGCCAGCACTATATGAATTGTGTAATTTCTTCTAATTTGGGTGGCCATTTTAAGTTAAGCTTTTGAACCACTATTTGTGCTGAATGTAATGACCCATTTTTTATCCAAAAAAAATAATTTTTTTATATTATAAATTCAGAAAAACAACTATCTTAGACAGTCATTTTTTCTGATGGTCTAAAACTGTCGTTTTTTTTCGACAGTCGAGAACCGTCATTTTTTTACATTTATCTATAGTCGTAATTTAAATGCGACTCCTTATAAAACAATTGCTATTGCGAAGGCAAGAACAATTGTTATTTTTAAAAAATGACTGTCTAGGATAGCCAATTATTGCTCATTATGACGTAGTGATGAAATGGACAACTTGGGAAAGATACTACTTGGAGATCTGAGAGGAAAGATACCAAAGTGAAAGCTATCACAAAATGGATACGACCCAAAGGTATATAAACATAATTTTTTGCATCACCAATACCCATAGTGACAATTTTTTGAAAAAATTGTGATTAAATCACAAATTTCATAGTTATCAATTAAATCATGCTTTTTTTTTTTTTTTTCAAAAAATCATGAAGTTTGAAAACATCATTGATTTTTCCAAAAATAAAGATCAATCAAAGATCTTTTGAAATAAAATCACATATTATTCTTTGTTTTTAGTTTTTTTTTTTTTTTTTTAAGTATTATATTTTCATTTAATATATAAAAAATATATTTTTATAATTAAAATAGTTATTTTTACCTTTTAATTTATCAGATGTTTTCCGACTTCACCAACTTTTTTCCAAAATTTTGTCTTGCCAAATTATCCCCAAATCTTTATCACTATGCCAATACGTAAGTATTTTTTTCTGTATGGATTGTGTTCATATCGTAAGTGACTTCATGACCTAATAACTCCAAAATTTTCATTATGATATTAGACTTTCGTGAAAAAAAAAAAAAAATTTGGGACCCATACTCATGACAATATGGTTTATACATTCCCACAATCACAACAATTCATCTCAAAGAGCAAATTGTACCTACCAATAATACAAGTTATTTAACATTTTTTTTTATAGGTAATATGTAGAGATGTAAATGGGATGCTAGGACCCATTACCAACAGGGTGTGGGTTCCCCATTTTAATTATTAGGATCCGAGATTAATTGACTTGCCATGACTCGTAGTTATCTTAAAAACAACCAATGCCTAAGATGGCATTTTTGGTGCTTAAGATCGTTTTAATGTTCAACTTAAGGTTTGTTAAAGATCCGAGAAGCACTTTCCTTAGAAGTGGGAAGTTGAAAACTAACACGAGCGTGAGAACTTCTGATATTAGCGAGAAAGTTGTCTTTTTTTATATTGAGAAAGTTTTTGCATTTTAAATTAATGACTGAAATACTCCTAGAATTTTTATAAGATACACCCCACACCCCACACCCCGACACAAAAACTAAAAAAAAAGCTACCAATATTAATGTGCACCAATAGAAATTCTTTATATTTCAAATAATCAACTATCCTAGGTTGATCGATAAAAGATTGCTCACTTGGATAAAATATTCATTGGTCAATGGGAATTATTTGAGTTGAATTCATAGTTGTCTAAAGCTAAACTCTTTCCTTCCTAATATAGTAAGATTTTAAGCCTTAGTAAGGGTTGTGTTTGCTCAAATGGATTGCCACAACAATAATTCAACATCACAACCATCTAAATTTCATGGGAAATCTCAGATAAAAATAAAAAATAAAAAATTAATTTTTGTTTTTCTAAATGGAAGGTTACCAAGCTTCCACCTGACTCCCAAACTTAAAATTAAAATTCAAAGGGAAAAATTAACATTTCTTGGATTTTTTTTTGAAAGTTCATAGAATTTAATTTGTCATTTACAATCTTAAAGCATCGAATCATGCTTTTGAATGCCAAAAGGTGAGGTCAAGGACTTTTAGTAAGTGTGACATCCTTATACATGTAGTAAGGCTAGTCGGACTCGGGTGGATTTAGAGTGTGATAATGGGAGAACTTGCCCCCATAAAAATTTTTGAATCTACTAACGATTAATGAATTATTGCGATAAATAACAACAATGAATAAAAAAATCTGTCATTATTGCCCCCACAATTTTTTTTTACACTCTCACGTTGCCCCAACGTGAGTAAAATCCTAGCTCCGCCCCAGTTGGATTTGGATTCTTGTTTAAATTGTGTAGTCTCCAATTACTAACATTGGTACCCCCACACCAAACCAAGACAGTTTGATTATAATAATATCTTTTTTTGTGGGACCTGCCCCAGCAAATTTTTCTCAAAATAATTATGTTCCCGAATTGACTAGCTTAACTTTGTAGCACTTCAGACATTATTCTAATTTAGAATAGATTTACATTCTTTACCAGACACACCCACTAAGACTCTGTCCATCATTATGTCACAACAAACCATGTGCTTGCCCTTGTCATTACAGCCCTGACCCCTCTCCACATCCGCCTACCACACTTGTATTTATTATTGTTTTAAACTCTCTGTCACGGTAATACAAAGTTCTATAAGGGGGTTTTTATTTTTTGTGTTTTTTTAGAACTTATATTGCCACACCAACTTTTGCAAACACCACCCCAATTCATATGTAAATACACAAGTGCCTTGTAGGACTACCCATGTGTATGTGAAGACTAATGGATGCAAGTAGCTCTTCATGTAATTAAATGTTGAATTTCCCTAAATTTCAAGTGTGAATATATTATTTAAAACTAAATCTTTTTCTTGATGAATAATTATAGCACTGACTTCAAAGTTCAAAGGACCTGTCAAATTAAGACATGGCAACGCCTTCAATTAAAAACATGACTATACATTTTACATGACTTTTATTCCTTCATCGCCATTGTTATGACTCTCCCACGACAATCATCAACATAAGTTTCCATCTTATTTGCAAATATGAATTTGAGTAATGTTAGAAATAAGGGTGAATTACCGTTTCGTGAGTTAAATTTGACGAATTTACGATTTTGGCTCATTGTTCATTTTAATTACCAAAACGTGAAGAAATCTGCGAAATAGTTACTTTCAAGCATGCGAATTTATTATCGTTCATGTTTTGATAATTTAAATGACCAGTGAGTCAAAATCGTAAATTTGTCAGAAGTTGATCACTTTTTGGTAACTATCCCTAGAAATAAAGATAACTTAGAGAATCATATAAAAGAAAAAAAGGGGGAAAAATGAAAAAGAGATGAAGGTTCACAATTCAATTCAAGAAGTACGGGAGGAGGAAGCACTCAGAGTCACTTTGTAGCAAGTTTAATCCTTGGAAGCAAATTGACCAAATAACACAATTGCTTCCCTTTGAGTTCGATGCTCTCGATCTCGCAATTTCTCATAAATGTGGCTCGAATTTTGTTGCATTAGTTTGAATTAGCTCTTCATATTTTATTCTGATCTAGAATAGATTTGCATCGCTTATTCCCAAACACCCCCCGAAAGACTCTTTCTATATCACTATTTTAATGACAAACCACACATACCCTACAAGCAAGGAATACGATCCATGTACATGCCCTTGTTTTCCTCTATATATTACTACTCAGATCCCTCTCCAGATGATCTTGGAAAAATATGGCCAACAAAAAGGTTGTAATTGCAGTACTGTTCATCTCCATGATGGTGGTGCTGTACGCAGCGCCCACGAGCGGATTCGGATGTGTTGAAGACTGTCTCAAATATTGCAACCCAAATGAAAATGTCCAAGCATGTGCAAAAGATTGCAGCATAAGCTGCATGGGAGGAGGAGGAAGCTATGGGTTCGGAAAATAAAACTATAATACTCAAAAAATAACCTTCAATCTATGTATGATAAATAGGTACTCTTGATCGAATATATATATGATGTAATATAATATGATACATGAGATGCACTAAATAGTGCTTGGTATATCTCATCACAATGAGAAGTTTTGATGCATGGAAGGTAGTGGAAAAGATTAGGGAAGATATAATTTAGAAGGTTAATATTATGCTTAAATTTGATTTCCGAGTCAAACTGTGCATGCAGTCCCATCTATGTGTAGTCAAATCAAAGTGTGCCATGTCAACACCGTTCCTATCTATAGGAAGGGGACATGGTACAGGATCGCAACTCTTTTTAAAAGAGTCATGTTTGAGTGACCTCAGCGGGGGACACCCCTCGACGTGATAACATGCACATGTTTGTAGATGCATTTTTTTTGAGATACGTCAAGATGTCCCATATGTGTCCCCGACTCACTGAGGTCACTCCAACATTGATCTTTTGAAAACATTGAAATTGTGTACGTGATCAGATTTGACTTTATAATTCGATCTGTTTATTTTCAAGGCAACCTTACTTTATCAAGTTTGTTACTCCACACACCATGGACTGGGATCAATCACTTTAAAATGTTAAATATTGATACCCTCAATTATTTGTTAAATCAACACCTGCCTCAACATTTATTCTCTCCCAAAACATGGATGAAAAAAAAAATAAAGGATATATTTTTTTAAAATCAAGTTTTACCATGAAATCTGAGGATTGTGCCGCATTGCAAGTGTAGTCATATTGGCCCAATGATGGATTTCCAATGATTGATGTTGAAAATGAAGAGAATATAATAAATTTTAATTTAAAATTTTGAGGATATTACAAATGTTTAAACTTTTGAGGATATTACCTCTGCCTCAAGAGTATTCCAGAGGATTGGAGTATTCAATTTTATAGAGAGTAATGACTTATGTCGTATATTTTTCAAGTCATCTCATCGTCTTACCATTAATATAGGTTTGATTTTTTTTTTTTTAATAATAAATTTATGATAAAATAATAATAATTATATATAAACTAAATTAGTACATGCCTGGTCACAGAATCTTATTTTTATCTCTATATAATTATTTTATCATTTTATTTCAAATCAGAGTATTATAATTAAAGATTTTCCTTGAGCATCTCCATCAGACTATTATTTAATGATCTAACTTTAAAAGTACGTCCAAAGTATCAAACATCATCACAAAAGAGAAACATATATCCACGTACACCAGGCACATCATGATCATCATAAAAAAAAACAAATCCTGTTTTATTTTTATTTTTCAAACTCTCTTCAACCCTTTAATCTCCACCCTCGATTTGAATCAACTTGGGTTTGGATTTCTTAAGTTCCTGCTTAGGTATCTTAACAGTGAGCACTCCATTCTCAAACCATGCCTTCACCTCATTAACCTTGGCATCTTCAGGAAGTTTGAACCTTCTTACAAACTTACCACGTGTCCTCTCCATACGATCCCACTAATCTCGAGGACTCTCCCTTCATCAACTTCAACCTTAATCTCTTCTCTCTTGACCCCTGGAATATCAGCTTTGATCACTTGAGCTTCTTGGGTTTCTGTCCAATCCACCCTAACATTGTATCCACTTTGAGAGGCTTGGGTGTTGGATGACAGCAAAGGGTTTAGAATCTCTATAGTGAGAGGAATGTTACCAAATGAACGAGGAAGTATCGACATGTTTTTGTATTTTCAGAGAGAGAGAGAGAGAGAGATTAGAGTGTAATTGGGGTGGTGATGTTAACTATATTATATATGGGTTTTGAGGATGATCTTGAAGTTTCTTTGGTTATCTTTGTTTAGATATGTTTGGACTTGGAATGTTGTGATCTTCTAAGATCTTCATGTAAGTGCTTGGTGTTCTTGCGTGGCAACAACCTAATAACCTAACTATCTCATTTTTCCAATTGACACGTGGCATAATGGGAGGAAACTTATGTTTCATTGGGATCTGATCTGCCATCACTCTAACTCTCTCTCCATATTAGTTTTAGAATTTGTTTCTTTTTTTTTTTTTTTTTTAATGGTTAAAGAAAAATACTTACTTGAAAACTAAGTTTGAGAAACTTCTTCAAACTAGGGCTGTCAATGGATCGGTCCAGATTGGATCAAGGTCAATTTGGTATCAATCCAATAAGGATCGGATTAGACCATTATCAGATCAGATTTTTTTTTATTATATCGGATCTCAATAAGCTTTTTATACCTCAACAAATATATAACAAAATTTATGTACTCCCACACAGAATTATGTGATCTGGACATGATTGATCTAGATTTGATCCAATGAGATATCAGATCAAACCTTATCGGATCGGATCCTTATCAGAATCCAAAACATCGATCTCAGACTCAGAGTTATCGGAATAGATTGGATTTTGGGTATGATCCAATCCATTGACAGCCCTACTTCAAATGAACTAGTTAGAGAAGAGAATACTCATAAGAAATCTCGAGCCAATGGATCCTAAGCGAGAATTTTTTTTGTGTTCAAAGCCATTTGACATACAGTTAAAAATATAAAATTAAAAAGAGAGAAAATTTCTCTCCTATCCACAATAAAAAAAGGAAATTTTCTTATTACACCACCTTATGACATTCAAAACTATGATCCAATGCCATGGGGTTGTAGGTGTGAAATTAGGGATCACTCTCTCATTGAAAAATGAATAGTTATGTGGTGTGGGGGTAATCTAAGTTTGGATTGAGTTTCTTCAAATGGGCTGGGCCGGATAAATGGGATTTTATGCTCAGTCCTGGCCTGCTAATGGGCTTCAAAGTGTTTAAGCATATGTATAGTCCAATTATTCATCTCGCATTGACTTGTCCAATATTTTTAAACTAATTTATTTTGTTCGATTTAAATATTTATTATCTATATTAATTATAGATTTGGTCATCAAGGTCATCAACTAATCTACTTTATAATAAGAAAACTTATGTTTATTTAAATAGAAATATATAATATCAAATAATTTTAAAATGATTTAAATGGTTTTATCATCTGAGATAATATGGCTTGAACAAGTCAGCTCTTTATCAATGGTGAATGAGATGGGATACCTGATTTTCAAATCATAAGTAGGTATCGTACACGCATGATTTTGTGTTTCGACGTGAACGTAATTTCAATCCTTAATTTTAATTTTTTTTAAAGAAAATTTACTCAACATCCCTAATATACGGTTTTTCAACAAAATTTCCTATATCTTTACAAAAAATGTAAACTTCTCAAAATACCCTTTCAACTAAACACAATATTTTAGATGGCCAACAACAAATAAAATATTAGCTAGTGAGGCACAAAACTCAGTGAATCAGCAATGAATTTGTTCTTCATTTCATTTGGATATGAAGCGACCTTTTCGGTTTCTAAGTGGGAATTTCGTTGCTTCTATGTCTAAGCAACAAAAATGTTGTTTTAAGAAGTGAATTTGTTGCTTTCAAAAGTGCGATGAATTTGGTCATTAATGCTTTATTTATTTCAAAAGTGACAAATTCGACGTTATTTGTTTTCAAGCAACAAATTCATTTCTTTTATTTCAAATGAGAAGTGATTAATTCGTCACTAATGATCCGAAGTAGTGAAATCACTAATGATTCATTGAATTTTGAGGTTTGCCATGGGATATTAATCTCTCTCTTCTTTTTTTTTTCTTGATTCTCGTTCTTCAACACAAATCCCAATTAAGGTTAAAAAGATGGTCATATAAGGGTAACTTTTCTTGCCTCAATCCATGGTTGAGACTCTCCATCAACATTATCGTTAGGATTTGACGGGAAAAGACAAATTTCCTAGAGATCAGTTCCAATCTCCTAAGGATTAATAAACTTTTTCTTAGGGAAATTCTTTTCTTGAGAATCCCTAAGATCCCAATGGTCATGTTGATGGAGAGCCTCAACATGTTTTCCTTTAGAAAATCTTGTATTAGAGTGTGTTAAGCTCTCTCTCTCTCTCAAAAATAAATAAATAAATGTGAACTTAGCTCTTGTAATTAATTCTTCTATTCTTCTATAAACACATTGAAAACAACATGGCCGACTCATGAATCACCACTATAATTACAAATTAACACCTTAATAATTTAAGACAAACAAAACGTATTCTATCTATTATGTTGTCTTGCACTCTGTAATGATGATCATAATCCTCTAATCAGTGGACTTTTTTATTTTTATTTTTTATTTTGGTGGCTAAACAGTGGGGTTAAGTGGACCCTACAAAATTTATTGATTACCAAAATGGATTACTTCTTTAACACTTTGATTTCTATTAAATTTTGATTCAAAATTAGAGGCAATTACATGAAAACCAATAAATTTATATAAAAAAAATAGTAATTAGTCAAAATAGAGATTCCATATGTTAAATTTGAAGGCGCCAAATATTTTACACTGACAACCAACTCGACATAACTCTCTTTTTTGAGAAATTTTTTTGGTTATTGATTTTTTCATCATAATCCATGATAGACTAATTGCATGATCCCACGTGAATCTAATGCATCCCCTTTTACAAAATAGTCTGACTAGCCTTGCTAAGAAATTAAGTGAAGAAAAAAAGGGCTTACTAAGTCTCATCCACTGTAAAAAAGACCTTGAGATTTATAAAACAGTTCATCGAGACTTGTAACAAACATCAAAATCTTGTTTTACGCATCTTGAGGTCTTTTTTGACCATAGACAAGTCTTAGCAAGCCCTTAAAATCACAAATTTGGAGTCCTATGTGAATAGAAAATTCAATTGTAACAAAGAGAAAGATCATGATTGGTTATAATGAATGTTTAATAAACATGTATTATATTCAACATTATTCTCTCAAGGCCTGACCTATTCATGATTTATATGTCCTTTTTTTTAATCCAATATTATTCCCTCATCCACATTTGTTTGTCCAAAGAACGACCATCTTTTAAAAACTTCAATGTGGGTCCCACACACGATCAAATCTATAATAAGAACTTCATGCTCTTTTACCTGCAAAATCTTCACCTTCCTGATTCAGTCCCATCTTCTTCGAAGCTATTCATTTCTTTTAAAATCCTTTATATAATTTTATCTTCATAGTTATACAAATGGAAAATGAAAAATGATAGCAAAAATTTGAATAATTTTACAATTTTTTTAGGTCATAGATCATAAAAAAATTTACAATGTCGAGATTCGACATTAGAATATAATAAAATTATCGTCGAACCTATACTTATGATGATACAAAAGTTTTATCTAACATTTTGTTATAAATTTATTGTCGAACATCTACTTAATACACAATCATCGAGGTTCGATGATTCAAATAAATTTTATTTATAGAAGAAACGTTATGTTGGTCATTGTCAAGGTTCAATGATAGGTAATGTTGAACCTCGACGATACTTCTGTTATATTCTAATGTCGAGCCTCATCATTGCAAATTTTTTATGATTAATGTCCTAAAAAATTTGTAAAATCATTGAGAATTTTGCGATCATTTTTCATTTTCCATTTATATAAATATGAGGATAAAATTATACAAAGGATTTTATAAGAAATGAAAGAAAGAGAGAAGAGAGGGATAACATTTGATGAAAATGTCAAATAGATCATGGATGGAATATGAGACTAATCAAGATCAACAAGATATTGGTCGTTTCTCACAATCAGATCCTTTTTTATGATCCCAATAACTATTTCATGAATTTTGGAGTGAGAAAGAAGAGTTCTCTGCTTTGAAAAATCTGAAGTTGAAGTAAAAGACAATTTTTTTTTTTTTTAACAAAAACACGAGTTATTGTAACAAATGGAATGTTTTTTAGTATTAAAAAAAAGTGATCCTTTTTTTCCATTATTATAAACTTATGGAATTTTTTGATAAATATCCAAATAAATAAAAATGAAAATATATTTTGACAAATTTAATCAGAAAATTTCTTAGTAGACCAATATTTATTTTTTAAACCTAGGCTCAATGGCCATGGGATCAACCCTTTATAGGGATGTACATTTGGGTAGAACCAAAATAGAACTGAAAATTTCGGGTTTAGTTTGGTTTTTGTTCCAAAGTAGGACCCAAAACAGAATCGGCCTATTTTCGGGTCCAATTTCAGTTCCGAGTTCAATTCAGATAAATCAAATTTTTTTAATAAAAAATTATATACATGATTTTAAATAACTTATATTTTAAAATATATTATTACCATAAAATAGTTATTTTGTTATTGCCAATTGTATAAAATATAAAATATAAAGATTAGAAATAATTTTTTTATTCTATTACCTATTATATATATGAAGTATAAAATATAAAGATAGAATATTTTCTTTTATATTTGGCAACTATTTATTATAATAAATTGTTACTTTGTATTTAACAGTAAAAATCATATATATAGAAAGAAAAACGATTATTATGTTATGGCCTATTGTATAAAATATAAAACATAAAGATAAAAACAATTTATTTGATTGGTAATTATTTATTACTATAAAATAACTATTTTGTTGCCTATTGTATGAAATATAAAATATGTAGATAAAACTTTTTTCTTTCTATTTGGTTGTTACATAAATAATTAGTTTGTTATCTATTGTCCAAATCCTATATACAAAGGAACTTTTTTTTGATTGGTTACTGTTTACTATTATAAAATACTTTATTGTCAATTGTATAACTATAAAGATAGAAGGTGTGGTGGGGGGAAAATATTTAAGATATTTTTGAAATTTTAGAGTTTTAATTCGGCTTCAATTCCGGTTTGATTCAGTATAGTTTCAAGGGGTGAAAATCGAACCCAGACTAAAATAATTCAATTTGATTTTCGGGTAATGGGTGATTTGTACATGAAGAGTCAAGTTTTTTTAAACAATTTAAATAAAAATAAAATTAATAGCAATTATATGATGAAAAAAATAACTGAAGATAAATTATATAGTTGTGATCCATAATGGTGTCCCATTCCTATAACAATGTTAGGCGTCTATGTGGCACATTTTTGTTGGAGTTCAAGAATCAGATTACATGCACGACTTGATTAAGAGTCCTAGGTGTTTCAAATTCCAACAAGAATGTGTCATGTAGACACCTTACCTTTATTATAAGAACAAGACACCTTATTGGATCCTAAGTCTAAATGATAATGTTAGAATAGTGGCCTGAGTCTCTTCGAAAGAAGGGAGAAGTATTGAGTTCAATCCCCCTCATTAGCCACACTTAAGGTTTTATCCTATCTCGACTTACCTGATTTATGTGATTTTTGTGGTATTGCATGATCAAGACGGACTTGGGTGAGATACGATGCTCTAAGAGGTTAATTGCCTCACCCCTACTAGCTGGGCTTACGGGTCCAAAAACCCCATCATCGAGGGGGAAAAAAGATAAATTATGCATAATAATAAATAATAAAAAAAACCATTGATTCCAATATAATTACATAAGTAAATGATACATTGACTCGAAAAAAGTCACTCGAAATTCACTCGATAATGTGGATGTGTGTACAAAATCATTGATCTTTTTTCTTGTGTATCCCAAAGAAAAATATTTATGATTTTGTGCAAATATCTTATCAACGGGTGAATTTTGCGTAATTTTTTGGGAGTAAGTTTATCAAGACTCAACTACTCATCACCAATAAAATTGACCTTCGTACGCCAAATAATCAAAAGATGCCTTTACCATTAATGGACCATTAGAGCAGTGGGCCAAGACATTTTTAAGGAAATACATAAGAAAACAGCAAATTATCATATAAAACTCAGCCTCTTCGCCACGCTACCTTGTTTTTAAAAGGTTTTATTAAAATGACATACCACCTTTCCTCAGTAACATACAAACATTTTAATAGTAAGCTCGTGTTGCTCACGTCTCCAACCTCTTTTAAGTTTCATAAAATAAATAAATAAAGATCCAAAAAGTAAAAAATAATTTATTTTTAACTTGATCCAACATTTTGAAAATGGATGACTTTCAATTAATTCCGAAGCTCAAAATTAAAATAATAATGATGAATGCATATCATTTTGATACGTGACTAACATGTCAAGAGCATAGAACTACACATCTTTTTTGTGTATATTCAAATGAAAATGATCTATGGTTCTATGCCCGTCAACCACAAGCCATGATCGTATGCATTCATCATGGTTCAAATTAAAATTTACAATGAAAAATAAATATTTATTTTTTATTTTTTATTTTAAGTTTATAAAATTTTATTCTCTATGACATGAAACATCGGATCACGTGTTTTCGTGCCACAAGATAAGCCCAAGGACCCTTAATAGGATGAAATCCCTATTAATATAGTAAGGTTAGTCGTACTCTAAGAAACTAGTTTCCTTCTCTTTGCACTATGCGTGCCACGTGTCCTAATGTTTTACGCATAAATGATCGTAAAGGAGACAAATATTTCACCCACACTAACCCACTAACAGTTATAAAACGGTTTTTTTTCTCATGGGGCTAAGAGAAATCTGGGATCCACCAATCACTTGTACCCACGTGTATTAAATGGTATTTCTAATTTACAAAAACAAAAGTTGGCTTGTTATGCTAGTCTGTGAAAAAAAAAAAAAAAACGACTCAACCGTACATCTTTCACCATGCGTTTTCGTGGAATGACTTATCATCTATCATGTATGCTGCATGTACCTACATCATCCACGTCATCATTAATCATGACCATCGAATCAAGAAAGCCGAACAAAATATTTTGTTTTATTATTATTTATTATTTATTTGCGAGAAACAAATCTAATCTAAAAAAATAAAAATCTGGACCATCAATACTTCATTTTTTTCTTAAAGACCACTTCAGTATCCAAACCGAACCCATCAACTCTGCGGACGTGAACCATATCGGACACCTTAAACATTTCAACCAACGGTCCCACACTATACAGATCATTCGCAGAGTATTTATCAGACCGTCTTGATATTGCCACGTGTAACACGCATACACCATTAGGTCTCAACGTACGTTCAATCTCCCCAACGAACTTAGAAGGATACAACGCATGATCAAACACATTAGAGAATTCGAAATCAAAAGTCTCATTATCGAACGGTTGAGAATGAAAGTCACCTTTCAACACTAGCGGAGGGTACGGAACTAAATCGATTCCGACTGAGTCTTCAACTCCAACTCGTCTCAGAGCGGCCACTTCTTGTCCGACTCGAGCACCAATACAGAGCGCTTTGGAATCGTTGAAGAGGAGATTTTTCCGTTTTAGATCTTCGAAGAACTTTGAGAAGACATTGATCTTACGATCCCAATCTCTTGTAATCCAAATCTTTCTGAGTTTTGGATTCATAGTTTTGTTGAGCTGGCGATTGATGTAAGCGTCGTAGGAGGAGAATCCGGGGCGGATTTGGAGGTCTTTAGGTCCAGAGAGTGGTTTTGTTTGGGTGGTTTTTATTGGGAAAGTGGTTTTGTGGTAGAAAGGTTGGAAAATGAAGAAGGTGAGAGAGAAGAAGATTAAAAGGAGGAAGAATTTGAGGATAAGTGGTTTTGTTTGGGTGGTTTTCATAGCTACATGACGAGTTGAGAAGATTAGGTGGTTTTAATGGATTTTGGCTGGTTTTGGTGTTGTGGAAGGTGGTTTTGTATGATGGAGGTCTCGATGTCGATAGAAACTAAGCTCGCTCTCTCTTCAGGTGTTCTTGGATCTTGTTGAGGTCAATATTACCTGAGAACACTAAATTACGCGCGGTGCGTATTGCGCACCACGGATATGTGTAAGTGGTTTCTTCCATTTGGCATGTCGATGATGGCAAATTGAATCCGTCTGGCAAGCTAACTAGCCGCCACGTGTTTAATGGAAGTTGGGCCCACAAAATATGATTGGACATGAATCTTTTTGTTGACCTGGACAAAATCAATTACATCTGGCACGATTTTTGGCCCACCATTAGCTTTTGCTACGTTATTTCTAAACGTGGGCTTCTAGCATTTTTTATCTTGGGCTTTTTAAACAGGCCGGTACACAAAGAGTAAAAAGAAAATATTCTATTGGCACACCAAATTTTACTTAAACACACCATTGTAAGTGAACCGTTTGAAGCTCTCGAGAACAATCTTTGAATCCTTAAAAAAATAAAAAATAAAAAGAGAAAAAAAAAATAAAAAAAAATGTAGGTCTACTAAGTAGCAGGCCCACAAAGATGTGCCACGTGGCATACAAAAGGAGTCTGGAGTAAGTTGGACCTGTACTTTTAAGTGTAGGCATGGATCTCCAAATAGTGGGCCTAACAAAAGAGTGGTAGTTATGGGCTTGAGACACCATTCAACATCAAACCAAGCAGAATTTATGCATCCCATGGCATCAAGGTCGGTGTCAATAGGTGTCATCCCTAAGGAACTTAGAGCCATAATCATAATATTTTTTTTCATTCCAAAATTGTTAAAATGAGAAAAAAAAATATTTCAAATCATTATATAATTTTTTTCCTTTCAAATTTTCTAACATGGGTTAGTCTATTTGCACACACACCTAAGTGGCAAAAATAATCATTTGCTTGCGATACCCACCTTAATTTTAAAATAACTATCTACACACACCTAATAAATGTACTTTTACATATATTGTTTATTTAAAGGCATTGATAAGGGTGTCAATGGGTACCCACTTAACTGAAACCGGATACCTCAGTTTCGGATCCCTTTTTATTGGAGAGCCGGGTCTAAAATGGAACCGAACTGATAGAAACCAAAACTGATTTATTTTGTCATTTATTTTCAAACTATAGATGATTTAAGGTATTTTTATTTAAAAAATAAATGCATGTTATATAAAATTCTCCAATTTTCCATATAAATTATCGATTGATACTTAAAATGAGTTACTCTTCTAAAAAATTATTACTTTTAACAAAGATAAAATTTTATTTTTGAAGAAAATAATTAATTTGTATCTTTAAGTATAACAAATTATAATTAAATTAACATTTTGTTGATATACGTTAATTTTTTGAAAGGAATTTTTTTTTTTTAATAATGATTTGAAATATTTTTTTTTCTCATTTGATTCTTGAGAACCGGAACCAATGGGTACCCATGATTTTTTACGGTTCCGATTCCAGTTCCATTTATTTTAGAACCGAACCCGGAACCAACAAAAACTGAAACTAAACTAATATAATGGTTATGGTTCTTAGTTCCTTAGGAACCGACCCATTGACACCCCTAAGTACCGAACCATTCGTATTATCTTCTTCTTCTTCCTCTCTCTCTCTCTCTCTCTCACACACACACACACACACACACACATTAATTCTTCTTCTTCGTCTTTGCATCTAGAAGATTCCATTGAAGATTTTAAGCTTTTATCTTACTTATTTTTCTTGCCCTAACACTTTTGATTGAGTCAAAGTTGTTCACATGATAAAGTTATGTTCAATAGGTCATCTACTGAATCTATTTAGTAATGTTCGATAGGTATTTACTGAATTTTATAAAATAAGTTCAGTTTGAACCTACTGAACAAAATCTATCAAAAAATCTTCTAGTTCTTCGATTCAAAATCATCGCCTTGAGGTTTAATTGTTGTTTTTCCATCTTCTTTGATGGTTAAATGCAATAAAGTAAAAGAAATTTCAAAGAAATAAGATAATTGGAAAAAAAAAATCTTAAAATGTAAGGTCCATTGATTCAACCTCTCACAAAACTTAGAAAGAAATGAATAAGAAGAAGGTGTTTTTTTGTTCGGTAGGTGATGGTGTGTGCAATAAACCAAAACAAAAGGGTAAAATGATTTTTTTTATATTACGAAAGTCACTTAAGTGGGTGCTATTTGCCTTTGGATTTGTGGAAATAGATCGACTTTTTAGACATTGATTTTCGTTTAAGCGACGTCTAAATCATTGTGAAAAAAAACAAAAACAAAAAAATTTTAAGATGGAAAAGGAAATTCATAGTTGTGATAAGTAAATTGCACTCGACCCACCACAAAGTTGCATTGCGATTTATCAACTATGAATCTAAGATGAAAATAAGGTATTGCCACAAAAAGAAACTTGTTTTTTCAATACCTCTGGTGAAAGCGAGTATCCAACCAAGGTCTATGGTATCAACACTAACCAAGGGTGGATTTAGAGTGGGGGCACTTGACCCCACAAGAGTTTTCAAATTCTATGGGCTAATGTGCTATTACGACAGATTTTAGCGGCGGATAAAGAATTTTGCCACTTTTGCCCCCACAATTATTATTTTCCACTCTTAGTTGACTCACAACTATTTTTTTTCACTCTTAATTATCGCCACAATTTTTTTTTCTACTCTTGGTTGGCCCCACATGAGCAAAATCCTGATTTCGCCCCTGACACCAACCAACTTTGCCAACTAAACTTAGGCACATTAAGCCTTGTCAAAATTTGGTTTCGATTTTTAAAGGAAATGGATTATGACATTGTTTCTTTCAACTATCCTAATTTGATAAGTTCATAAGAGCACCCCACTAACGAAGTTTCCCTCCATTAAATCATGTGGGCCTCACTCTATGGTACATTTAGGTAGCAAATTTTAAAGAATAATGATAATCTAACTAAAAAAAGATACTAAAAATATACTAACTCCATACAACTGAAGATATTTTCCTTGTGTATCCCGAGGAAATTATGATTTTAAGCACATGCCACATTAGTTGAGTGAATTTTGAGTCATTTTATCATGACTCAATTTTAATTGTTCAATGAATTTTCAACTCGAAGTTCTTAAAGACAACAAAAAAATCTCAGGTGTTGATTATATTCCAACTTGGTTGCTTTCAAATAGCCAAAATCCGAATTTGAAATTATTGTAATATTCAAATAGTAGTGATTCAACCAAAATTAGAATAAAGGGTTTTGATTCTAAACCGTACACATGGTGGATTTGGTTGACCCGAGTTGGCCCATTTCATATTGGGCTCTAAAGAATATAAAATTCAGTATCACTGGATTTGTTTTAGATCGGTAAGTCTATTTTTAATGAGTTCAATGACTCAGTGCTAACGGAATTTGAATGTAAGTCTATGATATCATCATCCAAAGACTTTACCAACTAAGTTAATTGAAACCTGCTCAGTACCACTAGATTCTTCTAGCATAAAATATTAACTTATTAATTTTTTTAACATAAATTTATGACATCATATGATGTTAGGGTAAACCGAAGTTGACATGGTGATGAACTGGTCCAGCCAATTCTTTCGTTCTTGATTAATTCGATTTTCCAAAATGAGGTTTGACTAAAATCCAGACTCCAGAGTGAATCATCAAATGTTGACTTGGGCAGCATCTGACCAACTACGTCTCTTAAAGCAAAGAATCATGATAATCTAACTACCCCACGTGGCAAACTCAATCAACAACCTTCACGTGACAAGTTTGGGAACCGTAGATCTATGCTCCTCGGGGTACATGGCTGCACTTACCCATAAAAAAATGTATCTTGAAGGAATCCTGTATCCCAAGGAATGCAGATCTAATGTTTCCAAACTTGTCACTGCAGGTAGTCGATTTGAGTATGTCTAGTGGACTCTAAAGCAAAAGTTGCTTTTGAAAAAGAACCGTTTTAAAGGGACTGTAACTGTACTTGACACTGTGCTGACGTGGTAGTATATCTAGAGCCATTGAACTTTTTCCTCGAGATACAAGGAGAAAAACTATGGATCTAAAGACACTGTCACGTCAGCACAGTGTTGAGTAAAGTCATTGTAGCATTGTCCTTTGAAAAATGTCTTTCAACTACTTGTTTATTTTTTTTTTCAGTTGATAGCTCACCTTTAACTACTATCGGTGTGATTAATTGAGAGAATCTTGCGACTTTTAGACTTCAGTTAAACGGTCATAAAAGCTGTTCGATCAGATTCTTTGGGGGTACCAATTGTAGCCCGAAAAGTTATTCCATCAGATTCTGGGGATCGATTCGAAAATCAATTTGGTGGTTACCTATTGTTATGTAGGTCCATCTCAACCATGGTTAAGGCTAGGAAATAAAAGTATATAAAAAAAAAAAAACAGATAAACAAACAAAAATTAGCCTATTCCAAAACTTCTAATGGGCAAAAACGAAGGGTAAATAGTAGGGTGCTGAACGGGACCCATATATATATGCGAAGCGTTCTTTTGACAAAATCCCAACCAACATTCTAGACAAAGTTTTGTCTTAGATGACTAAAAAGTTTCGGAATGGAATGATTTTTTGTGAGGATGATCTCTATAGTCATTAGATACTCATCCTCACAAAAAATCAGCCAATTCTGAAACTTCTAATCCCATGAAAAGTGATTACAAGCTAACGGTAAAAATTGACAATTCACGATTCTTTATCTTATAAATTAAGGTTAGAAATTTCAGAATTTGCTGATTTTTTCTGAGGATGATTTTCTCATCATAAAGATCATCCTCACAAAAATTCAGCATATTCTGAAATTTTTAGTTCATATAAGACAAAATGTTTTGTCTACAATGTTACTAGGATTTTGTCAAAAGAACGCCACCCTATATATATATATATATATATATATATATATATATATATAGAACAGCGTTCCTAAGACTCATATTGGGACTCACATTGCGACACACCATTTTGTCTTATATGAGCAAAAATATTTGGAATAGGCTGATTTTTTGTGAGGATGATCTCTATGGTGAGGAGATCATCCTTGCCAAAAACCAGCTCATTATGAAACTTCTAGACCGTCCAATTTTTGTTGAAAATTTATAGACCGTCCAATTTTTGTAAATCAATTTTGATGGGGTTAGAAGTTTTGGAATGGGATGAGTTTTTGCCAGGATGATCCCTTCATCACAGAGATCATCCTCACAAAAAATCAGCTCATTCCAAACATTTTTGCCCATATAAGACAAAACGGTGTGTCGCAATGTGAGTCCCAATATGAGTCTTAGGAACGTGACCCATATATATATATATATATATATATATATATATATATATATATATATATATATATATATATATATATATGAATTTATTAGAAGGAAATATTAACGCCTCAACCATGTTCAGAACATGGAGGAGATTAGATTTAACAAAAAAATTGGAAAAAATAAAAATTTCAAGCCTTCGATAAAGCTTTGAAGATGGAGGGTCTTGAACTTCCAAATTTTAAAGACTAAATTATTGTGCCTATGTGATGTGGCACTTCCTCTATTGTCAAAATCCATTACAACTGTAGGGAAAAAGTACTATAAAGGATACACAACCTTCGAAAAATGCTTACTAAACAGGTGTCTTTTGACAAATAAAAAAAATTAATTTTTCAAAATACCTCCACAGAAAAACGCTAGTTGATCATGTGTTTTTCATAAAATTTTGGATTTTATAATCACATTGTTTAGTTTTCAAAATTATAAATATATTCTTTTACCATGTAATCTTCAAAAGCCTTCGTGATAGATGTGGGTCAAGTGCAACTTATTGAACACAAAAATAAATAAATAAAATAAAATGGCAAGATACATGTGCCTCCCTCTTATTGGACTCATGTTCTGTTTGGTTTAGTGGCCTCTTCATATTTTAACATATTAAAAGGAAATTTATTAATAGAGGATTTTAGGCCTTATCTCAAACCTATGAAACATGAGTTTGACATTTCCTACTCGTAGGCTTTTTCATCAATAAGAGAAACTCTTGGCCATTCAATAATGAGAGAGAGAGAGAGAGATGAATCTACCAAGAAAGGTAAAAATAGGAAATTGTTGTAAAATTCATAGTTTTTATTTATTGGATTTTGGGGGGAAGGGGGCAAGACTTGAACTCAAGACCTTCTACTCTTGAGTATTAGTGATGTAGGGTTTTTTCATTTTTTGTGAAATTCAAGTTAAAAAGTAATTTTTCTTTTTTGTGATAGTTGATAATTAAAAGAATCTTTTTATTTGCGTTGTCTTTAGAATTGTAAAAATAACTCTCTAAATTGTTAATCCCACATCGAATAAAAATAAGACTTGTACTCAATTAATAGAGGTTCTCATTCGTACTTGTTTGAATGTGAGTGAGAAAGATAATAGGCCTCGCACGTACATAGGAGCTCAAGGCACCATGAGACTCTATCCCATTGTGTTTGGGCTAACTTGTCAAAAAATCTTAATGAGCGCATGTGCACACGTACATGTAATAACTCATACACACACACATTGGGTTGGGTTGGGTCTTATTGAGGTTCTTCTTACTCAAAGATCCATTATTGGGTTGGATTGGGTTGGACAGGTTCTCTTTACTTAAAGATCCATTAGTTCTTCTACCAATCTCAACAATTGATCTAACTATTAGATTAAACAATTTCAAGAGTTAATGTGTTCTAGTCCGTTGGACTTTTCTCTATAAAAGAAAGGTGTGCCCTAGAATTTTGTATACAAAAACATATAAATAAACACAATGTTCTAGATCTCTTTCTTCCTCTCTTATGTTCTCCTCGTTCCTATTACTCATAAATCAACTAATTTGATATAGTTCGTCGAAGATCTATTATTTTTTAGTGTGTTATTAATAGAACTGTGATTGATGAATCTTGGAAACCAATCGTCTGATATCGATTACATTGTGGATGTCATTTTAAGGGAGAAATTTTGATTTTAAAGACAACGATTTATCCATGCCTTAGTCACTCAATCAAATTGATAAGTTCATTCCAACTATTTTTACTATTTGATTTATATAAGTTATTTCTAATTAAGATTTATACATTAGATCCAACAGAAATTGATTTATATAGGCTATGTTCTTTGTCAAATTTCAATTGGAATGGCAAAAAGTATGTTCCAATCTGTGTTATAATTCTATCACCATTAACGTATATTTTTGAATTATGTTGGCTTTATATTCAAAAGGGAGTTAGTGGTTGGTTTATTTTGTTTCTGCATCTATTACTAATATCTTCAATGTCCGCATGTATGAACCTTTATGATGTGTAAAATCTAACACTTTTATCCACAATTGTAATAAGGAGTACGTGATATACACCAAATATACACACAAAGTTAAGATTGAATTAGATTAGGATTTAGATTATAAACGATAGAATTTATCTCTAATTAAGATTTATTTTTTATATAAAACATATTAGGATTAATCTAAAACACCATTATGCAAGATAGTCGATCAAATCCTATGCCACATGGTATCAAAGCAGTCATCCATTCTATCTGCTCAACCAACCTGTTATTACCGTCGACGAATAGAGGAAGATATCCCCACCCAATGTACAGGCGGGGCCAGAAAGGCATGGAGCACTTGGAACCAAAGCACTAGAGTTGGGACCTCAAAGGGAGATGAATCAAAAACTTATAGGATGCCCTTGTATCACGTGTTGTTGGGCCAAATGAGTCGTTGTAGCTCGACCATAGTGCTTCTAAAGTGGAGGGCCATAGAACCATTTTTCTGCTAAACCATACATTTTGAAATTCGGCCCTCCAATGTTGGGAGATAACCAGGCCTTCGTGAAGGGTTGATAGTGACATATCTCATGGTTATCCAATAAAATATCGAAAGCTCAAAAAGATCTATTAACACTTATTCAAATTTGATGTTGACATCGACAAATACTTCTCAAAGACTCTTAATGACATTAACCACTTGATTCAATGTCCTCAGCTTTGCCATCAATCAACACAATTGGAGTGGGGGAGGACTCTCACAGTGCAAGACTTGAAAGTTAAAAATATAGTTTGTTTCTTACAAGGAACTTCTAAACATGAATTCTAAGGTTAGTTCTAAATCTTTTTGTTTTTGGCTTAATTCTTAATTATAACGAGATTTTGTTATTTGTTACTCATATATTTTCTCTCTTTTTCTTTCTTTATAGTTGTTGAATTTGATTTTTTTTTTTTTTTTTTTTTTGAATTTGATGGATTGTTGTTTCATCTATGTTTCAGATGTTGAAGGAGGGGACTTAAGAAGGATGTTATATATGGTTTGTTGTTGACAGAAGATAGAGAGCACAAACGGATCAATCACAAGCTCTTGCGTTTGAGCAGTTTTGTGCTCTCTTTTCTTCTATCAGCAGACTTATTCAATGCTTCTCTTCTTTAAGGTTCTTCTATTTTTTATTTATTAATTAACAAAGGTTGGGAATAGGAACTCTAATAAACATATACTACACTAATCTTGCCAATTAATTATGAAGAATCAACCTGATATATTGGTCATTTGCTCTACTAAACATTTTTATTATTATTATGTTTAATTGATAATTAGTACATGCCCTTCATTTTCTCTACTGCCATTGTTACTTAATTAAATTATCTCTAAGCAGTTTAAGAACTGATTGACGGGGTCGAGGGTCAAGGGATTGGCTTGGACCATTGTGGAAGATGAATGTCTAGAAGATTGAGAAAACAAGACCTATAAGTTCTGAAAAGATGTTAGTTTGATTCGAAGAGAGATGAAGCCAAACGTGAGGAGTCCCACAAAGGCCAGTAATAGAGAAGAGCATAGAGTCCAACAAGAATTGTAACAAAGGTAAGAACAAATCCACCACAAAATTCTCAAGGTGCTTCATATGTGGTGGGGGACCGTAGAATTGAGTATCGAAATGTCGGTGCTGTTAGGTTGCCTAATAGAGGCAAAACCCATGAAGAATGGGTAAAATGTACACAGACTTGGTCGTCATTAAGAGACAACCACACTACTTTGTGAGGACGCGTTGGAGAGGCCTCCCCCTCCACTCTCCTAACATGGCATATGCATGTGCAATTGTGTATCCCGAAGAAAAAATTATGATTCTATGCACATGTCATGTCAAGAGAATAGACGGGGAGTATGGAGTATGTCAGAGGGAGAATCAGAAAATTACAACTCATTTAACCATGGATGAATTCGAGTACGGTGTAGGACATAAAATTTGATGTGACATCCATCGGGGGATGGATGGGATGGGAAGGTTCGTGCTGATGGGTAGACCAGCACGTAAAATTTTATGATAGGACACCTCAATGATTGTTATTAGATTATGGATGAGTATACTAAATCAATAGTGATGTATAAGACATTATTAAAATAGGAAAGTTGTATCTCATGCTCTATTAGAAGGATTCTCTAAGTGTAAGTAGGAATTACCAAATATTAATTAGGGTGTTTCTATTTAAATATATTTTCTATTTTTTATTGGTATAATTCTCTATAAAAATAAAAATAAAAACCATACAAGACGTGTAATGACCAATCAATTACTTGAAATTGTTTATTCAACAATTATTAGGCAATTTGATAGAGTTTCTAATTGTATCTCCACCACTCAATCCAAAGCATCAAATATGAAAATTCATGGACCTTAAAAGGACGATCTAACTTTTTCTATATTCATTGAGAATTTCCTCTGGGTCAATTACTATTTCATAATCAACTTTTGACGAATTTACGAATCTAACTCACTGTTCATTTTTATTTACCAAAACGTGAACGAGCAACGAATTTGGAGGTTTAAACATGACTATTTCATATGTTTAAAGTGACAATTTCAAAGGTTAAAAGCGAAATTGTCGCTTTAAAACCGCCAAATTTGTTTCCCGTTCACGTTTTGGTAATTAAAATGAAAAGTGAGTCGGAATCATACATTCGGCAAAAGTTGATCATGTTTTCGTAAATTATTCAATCTCTTTTCTCTATTTTGGATTTGATTTGTTCATTTTTAGGTTCATAACCAAACATAAATTGTCTTTCTATTGCTAGTTCTATCATTGACGAGATTTCAATATGATCAAAAATACAAATCGGGGTTTGAGAAAGGGAATAAAAACGAGCCCTGGATCAAATAGAGAAGGATTTATTCAATAATGTATCTTGATCAGAAAAAAATCAATACAATAGGAAATAATTAGAATTGATTGATATTTTTCTCCAAAACACAAACAAAAAAGAAACAAATTATGAAACTTAAATCATGGATCCTGCGTGTTGGAAAATTGCCTGAAGTTAGCCTCTTCGCTAGAGCCACCTGTGGAAGCTCCCCAAGCACTGAATCGAAATGTACTATAAGGTAAAATGACCTAGGACCCTCATTTTCTAATTGTTTTCTGACAGTTTGTAAGGCATTTTAGCTTATTTGACTATATATTTTCTTTAGATAACCTCTAAATCTTTTATGTTCTTGTATTCTTCACAATCCTCTATAGCTCTAGTACTCTAATTCTCTCTATTGCACTCCATTGTCTTAACAGGCACCATTTTTTTTCGATTTACTTGGACAAATGGAAATGGGGTATGCATGTGACAGATATTGAAAGTACGACAGGTTAACAGTCAACAATATCAATTGATCAAGAATTCAAGACTCAAGAATATTATATTAGGGGAAGTTGTTTTTTTTTTTTTAATAATCCTTATGGTCACATATTGATCGTTTTTATTCATAGTTATTCTTAATTTCTCATCTCTCTCATCTATTTATTATTCTAATCTTATGAAAAAGGAAAAAATAAATGGACCTTTATACAAAATATTAATTTAGATGATGAATTTCCTACTTTTAATTATGGAAAAATTACTTAAAGGACCCTCTCGGAAGGGTATCTTTCTAAATATTTCCTAAGTTTTCAACGGTTGCTTGGCCAGACATTTAGTAAACTTTTTCTTTTTAAATGATCCCTGCACCTCATAGTTTTCATCCAAAAATTAGATTTTTAACATCTCAATCGAGTTTCGGAGACTCCACTCCATCATAAAGGATTTAAGAAAGAAGAAGTCATTTTCAAGGGATTTTTCATTCTTTTTTCTTAATTTTTGGATGAAAATTGATCAAGAATAGTTCTTTTAAGGTGAAATCATTTAAACATGTTGTTATCTCAAATTTTTAGTTGATCTTTCCATGTATTTTAGTAAAAAAAACTCGAAAATTAAAAATGGGTGGGTTTTACCAGTGTCGGATTCACCATTTTTTATTTAAAAAAGTGGTGAACTTGACAATAATTAAAAAGCATCAAGTTCAATAATAAAGAAAAAGTGGTGAACTCAACAATAAATAATTGTGAGTTCAATAGTAAAAATTGTTAACTCGACACTAAATAAAAAAGTGTCAAGTTCGACAATAAAAATTGTGAACTCGACAGTTCAAGGGACCATTAAGAAAGAAAAAGTTTACTAAATGTCATGTCAAGCTACTACACAAAACTTAAGGACTTTTTCGAAAGAAACTCTTCTGCGAGGGGTCCTTTAAGTAATTTTCCCTTTATTTATTCAATGAAGAAACCACCACATGAATCAGTGGGACCTCCAATTATAAATGAAGGTAATAGTTCTTTAACTAAAAATGTTGACAAACTTTATTAAAGCATGTTGCCACTAGGGCGGAGCTAGGATTTTTTTGTAGTGGAGGCAAACTATGGTTAATTGTATAGTTGAAGAATTTGAAGATGAACGGTTTTTTATTAGAAGTTGAAGAAAAAGATATTTAGATAATTTCCAATTAATATATGAGAAAGGCCCGGTCAAGAGGCAATGTCATCAATGAAAAGTTGAGTGCGATTTCGTTGACGAGCATATTGTTGACACATAGTGACCACGCAATCCTATTGGAGGATTGCTTGGAATTTTTGCAGCAGACCCTCCATCTTAATTTTTTTTACAATTCTTATATTTTTTATTAGTTAAATACAAATCCAAACACTGTCATTTTCAATTGAAATAGCAAAATACTTTTCTTACTAATGTGGTAAGATTTTAATTCCTACTAACGTCTTACTCATGGATAACCACATCACCAGTCCAATACTAACACAATGCTCTAAGTTTCATCAAAAGCTCAGATAAAAAATTAAAAAAAATTGAAGATTTTTTTTGTTGTTTTGAGCTTGATCCAAATTTTTGAAAATTGATGGCTACTGAACTTTTAAATAACTCTCAAACTTAAAATTGAAATACAATGGTGAAAAGTAACTATTTTTTTTGGGATTTGTATTTTCGAAGTTCATATACTTTTGTCCACTACAATATTGAAGCATCTGATCATGTTTTTGGAAGTCACAAGGTGAGCCCAAGGTTACTTGGACGCAATAAAGAATTTTAGAAAAGCATTTTTCCTATTAACTTAGTAAAATTTGAAAACTTACCAAGAGTCATTGAGCTCAAATGAATTACCAAATTGACAATCCAATACAAAGGTTTTCAATTATGAAAAAAAAAAAGTAATTTATGTAAAACAAATTATACTTTTTGAATGAAAATGATTTCCTTGAAAATTCAAATAAAAAATGAAAAAAAAAATCATTAATGAATGAAAGATATTTTTCTAATTAACCTGAAAAAATAAAAGGAAGTGTTTCGATTTTTTACTACGAGAGATATTTTAAGATAGGGGTTTTTGGCACCCCAACTTTTGATTATTACACCCCAATTAAAAATAAAGAAAACAATTGAATGGTTGAGAATAAGTAAAAGTTAAGGTGCCAATAGAAACTCTCTTTTTTTTTTTTCTTTTCTTTTGCTTAGATTCTTTTGTTTTGGGTTCAAGATTTTATATGAACCTTTTTTTTTTAATATTAAAAAATTATTAAAATTATTTGAATGAGTGCTATAATATTTTATTATGTTGAGATTGTAGTTTGAGGCAAACCTTAGTAATAAATAAAGAAAATAGGTAAATAGTTGAGAATAAGTAAAAGTCGGGGTGCCAATAGAAACTCTTTTTTTTCAATTGTAAAAAACTGTTGAAATTGTTTGAATGAGTCGTATAATATTTTATTTTGTTGAAATTGTAATTAGAGGCAAACCTTAGTAATAAATAAAGAAAATAGGTGAATGGTTAATAATAAGTAAAAGTTAGGGTGCCAATAGAAACTCTTTTTTTTTTTCCTAAATTCTTTTGTTTTAGGTTTAGGATTTTATATGAATATTTTTTAATTGTAAAAAGCTACTGAAATTGTTTCAATGAGTGTTATAATATTTTATTATGATGAGATTGCAATTTGAGGCAAACCTTCATAATTTTTAAAGAATGTGTTTTAATCTTTAATTGGGGTGTGATACTTAATTTAAGTAATTGTGGTGTAATAAGTAAAAGTTGGGGTGTCAATAGCCCCTCTCTTAAAATAACTCCTATGGTAAAAAGTTGAAACACCTCCTTTTATTTTTACAGGTTAATTAGAAAATATTTTTCTTGCAAAAATATTTTTCATTCATTATTATTTTTTTTTTATCAGAATTTTTCGAGGAAATAATTTTCATTCAAAAAAATATAATTGTTTTTTTCATAAATTATTCTTTAAATATTTTTTTAGGATTAGAAACCTTAGTTTTGGATTGCCAATTTGGTAATCCATTGGAGTTCAATGATTCTTAGTAAGATTTCAAATCTTACTAAGTTAGTAGGAAAAATGCTTCTCTGAAATATTTTACTATTTTCAACTAACCCAAGCTCACCTTATGGTATCCAAAAACATAATCGGATGCTTCAATATTGTCGAGGACTAAAGTATATAAACTTTGAAAAAATAAATCCCCAAAAAAGTTATTTTTCACCGTTGTATTTCAATTTTAAGTTTGGGAGTTACTTAGAAGTTCTGTCATTTTCAAAAATTTACATCATGCTAAAAATAAAATAAAAAACTTGTTTCTTGATTTTACTTTTTTAGATCTAAGGCTTTCGATGAAATTTAGAGGACTATGACAGTGTTGGACTGGTTTTGTAGTTATCCATATGAGTAAAAAGACCCTTAGTAAGGATTAAATTCTTATTACGTTAATAAGACAAGCGTTTTGCTATTTCAATTGAAAATGATGGTATTTGGATTTGAATCTAATTAATAAAGAGTATAAGAATTGTAAAAAAAATTAAGATGGAGGGATTGTTGCAAAAAAATTTCAAGCAATCCTCTAATAAGAATGCACGGTTACTATGTGTCAACAATATGCCCATCAACAAAATCGCACTCCAAAAAATTGAAGAGGCGGGGGGGGGGGGGGGGGGGGGTTTCAAAAATTGGAGGGGGCAAATGGGGAGGGAGGTGAGGGAGTGGGGACAAATGGGACATGTAATTAGTTAAAAATATAATGGTGTCTCAAAGTTCTGTGAGGGCAATTGCCCCCACCAGCTCCTTACTAGCACCGCCCACAGTTGCAACTATTGTAATATATTAAGGAGAGCTGCTTCAAGTGATACTCGTCACCTTACTACACATATTAAACACCGTACACTAACATGAAACATAAATCTACCTAGAAAATGTACAATCAAGTAACCCTTTTCAGCTATAGAAAATGTTGATTTTGAGGTTATAAAGAATAAGAAGAACTAAAGAAGTATTAATTAATCTATTTAGAAACACTAAAGGTAAAATTACTTTAACCACTTTAAGTTTAGGTTATGTTTGCTTAAACACTCATTTTTAGGATTTCTTCTAAAGGAACTATTTCATTTTCTATGCTAAAGACCCCCTACACATGATTAGTTATAGGTGAAGCTAATGTTGGTCAGATTAGATGTTAGGAAATAGAAAATAATATTTTTTTAAATAACTTTAAATAATGCATCATCAAATAACATTTTCGTTAGTTATCTTCTGCGAAGTAATCCGATGGGCGTGCCACATGCATTAGGGTTGCAAAGGCAGGGATTGGTTTATGATAGTTTTTTAATAAGCCTTGTTTGGTTATTAAAAATCAGACCTATCTATTTGAGCCCCACATCGACACCTCTATCTACTCGAGCTTAGCTTAAAAACAAAAACAACAACAAAAAATCATAGAGGCACGTCAGTATCGAGCACATTAGTACTAGGTTGATGATGCCAATCCCATGACAAGTCCAAATTGTATAAGGAGCATGTGGAACAAATGAGACTTATTAGCTCATTTTATGTTTAAGATAGTGTGTTCAGCAGTCATTTATCATTATTATTATAGAATAAAAATGATACTTTTTTGTATACATGTTTTCTTTTGTGCACCAACAGTGATAATAAAAAGCAAAAAGGTTCATTATTAGAACAATAAAGTTGGACCTGAATGGCTTATAGGAAGTTAATTTTGTATAAGGTTAGGGTTTAAAATGGGTCGGGCTCGGATCGAATATGAGTATATCCATTTTCATAATCGGTTTTTTTTATCCAGATTTGAATATGAATCTGAATCTGAATCTAACTCAGGTGTTGTTTATTAAACTGAAAAAAATAAGTGTTGAATAGCATTAAGCGCTGAAACTTATAAGTGCTGAATCTAAGTGCTGAAAAAGTTGTTTGTTTAGATGCTGAATCATGTTTGTTACACATTGCTGAAACTGGTAAATTATCTTTATTACCCTTACAATCATATTATACATTGTTTGCATGTTTTAAATGCCTATTTCTTATCAAACACAATAAAATATATTATTTCTTATAAAATTAAAATACAATTCATTTTTAAATAATAAATAATACTCAAATCTTCAATTTATAAATAATAATTTCTATTTATAAAAGTCCACAAATTTCAAATTAAAAATAATAATGTCATACAAGTCACCAAAATTTGTAATCAGCATTAAAAGAACTTAATTTTGGATGAATAATTTTGATGGAAATGAAGGATGTGTAATTATAAAAGCACCTTATGAATTAATAAAGGCAACCCACACCATAGCCAATTTTTTTTTTTTTTTTTTATATGGGTTAAAGTTTTTGGACTGAGCAAATTTTTAGTGAGGATGGTCTATATGGTCTAGAAATCATCTAAAACTTTTAACTCATATAAGACAAAATAATTTAGTCATAGTGTGGGTTTATTAATTTACTAATGAGGAGATTATCCTCACCAAAAATCAACTCATTTCAAAACTTTTTACCCATATAAGATAAAATAATTTAGCCATGGTATGGGTTTATTAATTTGTGAGGTGCTTATATATTTATCCATGTGATATAAAAGATAATTTCCTTTTAAGAATAAGGGCATACTTGTCCATGCTCAAAAAAATAAAAGACATACTTGTCTGTGTCAAAAAAAGCGAAGTGCTTACCGTTTCAGCACTTTTTTTTAGTGTCAAAATAGTGCTGAATTTTTTTTCACTTATTTTCAGCAATAAGCGCTGAAAATATATAGTAAACAAACACGCTATTTTGACAAAAAGTGCTGAATTTAATTTTTTTCAGCAATAAACGCTGAAAAATAGCACAAACAAACACTACCTCAAACTCAGATCCTATCAACTAAAATTATATCCGAACATTTTTTTTACTTTCATTAAACCTGTATTCAGATTTGATCTGACCGAATTAATTGATACGGGTGGATCAAGTCAAATAATTTTAAATCATTCAAGATTATTTCAAAGAAAATCGTTAAAGATGTGACAAAAAAATAACTTGATTTCAAGACATCTCCCTTTTTGAAGAGAGACATTGACCACTACACCCAACATTTATTAGTTGATGAAAGATAACTTGAAAATATAACTTACAAAGTAATTAATCATTTGGATTTAGATGGATATAGAGATGGGTATGTATCTGACTTGGATAAAGGCGCATCAACCCATATTTGATCAATTTTTTAATTCAGATATACTTGAAAGAATCAAACCCGTTAAATTTAGATTCGGATTACTCAAATTTTGGATAAAATCCAATCCATTTTGAGTCCTATGTAAGGTTATTACATAGGAGAATGAATTACGAGTGATACATGAAAGGAAGTGCTCCACAAATAAAGAAAAATCTCCATGATTCATGAATTGAAAAAACTTTATTGAGTTGAAGGAACACTACATTAAGAGGGACATGGCAGCTATGTTTTCATTAAATGACCATATGTTAATTTTGAGTCCTACTATTTTATGAGTTGTTATTTACTAAATTATGTCAAATGAGCCAAAATGGAAGAATGTTGGATGCTTCTCTTTAGTAGAAGACTAATTTTTGAGTAAACCTATGATTCTACAAATTTCGGATAAAAAGAAGAGAAAATGACTTTGCAGGCATGTTTTTTGAATTTTTTTACCAGAAAGTCCGCTCACATGTGTACCTTTGAGGACATATTTTTTTACAAAGTTGTTTAAACTACTTGATTATTTTTCTTAAATTTATATAGCATATATATGGGATTTTCTTTGGATTCTCAACAATAGTACCTTTGTAATCATGATTGGAGGTAATTTTAGTGACGTCAGCTGCGAATAATAGAACCGGTTAAATAATTATTTATTTAATCATTAATATTAGGTAACAAAGGGAAGAAAAGTCAAACTAACTCCTATCCTAGTTGCTCTAGTACAGATGTTACTCTACACCCTTCTTTCGAGACTCCTTACGTAGTCATTTCTCTATGTCACGCTTTCAAGTTGCAATCCCAGATGCAGTGCTAGACTGTGATAACATCTGATGGTAGATGTGAAATTACCAACCAATATGCCAAAAAGCATAATAACCAAATCGACAGGGACCAGTTGAATTTATCCGGATATTAGTCTGAGAAAGTTTTCAAAATTTTTGGAAAATTTTTGAGCTTATACAAATGATGCTTCTGGATTTATAGTATATAAAAAAAAAACCTTCTCTCTCTCTCTCTCTCTCTCTCTGTGACAGGTCACACGTACCAACCACCCACCCTAGGACATGTTCAGCAGTTAATAACAACTTTTATGGCCAAAGAACCTATCGCCTTCAATCTCCTTATAAAAACCTGATCTTGTTTTTGAGATTTGAAGATTGATGGAGATTTAAAAGAAAAAAAAAATTATGAGGTTGAAGGGTAAAGTTTTATCCTAAAGGTTGAAGACAATGGATTTTAGGAAAAACTCATGCTCTTATTTCAAAATTGAAAAATAGACAAATTTCTGATTTGAAAAAGAAGAATTAAGGTTGAAGAAGATGATACTAATGATTTATTCATTGATCCACCAATGTACCGAATAGTCCCTTATTTGTGAGTTTCCAACACACACACACACACACACACACAAGTTTCAAGAGGTCGGAAAGAAAACTCTTCAAAGGAAATGTTTCATATGGTCACTTTACCAGTCCGAAAGTCCAGACAATTGCACAAATCACTCAGAACTTGGACAATGCAAAACAGTAAGAGAAAATTCACAAACAACACTACAAGGACTACAACAATAACCCTTTATTATTTCCATCACGAACAACACATAAGAAGCATCATCAATGTTAAAATCCTTTTAAAATTGAAGCTTAGGAATTAAAGACTAACCTAATCTCTGTACATGAGATGGGATGAGAAAGCACAACCTGAATTAACTCCACCCATCCCATTCAATCTACTTCCAAAGCATACTGTTAAGTTGTTAACAGACATAAGTTAAAAGTACAAAAGAGGTTAATGGCCAACTACATACACCAGAGGAACATGGTATGTGTTTCTCAAGCAACAACAGATGGGGTTGGTGAAGGGAAAGCACCTGCACAAGATATTTCAAAGGACGGCAGCAACCACACATTCTTCTTGGCATGCTCCACATAGAACACAAACTTCTCCTTTGCATTTGGAATGTCTAGAGCTAAGTCATCGATCCCATCCCTTATCCTAGTGAAGCCTTTTGTGATCTGGTTAATCGTAATTAGTCCTTCTCCATAGCACTCCTGCAGCAGATCAAGCATCAACCTGTCATTCTTCTTCTCCATCGCCATAACAAGTGCCTTCTTCACCACCTCGTGGTTGAAGAAAGGCATCTCAAGATCACGAATGCATTGACAAGCCTCGCCTAACACGCCCCCACTCTCGTACTCCTCCAAGAGTTTCGTTATCTTATCTTTGGCATCCTCGATGGCCCAACCAGTGGTGCCACCACCCCAGCATCTGAGGATCCTCTCGCCGGCATGACGGGCAACAAGAAGAGAGCGTGCCATGTGGACAGTCTCAGTCCTGCTACAATTTGGCTGCAGCTTACTGCTGATCTCCTCCAAATTTAAAGGAGCCAAGACATCATCAATTACTGCCCTTGCCAGGAAGAGCGCGAGCTCATATGAGGCGTCCAAAATATCGAGTGCAGTATCCTCCGCAGACTCCAGAAGCATGACAAACCCATTGACGATGTCTTCGGTTGAGAATATTTCGGAATGAAGCGCAGATAGAAGAACAGATGCCATCTCCTTCTCTCTGTTCTTCTTGTCCATGGCAATGGTGATTAGCTTCTTGAGAAAGATTGGGTTGAACTCTGGAGCAGAAAGATCTTCAAGGCTTCGAATGAGTTCAGGTATGTCATCTGAGAGAAAATATTCATGAATAATCGTCACAAACTCTTCCTTGAAATGCCCCACATTTTTGTCATCTTCACCAGATGATTTGAGAAATGAAGCATCCAGACACCCTTCAGAAATCGCCTTTGGAACAATCAACTGGAACAAAGCTTTTGCAGATGGGATGTCGAGAGAGAGGTCATCGAGGCTCTCAGCCATCCGTCCAAACCCCTTCACCATCTGACTAGAACTTATTAGTCCTTCTTCCGCTGCTTCTTTCAAAAGTTTCAATATGAGGAACTCTCCTGTTGGGATCTCCATGGCAAGGACTAGAGACCTCTTCACAACCTCGTGATGGAAGAACGAGAACCCTAGCTCCCTTATGCATCGACAGGCCTCGGCTGTATCTCCACTCTCAACATACTCCCTCAACAAATCAGCAATCTTTTTCTTTGCCTCTTCAACAGTGACGTGAGTGCTACCACCCCATCTTTTCTCCACAATTTCTGCATGGTGGGGAGCTGAAAGATAGCTTTTCTCAGCTGTTTGTAAAACCTGAAGTCCTTTGGGGTATTGCAAGAGTGTTTTCTTTGCTCTGCTGAGGAAAGCTGGGGGGAGGATATCATCAACCACCGCACGTGCGATGAATAAAGCAAGGACGTCAACTGCATCAAGTATGTCAAGTGCCAGGTCATCAGTGGCCTCGAGAAGCAAGATAAATCCTTGGCTAATCTGAGCTGAGCTGATTACATCAGCATAGAGAGCTGATAGCAAAACTGAAGCCATCTCCTTCTCCTTATCATGTCTATCCAGGGCCACAGATACAAGCCTCTTTACAAAATAGGGATGGTACTCACTTGAGCCGAGATCTCTGAGGTCTGACGCTGCCACTTCTGTATCACCTGTGGTGAAGTATTCCTCTATTATAGTGATGATGGCTTTCTTATATTCTTCCAAGGGATCAGAGATGGTAGATCCTACAAGTTTATATGGTTCCTGGGCGTATGATGGGAAATGCAGATGAGTAAAATATAACCGCAGATAATTACTATAGGTAGATCCATGTTGAACAATACTTACAATGGGCTTAGACCCATAGCCTAGTTGGTTTGACACATTGCAAAACAACTTTGAGGTCGTGGGTTCAAGTCCAGCTTACCCATCAAAAAATAAATCAATAAATAAATAAAATTTACAACCAAAGAAACTAGAAGCTTCATTCTACTACTAGAATAACAGAGATAAGAGCTATTAAAACCCC
This sequence comes from Akebia trifoliata, assembly GCF_017979445.1. Taxonomy (NCBI): domain Eukaryota; kingdom Viridiplantae; phylum Streptophyta; class Magnoliopsida; order Ranunculales; family Lardizabalaceae; genus Akebia; species Akebia trifoliata. The sequence goes on from NC_141381.1 coordinate 26,759,842, forward strand.
TGTGGAGTGATAGTAGCTAGCATACGTCCTCGCAAATGCAAGGATATAACATGGAAAATCTGAAAATGAGGGAGAACGGTAACTACCTCATCACTGTCATAGTTTGGATCATTCCGATCAAGATGTGAAACACCATCAGTGTCGAGTATTTTGCCCCATGTGCCTTTTCCACCAGCGCCATCTGTTACCATTGATTTAGAGTAAACCAGTGATTCAAAAATACCATGACAAGCAAGCATCATCATCATCAAAGCCTTATCCCAAAAAAATTGGGGCCAACGAATCATGTTGCTCCATTCAATTCTGTCTAAAGCCACTTTTTTGTTAATTCAAGTGTGTTCAAAGTTTCTCTTCAATCCACATTTTCATCGGTCTTCGTTGAGCTCTTCAGAACCTTCAACCTGTTTTTCTCATTTGGGTTGTTATTGATCTTCATCACACATAACCAAACATTTCATAATCTTTCCCTTAGTTCTGTCACCTATTGAGACTACTCAATTTTCGCTAAAAACAGAAAAGTTTAGCTCCACAACTTCCACTAAATCTAACAAGAACAGCATTATTATTATTCATGACTGAAGGAAGTCGTACAAAATCTAATAGCTGCTGAAAATGTCCCTGCAAAAAACATGCCTTTGGCAATCTATAAAACCCTCAGCTCCATTAACATTAAACCAAACTAATTTTGCTAATATATATAATCTGAGAACAAGATGGTCTGGCTCAGTGACCAAAGAGTGAGGAAGTTTTGTCAGCCAATTATAGGGATCAAAATCTCCAATCGGAATATCAAATGTGTATATTTCTCATAATGAAAACAATAAATATATGAAGTTTCTTCCTTCTACCTAGGAAATTCAGAACCAAACATCAGAGGTCATTTATGTACTGCTTAGTCCAATAAAGCCATCAGCAAAGCCACCACCACCCTCGATGGAGGTATCAACAGCAAAAGGGGGAAGATCTCCCCTTAGATTTGGAATAGTTTTTAGTTCCGTACATTTTAGAAGCACTACACTCGATGGGAATATCATCAGCAAAATGGGATGATCATTGCTATGTGGCATAATCCCTTTGGATTTGGAAGCTTTTCCATCAAGACAATTTTCGCGTTGGAAGGCTCGTGATCATCAGCAAAATGGGATGATCTTTGCTATGTGGCAAAAAGAACAAGCAATATCAAATTTTAAAATCCATGAGAACAGCATAAGACTATTTATAAAGTATTTTGTAAATTGGTCTACTACCTTTTGCATTTTCGCACTTCTCAATCTTTGTTGATAGGAAGAGGATTATGTGGAGTTTGACCCTATTCTGTTGTCTGTTGGGGTATTCAGAAGGACAGAAATGATCAAGTTATTTCAGGAAACAAAAGTTTGGTTAGTGATGTCATTGAGAGCATTTTAGGATTATTATTTTTTGGTGAAAATTATAACCTGAGTTTAAGGGTTTCTTTTTCAAGGATTTTTTTTTTATTTAGATGGGAGCATGTATGCTTTGATAGTATTGTAAGTCATCGGTAGAATTTTCATTTGTGTTCACTTTGGTCTCGTTTTCTCCTTCTATTTTTTAGGAGGTCCTCTCATACCCCTTCGTCTTGTACTTTGTTTCTTTGCTTCTATATAAATTTGTGTCATCTATAAAAAGAGTTTAACATATTCAAAAATAAATAAAAAATTACTAAGAGTATATCTTCAATGTTGATCAGATCTTTAACGCATATGACCATAGCAGAAAAAGATTTAAAAAATATATCTATAAATTATTCAAAAAATATTTAAAAAATAAAGAAAAAAAAAAACTAATGATAACACTGATGTTGTAACCGATCAAAAAAAAACACCGATGTTGTTTCCACATCACCAGTAGACTAAAATAACAATCTTACATTATTGAGGATAAAGTCCTCTGATAGAATTGTGTGGTGAATCAGGATCCGATAAACCAACCCCATATTTGTTTGGAAAAGGCTTCGATGATTCTAAAAATAAAACAAAAAACAAGGGTAAAGAAATAAAATGATCTGAACTAAAAGTAAATAGTGAAAAAAAAAAAGGTTATGCCCCGCATTTTTTTGTAAACCCAACCCCCCTTTCAATCCTGCCCCTTTGTTTGGGAGCGCCCATGGTTCAAAATATTGTATTGTATAGGAATGTATAGGTATTGGGTGAGACCGAAATGAAACATCAAAATTCCGAAACATTAAATGTTTCGGAAATGTATCAAGACATTATTGATTTTTCTCTTGACCAAAACATTGCCTCAGAAAGCGATTTTAAGCCTTTGGTACACCAAACATTGGTAATAGTATGTATCAAAATACGACTCAAACGGCGGCCATCATTCATAGATTACTATCCATATCAACAAAATGTGACCCATTTCCTTAAATACTACAAACCTTTGTACAATTACTCAGACGAGAAATCTGGTTTAACATTCATCAACAAGTTCTGAAATTAAAATATCACATTTTTCTTTAAATGAAATAAAATCTAAAAACTTCATCTTGCAAGAATGCAATTTAAAATTTGCAATTTTTTTCTCAGTTCGTATCAGAAGAAGCAACTTAATTACACCCATCTCAACAAAAATGATGAAAAGAACCAACTTACCCTTCTTCACACGTACAAGCTTTCCCGAGTGTGATCGACGCACGTGCCTCACAGGAAACCCAACTGTCGGAGCCTTCCCACACGTGGAAACTTTAATCTGATGTTCAGGAAGCAACGATGTAGGGGATTTTGGGGATGTAGAAATTTTCAATAATTCTCTCTGGTCGTCAGTAAGAAACCCCTTGTTTGAAGCCATATCTATAATCAATAACTTCAGCACTTTCAACTGCTATTCGAAACTCTAATTCACCATTAAAGGTGCAGTTGCAGAGATCTTCCTTCACGAATGCTTCTTTGTCTTGGTCAGGATCTCCGAATAGGAGACGAGAAATAGTAGAAGACACAGTGGAGAGTAGAGTTGCAGAAACCCTAACTTGAAACCCTAGATTCTCGTCTCTATAGATCCAAAAAACATTCGCTCTTTCCTGCAGAGACAGAAAGAGAAAGAGACGAATGAGAAATGAGAAGAGAATGGGCAGTGATAGTAGGCTTTTATAAGCCTTTGGCTTCAAGTACACGTCACCAGGCTCTGTCCTTCCACGTGGCCTTTGCCTTCGAGACGGTGGCCCATCTTTCGATGTATTTCACAATTACTAAAATGCCACTACTCTTTCATATTTAATGTCTTGGTTAAATGGTTAACTCCGTGGAAGTTCCATACTTCCATCTTCTATTAGTGAATTAAAAAAAAGCGACCAAATCGAGCCTTTCTATTTTAGAGTTTCTATTGGCACCCCAACTTTACTAATTACACTCCAATTTCTTAAATTATTTAAAGAGTTACTATTGTCACACCAACTGTTGCAATTCTTTGGTTATTTACCTAGGAATTGGTGTGGCTAAAAGTTAGCGTGACAATAGCAGCTCTCCTTATATAGTACTCCAAATGAACTTATATTGGCACTCCAACTTTTACTTATTTTTAATCATTTCTTTACTTTTAATTAGGATGTATTAAGTAAAAGTTGGGTGTCAATAGCAGCTCTATGTTATTTTAAGTGCACTTTCAAGGGTAGTTTCATTTTATTGTATTTATGTGACTCTCACCTTTTTCAATGGAACTCCTCTAAAGAAATGAAAAACAAAATCTATGATTGTAAATTGCAAATCAAACTAGAGTTCACCCGTGCCTACCACACGAACATCCTCTTTTAAAGGGTGGTTTCATTTTATTGTATTTATGTGAGTCCCACCTTTTTCGATGAAACTCCTTTAAAGAATGAAAAACAAAATCTATGATCGTAGATTGCAACTCAAACTAGAGTTCACCTGTACCTACCACACGAGCATTCACTTTGAGATTAAGAGGATAAAAGCGAAAAAATTAAAAATAAAGTTACAGGTATTATTAAAAGATATTGAGATTACAAGGTAAAAGATGAAAAACAATTAAATGAGTTGCTAAAAGAGTAAAAGAGAAAATATATTAAAGTTAAAGGGGATGAAGAGAAAAGGAAATAAGGTGAGCCCCATAAAAATTATCATTGGATGAGATGGTTATCCTAATTTGATGAAAGTTTGCCCCCTTCCCAACAAAAATGGGTCCTACAATTGTTTTTATTATATAATCTAGAGTTCACACATGTTGTAGGCACATACACCCTCTTTGGGAGTTAAAAGAGTAAAAAAGAAAAAATATTAAAGTTAGAGAGATATTATATAAAAAAAAAATATTTTTAGGATTGAAAAGATAAAAGAGGGAAAAAGTAAAGTTAAAGAGATATTATTGAAAAAGGGAGAGGGAGAAGAGAAAATAAAATAAAGTTTAAGAGATTGAAGAAGAAGATCAATAATGTGAGATAGTGGTGAATCTCACATAAAGACTATAGTGACTAGATGGTGGGAGGATAAGATTAAAATTGTAATAACAATAGATCTCACAATTGTGTTTTATTATATAAACAAAACTCAAATCGTCTATAAACTATTATTTTGTCAACATATAAAATGTCAAATGATTAGGTTTCTCGTCTATAAACTATTATTTTGTCAACATACAAGACGTCAAATGATTAGGTTTCTCGATTAGATTTCCTTTATAATCTTGCCATCAACCTAACTCCAGCCAGGTCAACTAGTCCAGCTTCAATGTGTTATAAATCAAATTGGTGTTTGAGTAGTTCTTTTTAAAAAAATGACCCTAATTAATGAGCTGAGTTAGAGAGCCTTCCAGAAATTTTAAACATGTTTAGATCTGGGCCTTCTACATTACTCAACATTGTTTACCAGCGAATATCAATAGTTTTGCTCTTTCGTAGACACATCTAGCTCACTCCAAGGACAAAACACCATCACCAATGATAAGAAAGATGAAGAGAAAAGAGCCCTGATTGTGTTGGAAAGATTGATAGAGTTTGATTCTCCACTACATGACTAGTTCGTGCAACGTAATCTCCATCAACACCCACTGCTGGAGGAGTTGACTGAGTCGGAGAACACACGTTCAAATTTCGCACCAGCGAGAACAAACTAGTCTCAATGAAGTCACGCCCTGTAGTGCAATACTAGTACAGTGTAATAATTCATAGAAGTTAAAGAGTTGCATTTCCAAAAAAACATGTTTATTAGAATGAAGATTAACATCCAATAATTGTACTTATAACATTAACAGTGAAACTGCCTTAGCACCAAATAATGAAAACATTTCACTCGCTCTGTAGTTAGCAAACACCAACACTTTTTGTCTCTGCATTCCTATCTGAATAAGAACCAATAAAACATAGATAGTGAACAATAATATACATCCTTGAAAATTTCGTCAACAGGAGTACTTCAGAATCAGTGTCGGGAAGGTTAGCTGCCAAACTACTGGTGTGCTCTCTTTGTACGCCAATGTAACCATATAAATATATTTTTAAACTTCAGTCCTTGATTCATCCTACATTACTTTCAGACCATGTTGGGTCTCTGTGGCAGCAGAAGATTATAAAATTTGTCGTGCAAGAAGAAATTCTTGCCCTTACTATCAACAGCCTTTTTCCACCCACACCACCCACCATTCACAATCTTCTTAAGATCGTCACTACCCGTGTAATGAGGATCCAATATAAGGTAGGCACAGTCCCCACTAGCTTCATTGTAGTCAACTCCCAATAGGGTATAGGCTAGAACACCACCACCTGCATTTAAAAGGACAATTATTCACTCTTTTTTTCTTCTTCATTTTCTTGCTCACTAACGCAGCCAAATCAAAGGTACATCTCATACGTGAGACAAAGAAAGGATAAGGTGAAAGGTACTAAATAAATCTTTCCAGCATATGTTGGAAGTTGTCCAATTATAGATAAGCTAGATTCTTTTTCTTTTCTGTTTTCACTCACCAATCATCACTGGGGTTCCCTGGGTCTCAAAATGCAAGGCCAGCTCTCGACATTTTTCAGGAAGCTCTGCTCCAGATCTGACATTTAAGATTTTGCAACTGACCTGCTCGGCAGCAATCCATAAGGTCAAAGTCAAAATATCCATGTGTACAACCATTATAACAAAGTCCTAGTACACTTCTTTGAATAATTATAGAACCATAGTGTATTAAGGTTTACATTACGACCAAATCTTTATAGGTGGTACAATTTAATTTTGATATCATCTCATCTTCTAAATATATTAAGCGAAAATTCCAACCACTTATATCCTTTATTACTAAAAGTGTTTAAATGAAATGGCATACTTACACCAAGAAGCTTGTCCAAAACAAAGCTTAATTCAATGGCTCCAATCCATTCGCGTGAGCCAATAAAAGATGGATCCTTGTCACCAATCTCCACAAGTGCCTGTTGGATTTCCCTGAGAGAAGAAGGAAACTTTTAGGCATACTGTTACAATTAACATTATACTTCTGGATTATGAGTCATCTATACAATCACACATTTGCATCCATTTATTGATAGCCCTCCACAAAGAAGCAAACCCTCGGAACATTAGCCATTTAAACAGCCAATCGAAATTAGAGTCTAAAGTTTGATAAAGTGCAAATTGAGTATCGATCGTCAAGCTAAAAGAAGGCATGATTACATCTTAAAAAATAAATTAAATGAATGAAATCTCCATTACCTGTGCAAAGGGACTTCAATGGATGTGTAGTGTTGAAGTCTAAACCATGAGATAATGGTTTGTAAAGAGCGGTAAGCACACCCCCAGCCCTAGCAAGTAATCGACTTGTTAGAATCTTAAGAATTGCACAGTAAAACATAGAACACAAAATCTGAAGAAAACAACCCATCTGAAATTCAATCCATTCCAGAACACATTAAATTCTAGCCATTTCAAATACTGAATTGAAATCTACAAAATACATATGGTGTAAAAAATTGAATCCTATTTTTGTGATTTTTTTATAATAACTTGAACACTACAAGAAAGAAAACCAGTGGACTTTATTACTAGTTAAACAAATTTCTAACGTGCAGTGCATTTCTACACAGACAAGATTATTTGACTCATTTCAACATATTTTTCCCTCATTAGTGTGTTTTGTTTTTTTTTTAGTATTTGACTTTTTCCCATATTTTAAATTAAAAAAGGTCATAAAGATTTAAACAGAAGTTAATAGGGGGATCTTGTCAGAAATCTCCAAAGGGGTTATAGGACAAGAGCATGAAATGAAATGTGATTTTGAGGGAATCATCGGTAGCCTATTTTGAATATCTTTCCTCCATTTCAAGATAATAGATTTTTTCATGGATGAAAAGAAAACTCATTGATACGTAAGAAATCGTTTCATAAGGATGTTATTCCCATGAAAAATCACCTAAGCATGGATGATAAGAAAAGCACATCTGGGTAGGCACTTTTGAAAGATTCCGAATTGAGATTTTCTTGCTAAGAGATGAAAACATGCTAATTTGATGATAAAGAATTTCTGAAACATGGTTTTGCTTATTTTGTAAAAAGATGTTTTGTTTATGCTTGGAACAACATCTCTATAATCCATATTTGGATTGCTAGGTAAATTGTGGTGTAATCATTTGCTAGTATTTGCACAAAACTTTAACATTGTATATGATGTATCATGAAATATATATATATATATATAAACCTAAAAGTAAACTGATGCATTTCTTCCTGAATTTACAGAAGTAAAATTGAAAATGGAAATCCTTTGTATATGATTTCTATACTTCATGGAAGTGAACACAGACATGCAAGCACAGTGCAAATGAACTTGCAAGAACTGTCTAACAAATTCTCAATATGAACCATACATGCTAACACTAGGAAAACCAAAATTATCTATCATTCAATAGCAAATAGTATCATAGCTTAACATTCTCTTTGAATGTAGTCACAGAGCAACTTGAAAAGGTTAAGTCCATAATCTTCCAAAAAAAAAAAAGGTTAAGTCCATTACAGAGTCATCAAAACCATCTTGGAGGTAATGATAGTATTCATAAGATCCATCAATCTGAGAGATGAAGCCTCCTGACACTGCATCAGACATTGATGAAGTAATCACAATATTAGAAAACAGTGCACAACTGAAAAGAAGTAAGAAAACAGGATTTGTGTGGTCCCACCACAAAAATCCAATTTAAATATCCAATAAATAAAAATAGCAAGAAAATGTATAGTAATTCATTCCAACAGACTAACCTCCACTGCTCGGGATTTCATTATGTACATCTTTAAGCAAGGCTGAAGCTGCAATTTCATTTAAAGTAAATGCAGAGTTAACAGTTAGGTATTGAGTCCATGATCAATGCATGTCTGGAGAAATTAATAATTACCATTTCTTATTGTGTTGCCCCCTGAAATACTCTTATTAGTTGAAAATTTTAGGGCATTAGCAATTAATAGGAGAGGACGATCCAAGGGTAATCCCAGCCTTATGTGTAGAGATCTTCTAATTTCCACTGCCAACAGCAAGTCATTTGAGAAAAGATTAAGCATTTGGCAAATTATGAATAACTGCTCATCTAACTTACATACAAATCAAAGCGCCTAGTTAGTGACCATATTAGGAATTCAAAGTTCAAACCATGTAGAATGGCTAACTAAATTGTCCTTCGTGCAAAAAACACACGTAACAAACTAGTATCTGTGATTTCTAAGAAGTAAAAAAAGTTAAGGTAGCCCAAAATTGAAAGAAAGGTTTCGGCTCCCAGCCATGTATGAGAAAAGTAGAAGGAAAACCCTGTTCTGTGTATTGAGCATGCAAAGTGTTAAAATACTATCATCTGTGAATTCAGAAAAGTAAATACTCGTAGTAGATCAGTTCAAAACAGAAGTTTTTGCTCTGGTACGATGTACAAGAAGAAGAAAGGGTATAGGAAAAGCCAATCATGTGTGGTGGCATAATTTTTCAGTTTTCATAATAAACCTTTCTATCACAACTTCATTAATTGTTCCCTTCTCTTTCTGAGGTTGATTGATTATTGCCAATGAATGGTAAGCATGAGGAAAATATCAAGTCAATAAGTTCAAACCATCATAGATAAATGAGAAAAAAAATATCTATTCTTCAAGTAATACAAAATTAACCTCCTAAAATAATTTGTGCGCCTCTAGAAGGTTGTGGTGGTTGTTTTGCTAGAAATGTCCAGTATCTTGACTAGCTTTGTGTGAACCATAATCTTTATTTGCCACCTTCCTTTTGTATATAAAACATTTTATATAGAAACAAAGCTAGACGAGAAGATGGTCCAGCAACATGGAGAGTCATATAAATAACCAGATAATCATATTGTCTGGTTCATATATCATGGTACAGTCTGATTCCAGGTCGAATGCTTTAAGAAGTAAAAAAAGGGTCTAAATCATAGCCTTTAAAGTAGCTTTTTTGATAATGAAATATGCTGGCACCACGACTTCTAAAATGCATATCATTTGGAATGTTCTAAAATTTCTTCATAATATATTTTAAAACTTTGATGTGACCACCATCTAAAATAAATAAATAAATATGAAGAAGAAGATTGGTTTACCTTGCTTCATCTCTGTCTCCCCATAACTGAGTTCATAGATAACTGTTACTGGATGCAAAAGCCCAGGAGGACAGAAGTGATATGGAACTAGCTGCCAACTCAACAGATTTGTTAGTAAAGAACAGTATCATGTACTTAAGAAACTCTTGAAAGATATAACTGGAGATAATGAGATTAACTTAAAAGTTGGAATAATGGATACATCAATTAATTATGTGTAGAAAAATTGTTCTTTAAAATGAGAAATGCTGATATAATAAATTTTGTGGACCCAAAGGCTAACATTTACCTGACCATACTTAAAGAACAAGAATAATAAAATAAAATAAATTACCTGAGGATGTTGTACTAAAAGGTTGGGCATGAAAGCCTTCTTCATTGCAGTTAACTGGTCAACTAATCCAGGCACAATCAACTTAGAAACTGCATAAGCCAGAGGAAGGTCTTTCACAGCATAGCAGAGCACTTCTATCCTAAAACTTACAACTAAAAGTTTTGCAGGTTCTGAAGCTGAAAAAACAAATGTGAATCCCTCATAAGAATGACATGAAACATCAATATATGCTTATTAACTGAGTTAAGATACAAATTCAAGTCCTGAGAAATAGATACCTGGAAAACACTCAGCGATGGGTGCAGACGATTTTGGAGAATTTCCTGATTGGTTATGCAGGATACTTATGTGAATTCCATCTGCATTCTAACCAAAGGAACTTTTACAATGAATGAATAATGTAAGCCGGCCAAGGGCCACCATAGGTGCTAATCATAACAAAGTATAGGTGCCTCACAGGATTGATAATTTTGATAATTAGACGAAAATAGCAATTGTCAGTCATAATCAACTAGATGCATCCAGTACTAATTAAAAATAACCCAACTAAATTCCTTCAAGTACTACAACAATCCATGCTAGAAAATTAACAAACTGCAATGTATCTAAATGAATCGTGCATACCTCTAAAGTAAATGATGAAAGAGGTTTACTTCTCGAACAAAAGAATGAACAGGATAGAGTCTTCGGATCGTATCCTTCGGCAATGTTCTTCATAAGATTGACCTCTGATAGATCTGTGTCGAAATCTAATTCGAGACCTCGAAGAACGACAGGAGGAGGCACTCCATCAGACGTTTTGTGGGCCCCTTCAATCATATATACCACCTTTGGATCTCTGAACTTACCAGCAGCAGCATCAACCGCAGAAGAAAATATCTCTTCAGCATCTGAAAGATATTAATAGTTCTCAAGAGACTTAGTGCTATAAGAGAGTGATACCCCAATTACATAAAAGAAAGCCATGACGAATGCTCATGCAACTACAATGTAAACCTGCAAGGTTTCTTGAAACAAGATTACACATCAGATATCTTACCTCTATTTATGATGATGAATCTCATCCATTTTTTCCACAACATTTTGGGTCCATTACATATTGCAATTGATGACATGGAAATTTACCCGCTCTATGAATTGGTTTGCTTACTTCATACTTCATAGATATGAGTTTCATCGTGGGTTTTGATCATTACAAATCATTAAAACAGATAAAGACTCGAAATTTTTAATTCCTGTTAAATACAAACTTCAGAATTCATTTAACTAGACATCACAATCAACCCATTCATTTTGGGTCCTTTTTTTTTATGAGTAAGCTTGACTTGAACCCACAACTCAAAGTTTCTTTGCAATGTATCAAATGGAACCAACTGTGCTTTGGGTCTAAGCCCCATTTTGGATCCATATAAGAACTTCAAAATTGTTAATTTTCGGTCCATTTCATATTTTGCAGTTAATGACATTGCAATTTTGCCATTCCACGAATTGGCTCGGTAGCCATATAGATATGAGTTTCCTGATTGACTCAATATGGATGAATTATAACTACAAATCATTCACTACCAAAAGTCTACTGATACCATTAATAGTACCAATAGTACAAAATTACAAATTTTTGAGAAATTTAAAATAACAAATTACCTGATGGCCTGTTTACAGGAACATAGATGGGCAATTTCATCCCAAGCTCACAACTAATCAAGCAACCTCTCTCCCATATATACTTTTCAGGGTAATCTTCATAAACAACAGTACCAATGGATTCAATTTTGGCAGAATTTTCTGAATCAGAAACAAAATATTGAATGTCACCAGTGCCCGAATCGGCAGCTGCCCCAATCACTTCGTGAACTCCTCGATCCTTACTCGAAAGAATTTTTCTGATTTTACGAGCAGATTCGACTGCTTTACTTGCATGTTCTTCAAGGTTTTGATTTTTTCCTACAATTAATGCTCCAATCACTTCGAATCCTCTCAAGAGTAGAGTTCTAAGATCATCTGCGATTGGGTGAAGAATTAGTTAACGATGAATCTCAATTGATTTGTTGAACAAGATTGTACAAAGATGTTTGATTTGGTTACCTGATTCTTTGGAGAAATCGGGAGAGAAGAGATCGCTAGAGGGTTTGGTGTGGAGACATCTGAAGGTAGAAACGATGGTGAATTGTGGGAAGAATGGAGATCCAATCAGCCATTGAAGACCAGGTTCGTTGTTGGTGATGATGAGTTTGCGGCATAAAACCCTAACACTTCTCTTGTTCTCGCTTTCGTTCTCCATTAATTTGTATTGCTCTCTATGCTCTGCTCTGGTTTTTTTTGTTTTTTGTTTTTTAATTTGGGGAACAAACAGAGGAGTTGTTCTAACTTCTAAATTTTCATTTCTTTTTTATTTTTAATCTCCACCCCTTAAACCCTACTTTAATACATATTTTAACAGTTGAGGTAAGATACTAGCACGCTTGGGCCTAGATCTGTGGGAGCCAAGTCGAGCCCAAACAGTAGCGAGTCGGACAGATTTAAAACGATCCCGGCCTAACCCGGGGCCCCTAATTGGTAGTGGGCTACAAATCTTTTGAGTCGAGCTGGGCTCAGGTCTACGGGCTTTATAATATTTTTTTTAAAGATACAAATATTAAATGAGGGCATTTAGGTCTTTTGGTGTGGGAGGTTTGTTTGTTCTCTTACTATTATAATTTTTTTCTTCAATATTAAGGGGCCTTGAGTGGGCTGGTATTTTGTTAAAGGCCCATTTAGGGGGTTCGTGGGCTGGGGTAAGCCAATCGTGCTCAAACCAAACTTCAAAAACCCAAGCCTAAGCATGCCCAATCTTGACCCCAGGCAGGGCCTCACACACGGTGCTTTATTTCATATACACCCATTTTTTCTCAATCACATGTTCATCGATTTCATCTTCCTTACTCGTATATCTATCTCATTTCCCTAGTTTCCTGTACTGTAATCGGGGATAGACAATAGACCGGGCCCATATCTGGGCTTTGCCCAGTCCACCATGGTCTTGTCCAAGGGCTAGTCCCAGGGCATGTGCAACGCCTGCACCAAGTAAGTGAGGGTGCGCCTTGCGGGGCGTTATGGAATTAATGCTCATAATGGGTATCGAACTCACGACTTACTCAACTTCCCTATGAAATAAATCTCCCAATTTAATTCCTTATTTTCCAATTAAGTTCTATGATATAATTCCAAGGGCACGGATCAAGGGATACAATTAACCATACAATATTTTTTACATTGTTCGCATCCCACGATTTTGTAAAAAACATTTAAAAAAAAAAAAAGTCGTGGTTTTATCTTAGCGAAAAGCATCTATGGTTGTTACACACTTTCATGTCAGGATGTGCGATATGAGGTACAATCTTATAGTCACTTATGCATTAAATGGTGTCCCCATCTTGACCCTAATTCCTAATACATACATCTCAAAGTGTCGGTTAATATTGTCCAAAATATCAAGAGAGCTGTATTGCCGCACCAAATTTTGTGTGCAAATCTTTGGTGATTTACGAATGAATTGGTATGACATTAGCAAAAGTTGGTGTGACAATAGCAGCTATCAATATCAAATCAGATCCTTTACTGGGACCCATGTTAGCAGATTGGATTTAAGGTGTTAATAGAATCCTTCAAAGGGGGTGTGATCCTCGGTAGGGTGTTTAAGCATTGGGAAAATTACTTAAAGGACCCTGACAGAGGGATATTTTTTTAAATAATCCCTAAGTTTTGCATGGTAGTTTGCCAAGACATTTAGTAAAAAAAAAATTATTTCTTAATGATCTCTCATTATTGGTGAACTCACCATTTTTTTTTTATTATTGGCGAATTCACCGTTTTTTATTTCTTAATGGCCCTTCATTATTGATGAACTCACTGTTTTATTTATTTATTGTTGAGTTCACCACTTGTTATTTATTGTCGAACTTGACAATAAATAAAAAGTGGTGAGCTCGACATTGGTAAAACCCACCCATTTTTAATATTTGAGTTTTTTTTATCAAAATACATGGAAGGATCGACTAAAAACTTGAAATAACGACTTGTTTAGATGATTTCAACCCAAAAGATCCATTCTTGACCGATTTCATCTAAAAACTAAGAAAAAAAAGTGAAAAATCCAAAAAATTTACATACATCTAAATGTTTAAAAAAAAATTCTTGAAAATAGCTTCTTCTTCCTTTTTAAATCATTTTCAATGGAATGAAGTCTCCAAAATTCGATTAAGATTTTAAAATCCAATTTTTATGGATGAAAACGATGAGTTCAAACAGTTAGGACATTCAATAATGAGAAATGTGGGAGATGAGATCCAAGGACTAGTAAGAAAAGAAAAGTTTTACTAAATATACTATATTTAGAGATCGCACCAACCATCAAAGAACCTCCCTTAAGCATTTAAAAATTTATGCTAGTGGTATTCGGTATAAATAGACCATCATCCTGACACGTGGTTAGGAGTGTTGAATTAAGCTTTGAGCCGTGCTTGGGTGACATAGGATCTACTACGATTCTCACAATTCTGACGTGGAGATGTGTACATAACTGTAGATGATTTTTACATGTATCACGAGAAAACACATCTAGGGTTATGTGCACATCCCACGTTCGAATTGTTAGAATCGCAGTAAATACCCTATGTCACGTCAGCATTAGTGTTAAACTTTAGTGACTAAGTGAGTGGAGATGACTTGGGCACTTAGAAGGAGATTTAATAATAATTTCTTCCTTTTTTTTTCCCTAGAAAAGTTGGTTCAATTACATCTTAATAGGTATGAGAAAATGACATTATAACATTTTTATTATATTAAATCAAGGTGCCTTTGATTACAAAGGAGTCATGATTTGACTTTAAAAAAAGGTGTGATTTACAAATTACACATGCCCTTCCACGGTTTGGTAGATTGCTTTTAAATAATTGAACCTCATCTTCAAAGCTTTGTCTTCATTCCTTTTAGAAAACCCTTAACTTTTCTATAAAAAATTTAGTTAACTTTTAATATAAAATTTTATTTTATCTTATTTTATTGAGGTTTGCATGACTAAAAATATCATAAAATTACAAAGAAGATGATTAACAAAAATAAAAAAGGTTTGATGAGTCAAAATTCGAAGAACTTGCGAAGAAGATTATTAAAAAGATGAAGGATGAAGAAGATAGAATCTTAAGGTTGAAAAGTTATTAAAAAAAAAAAAAAAAGTACTTAGACAAAGTTGAAGTTGAACCATTTTGGAAAGAAAAATCTAGGATTTCTAGTTGTAGGTTGATGGTGAGGCTATTTAGGTCATTTTTCTTATTTACCAAAACGGGCAAGATCACCTCAAATTTTCTTTAGGTAGGTACAACAACATGGGTGACTTTCTTTGTGGATAATGATGTCGCATTTTAGAAGTGGATCCTCTGTAGCACCCAGTAGCACAAGTTCAATGGATGAGAGAGATGTTTCTTAGAAAAAAATTGACATCTTAATCTCTTGTGATTATGACTTCGATTTGATTTAAAAAAATAAAAATATAAAACAGTTTTTCCTCTAAATCCATGTTTTTGAAAATCAACGCAACTGAACACTCAATAGGTCAGGTTCAAGGGCCATATGAGAAAACATATGTAAAAACTTTTGTTTTTAATAAAATTTTAAAATATGGGTTAGAAATTTTGGATTGAGCTGATTTTTTGTGAGGATGATCTCTATGATGGGAAGATCATCCAAAAAAAAAAAAAAATCAGCCCAATCTAAAACTTCTAACCCCATTAAACATGATTTAGAATGTGGACCGTCGATTTTTTACCAATTTTTATCACTAATTTGTAAATCACTTTTGATGGATTTAGAAGTTTCTGATTGAGCTGATTTTTTGTGAGGATGATCTTTTCATCATAGTGACCATCCTTGCAAAAAATCAGCTCAATCCAAAACCTCTAACTCTTATTTTGAAAAAAGAAAGTTTTTTCATATGTTTTCTCATATGGCCCTTGAACCGCCCGCATATATATATATATATATAGGAGACGGTTCGAGAGACGTTTGAAAAACCCCATTGGAAATCGATGTTGTAAAGTCGTTGGATTTGGACGGCTAAACGGTTTGGATTGCATTTGTCAAACAGCTGGAAATCGAACACTCTTTTGTAAAAGAGTTTATACGTTTTCAAAAAACTCTCTCCATTTTTTAACTTATTAAAATTAAATCCAGCTCTCAATATTAGTGTGTTCTCCCTAGAGAAATAACACACACAAGAGACATTCAAACCCTCTCTCTCACAAATCTCTCAACAAGGACGTCTCTATCTCTCTCTCTCTCGATCGACTCTCTTCTCTCACTCTTCACTGAAAACAGAACTCACTTTTAAAATGTTTTTCTGCCATTGTTCAGTTGGTTTGTCTGCTTCCCCTTTTCATCTTCTTGGTACTCCAAAAAAGACAGCGAGAGATTGGATAATAGTCAAATGGTTCAATGCTCAAATCAAAACCAATTGTGGACATTAGCACCAATTTCTTTATTCTATAGTTCAGCGTTTATTTTCGTCATCATATTTCACCATTAATGGACGTTAGGATTAAGAGAGAGGAGGTTGAAGACAATGGGTTTGGGAGGAGGAGGTTGAAGACGATGAGCTTGCCCACAATCGTGGGTTGTGAGTTTGTGAGTTTCGTTCTACTCTATCTATGTTTTCAGTAGAGAGAGAGAGAGAGAGAGAAAAGAGAATGAATCGATTTCGTTGGATGAAAGAGAGAGAGAGGAGGGGAGGAGGAGGTTGAAGGCGATGAGCTTGCCCACAATCATGGGTTGTGAGTTCATGAGTTTCGTTTTATTCTGTCTGTGTTTTCAGTAGAGAGAGAGAGAGAGAAGAGAATGAATCGGTTTCGTTGGATTACAATGAGAGAGGATGAGAGTTTATTTTAGTTAAAAAAGAAAAAAGGAAAGAGGTATTTGGAAATACCTCAAATATTTCCTTTCGTCCCAACTGTCTCGCAATCGACTTGAATACGCAATCCAAGCCATTTAACCGTCCAAATCCAACGACTTTACAACATCGATTTCCAATGGGATTTTTCAAATGTCCCTCAAACTGTCCCTATATATGATGAGAAGATCATCCTTACAAAAAAATCAACCCAATCTGAAACTTTTAAATCCATCAAAGTGGTTTACAAATTATTAGTAAAAAATTGACGGTCCACATTCTAAATCACTTTTGATAGGGTTAGAAGATTCAAATTGGACCGTTTTTTGTGAGTATGGTCTTCTCATCATAGAGATCATCCTCACTAAAAATCAACTCAATCCGAAACTTCTAACCCATATTTTGAAAAATTATTGTTTTTACATATGTTTTTACTTATGTCTCATGAGCGCCCCACATTTTCAAAATATAGGTTAGAAATTTCGGATTCCCTCGACGACGCTCACCCCCGATCAAAGTGATGGAAGCTACGCAGTGTTGGAGACAACGTATTCACGTAAGTTTTGTTTTGCCCATATCACTAATGGCCTTCGACCGGCGGGTAGGGGAGTTCCCGCTGCGGTGCTGTTCCCGGCCTAGACCCTGTCCTTTCTATCTCGCTCGTACCTTCAATCCAAATAATCGAGGAATAGATATGGCTGGCAGGTGCGGTAGACCGAACACCTTCTGAATCAGCGTGGAGGTGACATGAAGCTCCTTGCCCATTGAGTGATTGAGTTGATTTTTTTGTGAGGATGATCTCTATGATGAGAAAATCATCCTCACAAAAAATCAACCCAATCTCAAGCTTCTCAATCCAACAACAATGGTTCACAAATTATTGATAAAAAATCAATGGTCCACATTCTAAAACAATTTTAATGGGGTTAGAAGTTTTAGATTGGGCTGATTTTTTGTGAAGATGATCTTCTCATAATAGAGATCATCCTCATAAAAAAATCAGTTCAATCCAAAATTTCTAACCCATATTTTAATAAAAAATGATTGTTTTTACATATGTTTTTATTTATATACCTTAAACGCTCCCCTAGATGTATAGGTCGGGTTATTTTGACAAAATCCTAGACAACATGAAAAGTGATTACAAATTAATGGTAAAAAAATTAACGGTTCACGATTCTCCAACCTATAAATTCAGGTTAAATTTTTTAAAATCGACTGTTTTTTGTGAAGATGATTTTCTCACCATAAAGATCATTTTCACTAAAAAAAAAATCAGCCAATTCCAAAACTTTTGACCCATATAAGACAAAATGCTTTGTCTAGGATTTTGTCAAAAGAGATATATCATTATATTGATCACATGTACAGTGTCAAATTCACCCCTTTTTATTGTCAAGAGCAACCCTTGTTATTTAGCTCACCACTTCTTATTTGTTGAGTTCAACATTTTATGGTAGAGATCAATTTACATAATCATAATTTCTATTTGTGATGATTCCGGAGGAGGGACTTCAATTCTTATGCACTAAAAATGCAGTAAATTCTTATTGTCAATTCATTTCACATAAGATCTGATTCATAAACCACGCTACTACACTTCAAATAAAACAAGGAAACATCTTCAGCAACTTATCCCAATTAAGGTCGGAGCAGTCCAATCCAATGACCTACTCTTCCCATCTTCAAAACAAAACTACTACATAAACCCAACCCAATCAAAAAGAACAAAAACAAAAACAAACTTAAAGCAGAAAAAAAACCGTTTTTTTAATTCCCTTTGTGGCTCTCCCAAATTTTCACCTCTCAGTACCTATACTGTGGTGGCTTGTAAGGTCCCTCAACCGGAACGCTAATGTAGTCCGCCTGCTCCTTAGTGAGCTTAGTCAACTTCGCTCCAAGCTTGCCAAGGTGAAGAGCCGCAACCTTCTCATCGAGATGCTTAGGCAACACGTACACCTTCTTCTCGTACTTGCCAGTCTTCCGCTCGTTCCAAAGCTCAAGCTGAGCAATCACTTGGTTAGTGAAGGAGCACGACATGACAAAGCTGGGGTGACCCGTGGCACATCCCAGGTTCATGAGTCGTCCCTCAGCAAGAACAATGATGCCAACCTTGGTTTCAGGGAAGACCCATCGATCAGTCTGGGGTTTGATGGTAATGCGCTTCACACCCGGGTAAGTCTCCAGCCCATGCATGTCGATCTCATTGTCGAAGTGGCCAATGTTGCACACGATTGCATTGTTCTTCATCTTCTTCATGTCACTGACCATGATGATGTCCTTGTTACCAGTGGTGGTCACAAAGATGTCTGCATCTGCTACGACGTCTTGAAGAGTCTGGACTGGGATGCCTTCCATTAAGGCTTGGAGGGCACAGATGGGATCAATCTCGGTAACAATCACACGGGCACCGGCCTGTTTTAGGGCAGAAGCACAGCCCTTGCCCACATCTCCATAACCGCAGACTACAGCGACCTTACCAGCAATCATGACATCAGTGGCCCTCATCAGACCGTCGGGGAGTGAGTGACGGCATCCGTAGAGGTTATCAAACTGTAAATAAAATGATCAGGAAAGTGTTTAGATCTGAAATATGAGAAAGAGAACAATGTTATCTGATCTCAAATGCAGATCTACTGTAATATATATATTTTGATACTAAGATGCCACTTATTTACAGATCTCTACAAAAAACAAAGAACCACAACATTCCAAATTCTGATTGAGAGGTAATCAAATCGAACTGTAAATAAAATGATCAGGAAAGTGTTTAGATCTGAAATGAGAGAGAGAGAGAGAGAGCAGTGTTATCTGATCCCAAATGCAAGTCTACTGTAAATTTATGAAATTTGTGAGTTAAAAGTAGCAAATTGTCTCACTATGATGTGATTTCATTACAGATCTCTACAAAAAAAAAAAAAACAACAAAGGACCACAAGATTCCAGATTCAGATCTAGACGATCTGAATCTGGAATCTAATTAAGTAATCCGTATTCCGTAGCTCTGCTCAGTTAAATCCCCTAATTTGTTCTTCAAGAAAATTCACAATGAGAATGAGATCGTCCGTTAAAACAAAATGGAAACCAGATCTAACACCATCTACAGATGCGAAAATAGAAATAAGCATCAAATTAAAAGAATAAAAGGTATATAAACCCTAGATCTGAATCAAAACCCTAACAATTTCATAGAAAACACATCAAAGATATTAGAACTAATAAAAAAAAGACCTAGAAAATCAGATAGTAGAACTAATAAAAAAGACCTAAAAAACCGGATCGAGACCAAAAAATTTACCTTACTCTTAGTAACAGAATCATTGACATTGATAGCAGGGAACAACAAAGATCCATTCATCTCCATCTGATACAACCTCTTCACACCAGTTGTCGTCTCCTCCGAAACACCAACCAATCTCTGCTTCATCTTATGATACCTCTTTGGATCGCTCTTCAATCCATCTCTAATAATCGTAAGCACGATCTGAAACTCCGCATTATCAGTCGAAGCCGGATCTGGAACTTTCCCATTCTTCTCATACTCCTCTTCAGCTTTGACTCCTTCATGAATCAACAACGTTGCATCTCCACCATCATCAACAATCAGATCTGGACCACCGCCTGGACCCCAATCGAGAGCTCTCTCGGTGCACCACCAGTACTCCTGTAGGGTTTCTCCCTTCCAAGCGAACACTGCGGCGCTATCGCGAGCAATGGCGGATGCGGCGTGGTCTTGAGTGGAGAAGATGTTGCAGGAACACCAGCGGACTTCGGCGCCTAGGGCAGTAAGGGTTTCGATGAGGACTGCGGTTTGGATGGTCATATGTAGAGATCCAGTGATTCGTGCTCCTTTGAGGGGTTGTGAGGGACCGAATTCAGTTCTGCAGGACATGAGTCCAGGCATCTCGACCTCAGCGAGTTCGATCTCGAGACGACCGAAGTCTGCTTGAGACATGTCTTTGACCTTGTATTCGCGACCTGATGTGGTTTTCTCTACGAGAAGAGCCATGGCTGTCGAGATCCGAAGCTCTTTCTTTCTCTCTTGTGAGTGTAGAAAATGAGAATGAGAGACTTTAGAAGGAGGCGATAGATTTGGAGGAGGATGGATATCCCCTATTATAGATATAGATATTAGGGAAAAGGAGAATTTACTTAAATAAATAAATAAAATGATTGATTTTTAAATTAATTATTTAAAATAGTAATTTTTAGTAAATTACCGAAAACTATTTAAGAATTGCACTAAATCCAATGTCAATGGAGCACGATTCTTTTATCTAAGTACTAAAAAGGGTAAGGTAAGCATTACTAAGTTAGTAAGATTTCAAATCTTACTAAGTGCTGTTGAGTTGACCTTGTGACGTGTAAAGACATGATCCCATGCCCACATGGACGAAGTGGACAAATTCTATGGACTTTAAAAAAATAAAACTTACCTCCCCTAAATTGCGAAGGAAAGGCCCAAAACCAATCTCAAGGAATAGTAAAATTTCATAGGATCTTTCTATTCAGGTGTGGGTAGTCTGTATCTTTACAAACACGTCTATTTCATCGAGACTCTCTCTAAGACAATTCCCATGACTTTCGAGCGAGTCGAAACTTACCCAACAAAGAATTTCACTACCTTAGGATTGTTATAGTTACTCCCGCCATTCATCGACATTTCGATCGTCGACTCCCTTATCATTAGGTCACCAACTTTCTTGAACTTCCGATACTTGATAAGCATCAGTTCCCATACATGATCTTTTGGTAAATAGTTGCCCGAGCCTAGTCATTAGTTTTTTTTTTTTTTTCTACCATTACATTTCAATAACCATTCATTTTCAAATTGTTGGATCAAAGCCCCAAAAATTATTGTTTTCAATTTTTATTTTTTTATTTTGTGTCTGAGTTTTTCCATAAAATCTAGAGGGATGTGATCTTTTATACCTATACCGGGACTCATCTTTATCACATCTCTGTCTTCCATGAAAATTAGATGATCAAAAACCTTCCATTAGTAAGATTTGACAGTCCCGCAATTTCATTAAACACATGAAAACATTTTAAACTAATTTTTGTAATTTTTAAAATATTATTACTCTTTTTGATAATTAATTAAAAAATTAATCAATTTTTGATAATTTTCTCTAGGAAAATTACCCAAAAAAAGGGTCAAATATTCCATGTTCAAGTGACCCCAAACTATATTTTCATCTCCTCCATAGAAATTTTTTACTCGTATCTCAATGAAAAATATCTATGATTTCATACACTTTTATGTCAAGATATGCAATATGAGGTTCAAACTTGAGGTCACTTCAGCATTATTCATATTTTTAAGGATTTTGTTAATGTGTGTCCAAAGGGCACAAGTTAAAGAGAATTAAATACACTTTAGGATCATTATTTTACCCAAAATAGACCTCAAATTTTTTGTTTTTTTGACCACATATGCCCCCTAGTGCTTGTTCCCCATATGTATTTAGTGCATTTTAACATCAAACCTTAGGACAAGGTTAACCAGACTCATTTATAAATTATCAGAAAAATACTAATTTTTAAAAGGTCTTACCAGCGGGTGCCCTTAGGACACACATTAAAGTGTAATAAATACACTTTGAAAATTGAATTTTGTATTAAAAATGCTCTTAAACATTATTTTTTATTGAAATACTCGTAGATTTCAAATTCCAAAGTGTATTTACTGCACTTTAATGTGTTCCCTAGGACACATGGTAACAAAATCCTTTTTTAAAAGACTAATGAAAATTTGACGCTCTTTTCCCAGACGCTCCCTGTACTGGAAGTTACAGAACCATAAATCTTTTTTCTTGTGTATGCTGAAACAAAGGATCTATGGTTATGTGATGGGAGCGTACAAAGAACGTTTGATTCCTTTTAATATTTACTAAAAAATCAGTTAAAGTGTTGGATTGTATAACGTTTTAGTTACTCGATGAACAGTCCATTCTGTTATTTTATTTTTTTGGCAGGCATTTTCGTCAATCAAATTCAACCTAACAAGTTACTAAAACAATAGATAGCCTAGCAATTTAAGTTGTTTTAGGTATTTTATTTATTTTGATAATTAACTAAGATTAATATTTTTTTTGATAATTTTCCCTATATATATTAGTTGTAAAAGAAGTTTCATTAGCACTCCAACTTCTACTTATAACACATCATTTACATATGGGTTGGGATCGGTTGATTCCTAAGAATAACTCATGAAAAAACACATGATCCCAACCCTTTAAACAAAAAAGACCATTGGGTTTTTTGTTTAAAGGGTTGAGATCATGTATTTTTTTCATGAGTCATTCTTAGGAGTCAAGGGATGTCGAACATTTACATATAATCTATAAACAATCTCTCAGATTCAAAAGGATTGGCGAGCTATAAGTAAAAGTTGGTGTGTCACTAGAACCTCTCATATTAAAAGGTGATTTAGACATGGCCCTTATGTTCTCGTGAATATTAAAGATTCCCCTATGTTGCGAGCTTTAATTTTTTTAATAGATGTATTAAAAAGACCTAAAGGCCCTCATCTTCAATCTTTAGTTAAAAATCATTGATATTTCTTTTTAAAACAAGTCATCTTCAACCTCTTTGATAAAAAATTTAACCCTCATCCTGACCTTAAGATTATATCTACTTCAATCTTCAAATGTCAAGTAGGATTTTTTTGTTGGACTTTAAAAAATTAATTTAAAATTTTGTGCAATAGGTTAAAGGCAAAGTAGAAAATGATCAACTAGAGATCAAGTTTGAAAAGAAAAATTAAAGTTACTCTACCTTATAATTTATTTTGGGAAGAAATAAAATAAAAGAAATTTAGAAGTAGAAAATGATGAAATTTTTGTTGGAAAAACATAAGTTTTCTTTTTCAAAAAAGGTTAGTGCTAGGTAAAGGCAGAGTCAGGATTTTCTTGTAGTGGGTGCAAACTATGGTTAGTTGTATAGTTGAAGAACTTGAAGATGAATGGTTTTAGGGAGAAATTCATAGGTTTTTTTTTATTAGAAGTTGAAAAAAATGTTATTTAAGTCATGTCCAATTAATATATGAGAAGGCTAAGAGGCAATGCCATCAACAAAAAAATTGAAAAGGGAGGGGCGGTTGGACGGAGGTGAGAGTGTGGGGGCAAATGGGGAGAGAGGTGTGGGAGTGGAGATAAATGGGACATTCAATTAGTTAAAAATATAAGGGGGGCTTGAAAGTTCTATGGGGGCAATTGCCCCCACCAACTCCTTACTAACTCCACCCTTGTGCTAGGTTGGAAATGCTGAATTAAATGGAAGGTTGAGAAGACTAAAAAACAATATCTTAGTCGTAGAGATTAAAAAGCAAGAAAATGACTAGTTTTAAAAGAAAAATTTAGGATTTTTGACTAGAGATTAAAGATGAGGGCATTTAAATCTTTTTGCATTATTCTATTAGGAAGACTGAGGTCACGGGAGGCATGCTATCATTTTAAAAAACAAAGGGTATTTCTAATATTCACAAAAATATTCGGGTCATGTTTAAATCCATATTAAATCTTAAAAGGGTATTTTGGACAATTTGATCTGATTTTGAATCTGATAAATGGTGTCCGTAGGGTTCGGATGGAGAGGTGGGAGTGGGACCGACGTGCTCACTGGTGTCACGTGGTCTTCTATTTAAGAGGAATGATGTGGTACTTTTGGTGTCGAGTGTATGAAGTGCATCTCCCCAGTAATCAGCAATCTCAACCTTTGAATTTTTAATTGATGAAATAATGACTGATCCAACGATGGAAATTTTGATTTTCTATTTTAGGAGTGCTCCAGGTATGTATACTGTAATCCCAATAGGCAGAGCGGTGCCGACGTGAGACAACATCAAATCTCATGTCCCACCAAAGCACATGTATCCGAAGGGCTTATTTGTGATTTAAACTATTAATGAAAGGGGTTTTCGAAAGAGTCGTGATAATATGACGTGCCAAGTGGCATACTCCCTAACGCGATAAGTTTGAAATTGTGGATCTATACGTCTCGGGATACACGATTGCACTTCCCCATAAAAAAAGGGTATCCCGAGTTATAAAAATCTACAATTCCCGAACTTATCCATATCAGGGAGTCGATTGAACATGCCACCCAACGAGTCATATTATCAGTACACTTTTTTAAAATATGAGAGATTTATCAGGGAAACTAAGATCCATCCAGTCGAAGTAACTAAGAACTACGACTTGAAGTAATGAGATTATTGAATCATCAGAACTACTTCGATATCTCGTTTTTAGTTCCTATCCATGAAGTCTTTATCAATCCATAAGGCTCTAGTTCTTCCATTTCTTTGTTTGAAACCATTCTTTCAATTCTTCGCTCTTTCTCTTCTATATGCTTGATTTCATCTGTTTATTCATTCGTCACAGACGAAACAGAAGGACTTTTATTGGAATCCCCATCTAAATTCACAGTGGGATGGGAAAGGAAATAAGATATATGGATAGTTCATATATAACTAGTCAATATCTACTATCACATATACATATATTTCTTCCATAACGTAAAACAAAATCGGAAGCGCCCCTTGTTTCAAAGAGAGGAGAATGGGTTATTCACATTTCATTTGATGGTCAGAGGTGAATTGAAAGGTAAGCAGTAGTAATTCTACCCCTTCGAGAAAAAATAGAGATGTCTCTTATATTACCTATAATGTGTGGAAGTACCGACGTAATTTCATAGAGTCATTCGGTCTAAATGTTACAAGAAGAACCCCATTTTTTTTGTATTCCTTACGTTCAGGATTACATCCTGAATCATTAGATAGGAATCTGAAAATGAAGAAAGAGAAATAAAGAAAATAACTATTGTGTGAAGGAAGAGTTTGTGAGTGAGAATTACACAATCTCCAAGATCTTTTAAAAGAGTTAATTATATTTATTCACTCTGCGAAATTAGGAAAATAAAAAATCAAAAGAATTTCATGTTCCCTTCTTATATATTCTATAGATATAGAAAGATATTGTCACAAATTTATTACAAAAACTCTTTTACTTTATAAAGTTTGTTATCTAATCAAAGCCTAACTAGTAAGAATAACTTACTATGGGTTATTGAGCCCATTGTATTATCAAAGTAGCAATCCAACACTACAACCTTTTAGATTTCATGAAAAAACTCAATTTCAAAAGATAAAAAAAAATCAAAACATTTTTGAACTTGACCATAGATGTTGAAAATGGATGGATATCAAACTCCCAAATTTAAAAATAAAATTCAATGGTGAAAATTAAAACTTTTTTTTTTCAAAGATCTTAAAATTTTGTCCCTTATAATAACCCTATGGCATTAGATCATGTTTTTGGATGCCACAAATTGATATGGTTGGAATCACTACAAGTTATGTTAAGAAACAAATTAGCAACATAATATTTGAATTTTATGACATGGAACCCACTCCAAGGAACCCCACTCCAAGGTTTGTTGGTTAACAAAGTTCATAAAGTAAAGTTCCCTTGGAGTTGTCAGAACTCCAAGGAAGTTTTTGTAATACATTTGAAAACCTAGTATTTGACAAAAGTGACATTGATTACATTAAGTTTAAATGTTAATGTGGGGGAATTTGTGACATCCAAATTTTGGTATCCAACCACTTCTACTCCGCCTTCTCTAATTATAATAGTAAAAATAAAGATGTTGATAAGCTTCATAAAGAACTACTCAAGTGGGCTTAGTATCGACTTTGATAGATTAAAAATTAGTGAGATTGGATTGTGCATTGTGATGGACATCACAGAAAAACGATGACCACCATCAAACATGATTGAATGTTTTATCGTCAACTTCCATGACATAATTTCCTTTATGATAGCTCAACTTAAATGGATATCAATTGGGCGGCCATGATTGTTTAGATAAAAAAATTGAAAATATTACTTTAAGGACTCTGGCATAAGGGTTTCTTTCTAAATAGCCCCTCAGTTTTGAGTGTTAGCTTGACATGACAATTAGTAAACTTTTTCTTTCATAATGGTCCTTCGTATTGTCGAGTTCATAATTTTTACTGTCAAGCTCAACGCTTTGTTATTAAGTGTCGAATTCACATTTTATATTTTTGAACTCACCACTATTTACTGTCGAACCCAATGTTTTTTTAATTACTGTCGAGTTCAACATTTTTTAAAATAAAAAGTGGTGAACTCAACACTAGTAAAACCTGCTCATTTCCAATTTTTGAATTTTTTCGACTAAAATACATGGAAGAATTGACTAAAAACTTGAGATAATGACTTATTTAAGTGATTTCAACCAAAAAGAATCATTATTGATCGATTTTCATCCAAAAACTAAGAAAAAAATGTGAAAAAACCCTAGTTTTGTACATACATCTTCAAAATATTTGAATTTTTTTTTGAAAATGACTTTTTTCTTTCTTAAATCTTTTCTGATGGAATGGAGTCTCTGAAACTTAATTAAGATGTCAAAAATTCAATTTTTGGATGAAAATGACAAGTTCAAAAGATTAGGGCATTCAATCGTGAGAAATGTGGGACATGAGGTCCAGGGACTATTTAGAAAGAAAAACTTTACTAATTGTCCTGCCAAGCAACCGTTGGAAACTTAGGGACTATTTGGAAAGAAGTCCCTCCACAAGGGTCCTTTAAGTAATTTTCCCTAAAAAATTTGATGAATTTCAATCTGAAGATGATCAAATATTTCTCTAGTGGACTAATAAATTGGTTCACTATAGAATTCATCATAGGTACGATTGTCACCCATGATCTTTGTTGGGCCTTCAATTGATATTGGGCCTTTACGAGAACAGATAAAT
This sequence comes from Akebia trifoliata, assembly GCF_017979445.1. Lineage (NCBI taxonomy): Eukaryota > Viridiplantae > Streptophyta > Magnoliopsida > Ranunculales > Lardizabalaceae > Akebia > Akebia trifoliata. The sequence goes on from NC_141381.1 coordinate 26,787,419, forward strand.
GTAACTGTGAAGTATTCAAAGGCTTAAGGTAGTGAGTATAATCACTATGAAATCATGTTAGGAGAACTTGAACAATGGGGATTCAGAGTCTCGTTTTGCCAATGAAGCTTTGGGCTCAATATGTGTACCTTTATTTATGGGCCATAAATGGGCTCAGTCCTAGTGGGTTAGACAAATGGGCTGAAATGGGTTTTAGGTAACGTTATAGTGAGTTTGGATAATGGGCGTGATTTAGAAATCCATTTGGGTAATGGTTTGAATGAATCCAATTGTTTGGTTTACAATGCGACAGTGTACGAGATATATTCAAGGGAAAATTACTTAAAGGTCCCTCGCAGAGGGATTTCTTTCTAAACAGTCCCTAAGTTTTCAGCCGTTGCTTGGCAGGATATTTAGTAAACTTTTTGTTTCTAAATGGTCCTGGACCTCATCTCCCACATTTCTCACGATTGAATGCCTTAACCGTTTGAACTCATTATTTTCATCCAAAAATTGGATTTTTGACTTTTCAATTGAGTTTTGGAGAGTCCATTATGTCAGAAAGGATTTAAGAAAGAAGAAGAAGTCATTTTCAAGGGTTTTTTCAAATATTTTGAAAATGCATGTAAAAAACTATAGTTTTTTCAATTTTTCTTCTTAATTTTTGGATAAAAATCAACCAATAATGATTCTTTTTGGGTTAAAATATTTAAATAAGTCATTATCTCAAGTTTTTGGTCGATCTTTCTAAGTATTTTAATAGAAAAAACTCGAAAAATTAAAAATGGGTGGATTTTACCAGTGTCAATTTCACCCTTTTTTATTTTAAAAAATGGTAAACTTGACAATACTTAAAAAAAATGTCGAGTTTGACAGTAAATAAAAAGTGAGGAACTAGACAGCAAATAGTGGTAAGTTCAACAGTAATAAAATGTGAACTCGGCACTAAATAAAAAAAGTTGAGTTCGACCGTAATTATGAATTTGACAGTATGGGGGACCATTAAGAAAGAAAAAAGTTTACTAAATATCCTGTCAAACTAGCACGCAAAACTTAGGGACTATTTAGAAAGAAACCCTTCTACGAGAGACCTTTTAAGTGATGTTCCCTATATTCAAAGGTTTATTTAGTACATGATGCACAAATCATTAGGCAAAATAAATCTGTTTTTTTTCTTTTTTTTTCTTATGGTGTATGTTATTTGCAGAAGATAACACTAGGAATGCACCTCGGGCTGGTTGGGAGTCAGCCCAATTAGAAACCTTAACAACAAGACCGTCGGCCCAAGTCCGTACCCAACCACTGCACAGGCCCGATATGTTCAACCTGAGATCAGCCCATCGTTAAGTTCTGTAGATTTAAATATTGGCTTACTAATTTAATTAGGAAAAATTACTTAATAGACCCTGTGTGAGGTTGTGTGAGGGTTTCATCCTAAATAGTCCCAAACTTTTGGGCGGTTACTTGATAGAGCATTAAGAAAACATTTAATTTCTCAAGTAAATGATAGTTTGGTACTCCAAACCATCATTTTCTCATCTTCTCCACATACATAGGTATGTATAGTCCCTAATCCTCATCTCTCCTTATGAAAGCTTAGTAACCATTTAGATTTAAATTTTATTTTGACGATTTATGATTAAAAAAAATATCGAACCAAGTTGGGATTCTAATTGATTCATCATAACTATTGATTCGAGTGTTTATTTCGTAATTATAATATATGCATTATAGGTTAGGTCGGTTTGTGGCCCAATAGAAAGTATTTTATCTTCAAAACCTATTGGACGAAGAGAAGATCTATTCAGTATTGAAGTGGAAAAATGGAAAAAAAAATTTAGATCACATTTTTAAGTATTGAATTCACCACTTTTTATTGTTGAGTTTGAACATTCTCAGAGTTATTGCGGTGGATATGTCCGCTGCTATAGCTCAACAATAAAAATTGCGAGTTTGACAATTTATACTCAACAATAATAAATTTTTGAATCTTCTCCCTTGTACTATTATTCTATCTCGAAGAGTAGCTAGGATCAATTGAACACTTTGCATTTTTATTATTATTCTCAGAGGGGACGATTCTTCTCTTCACTCAAACAAATGTGAAATCTTATAATTTTAAGAAGTCCTGGTTCCAAGTTGTTAAGGAATAATGGAATAGTGACGTTGAGTTTCTCGACCATTCTCCTTAGGATTAGTTAGTTCTATTTCTCGACAGGGGCAAGGAAGGGATATAATCCAACAGTAGAATGCTACCTTGATGTGGTGGAAGTTATCGATTCAAGCCTGATAAACCCTAAATTCAATGTGACTTTTTTTATTTTTATTTTGACTTGCTCTCCAAAAATCAGTTTACACAAACGAGTTGCGTTTCGCTCTGAACATTAGTTCATACTCTGAAAGTCACTTTGTATAAACGAAAGTTGTATTTTGCTTCGAAAGTCAATTCGCACAAATGAAAGTTAACGAATTCACAATTTTTATTGTTGAGCTCCAACAACAAATATATTTGCCACAATAGTTATTATTATCAAACTCAACAATAAAAATGTTGAACTCGATTATAAAAACTGATGAACTCGACATTGTAAATGTAATCAATTTTTTTTTCTCAAAACACCCAAAATGCACACATTATGGTTGAACTCAACAAAAAAAAATGTTGAACTTGACTATAAAAAGTGGTGATAACATTGTAAATGTAATCAATTTTTTTTTTTCAAAACACCCAAAATGCACACATTATGGTTGAACTCAACAATAAAAAATGGTGAACTTGACTATAAAAAGTGGTGATATGCTCAATAATGAAAATGTTGAACTCGATTATAAAAACTGATGAGCTTGACATTGTAAATGTAGTCAATTTTTTTTTTCTTCTCAAAATACCCAAAATGCATACATTATGGTTGTGAAATGGACATTTGAATTACAAGTTACGACTAAATCTTCAATAAAATTAGAATATGAACTTCGTTCGTCATTTTTTTTTACAAATCATCGAAATAAATCATAAAATACATCCAAAGTATATATCATTCTTCATTTGTCATTCAAAGTAAAATAAAAAAATAAAAAAAATTGTCGGAAATAATTGTAGTTACCCTTGAAAAACTTAAGAATCACTACAACATTTTTGATCTACAGCAGCGGTTTATAACAGCGGATAATTTTATCCGCCTCTATAGGTGCATTTTTTGCAGCGGATAATTGTGTCCGCCGCTATAGGGACCTATGCATACACACCAAATTTCACCCTAGCTTATCCAATACCTATAGCAGCGGAAAACTATATCCGCCACTAAAAAAATCATTTTTTTAAATGAAAAAAATTCGGTTTAGAAAGTTCTTTTTATCAATTTTTTTTTTAAAATTGAATATAGTAGCGGATTAATCTATCTGCCACACAAAAAAAAAAAAAAAAAATAAGTTTTTCAAATTGAGTTTTATTGAATTCTATTTATTAATTTTTTTTTAAAATTGAATATAGCAGCGGATTAATGTATTCGTTGCTAAAAAAAGTCAAAATTTTTTATATAAAAACTTTGATTTAATGAATTTACTTTATCAAATTTTTTTAAAAAATTTAATATAAAAGCAGATTAATGTGTCCGTCACTAAAAAATTTTTTAAAAAAAATTATATATATTTTTAATATATAACGTCAGTTTATAGTGGCGGATGTCTATTTCAGCTGCTATATGGCATATATTTTGCAGCGCATAATTTCGTCCGCCGTTATAGGGACTCATACATATCTCAATTATTTAGAAATGGTAGCGGAAAATAAAATGCGCCTCAATTTATTTAGAAACGGCAGCGGAAAATAAAATCCGCCACTAAATGTACTAACCTACGGACCGAAATTTGACTTGTGAAAGAGAGCCGGGAAAATCCTTTTCCCTCCCTCGTTTTCCCCCTCATTCCTACTTCTCTATCATTCTCTCCCGTTTTCTCTCATCTGTGAATGGTTGTGAGATTTCTTCGATAAGCTGGATTGTAAGGTAAAAGCTCTCTCTCTCTCTCTCTCTCTCTCTCTCTCTCTCTCTCTCTCTCTCTCTCTCTCTCTCTCTCTCTCTCTCTCATGTTTCAGTATATATTGAACTCTTCGTATTTGACGGGCTTCAAAGCATCGCTGAGTTCTTTCTTTGAAGCTCAAAATGAAGACCAACCACGCGATCGAAGAAGAGCGTTTAAGGTACATTAGATGATTTGATGCAATTTTCAATTTTTTTTCCTTTGAATCTCTTTCTGTGATTGTTTCTCTAGAAGGATTCATTTGATTAGCTCTGATTTTCAGCAAAATAGTGGATTTATTGGGTTTGATATTCATGATTGAGTTGTGTTATGGTTTTTTTTACATTTTTTTAAAAATCTTTGTATAGTTGTGGAGCTTTTCTTGTTTTGAAAGGAGAAAAAAAATCAATTTTTTGGTTAAAATTGTGGGTCTTTTAGGATTTGAAAGAATCAAATTAGATGTATTGAAAGTTTTATAATGGATTTGAAGTATTTTCTTAGGCTTTTTATTGTTGCTGTTTGTTGATTTTAATTTCTGGTTTAACAGAGCTGCTGGAACGAAGAATTTGAGTTTTTTATAATAGGGGTTTTAAAGCATTCATCTTCTTTATCTGCTTATTAGTAATTAGAGGTCAAAAAGAGAAATTTTTGGACTCAAAGGAGGGGAATTTTGTTGAGGGAATGGGTGATCATTTGGTTTTATATGTGGATCGTCTCATAACACCTGAAACCTTACAATCCATCCAAGGGAATCCTTTTTGGACTCAAAAGGAGGGGAATTTTGTTAAAGGTATCCTTTTTTTTTGTAACCCCTTCTTCATTATGTGTATATGAACTTGTTTTTATTTTTAAATTTTCTTTACATAGAAGAACATGATTCGTTTATATCTTTGGGATAAGGTGTTGTTATTGTTGTAGAATTATTATGAGCCATCTTCCTACCATCCAGATTTGGAACACACCATTTTAGGGGTGTGAAAAGAATTTATTCTGCACATCCCACGAGCAGAGATGAAAATCAATCTACATTCCATTTTAATGCTTTGTCTTCATCTATGGTTTCATAGGACTGGAAAATATTTGGGTATTATTATCTATTAGATTTGATTTTGTGAATTTGATTTTATTAGCTATTGTTGATGGGTATCTGTTGATTTATGTCAATATCAACTAATGTTATAATTGAGAATTTAAGGAGTCATTAATGTTTTGTCTTTGTTTTTTAATTGGATGTAATTCGGTTGGTTGTTTTCTTTCTCAAAATTTCAATGTTTTCATAAGGTCTTTATTATTATTATTATTATTATTATTATTCATGAAGAAAAAGGCCTTATTTTTTGTTGACCCATTAAGCAAAGTTGTTGATGATTATTTTCTTTCTTTGTGTAATTTTATTTATGTATGCTTGCATTTGTCATTTTATAGGGTGCATACACTAGTGTTTGTTCAGCACAACATGTACCAAGTTACAAGAACAATATTGATAAATTCAAAGCCAAAGGTATCAATTCCGTAATTTGTATAGTTGTGAATGATCCATATACTTTGAATGGATGGGTAGAGAAACTTCAAGCTGAAGAGGCTGTAAGTTCTTCTCTTTTACTTTTACTTCACCTTTTGGCCTTCTTTTGTTGTGGCTTTAATCTGCTGTCTCCATATTTGTTGAATATGTTTTTGTTTGATGTTTGCTTTCTTGTCTTGAATTTGTCCCAACAACACCCCCCCCCCCCCACACACCCACGCCCACACACTTATATCTATCTATATCATAAAATCCCTTGTCTACTTAGCAAAGAAAAGAAAAAAAAATAGAGATGTGCTAAGAATGGGAGTGCCTTATTTGAAATTTTCATTAATTGGTCAATCCTAATCATCATTCAAATATCTATGTTTCAATGAGTTGGAAGTCCAATTGGGGAGGATATCTATGTTTCAATGGTAATAAGTGCCTCATGTTGGGTTTCACCTTTCCACCTTTGGGTCAAACTCAAGGTTGATTGGCCATAGGTTGAGTTGTCTGAAATTATGATCTCGCCACTTTATTTACATCCATTGTTTTTTTGTTCAATAGATTTTTAAATGCTTATCTTTTGGCATATTGGAAAGTTTATTCAATTAGCTTTTCAACGTGACTAATTACACAATTTGGACTTGCATGGAGCAAGTTATGATCAAATATATAAGCTGTAGTTATAAGGTGGAATTATTAGTTTTAGAAAGATCTCAATGTCTTAGGACCCATTTTAGTTATAGAAGAAAAGTTGGAATTAGGAAATTAATAATTATTAGTTTGATTTGAATTATAAGATGGTTAAATTGCTTTTAGGTTTGAGTCTTTTGCAATGCAATATGAGTAGTTTTTTATGGGTGATTATCAGCCTCACCCGATAGGTGATCTTAGGATTCATAATGTTTTAGGAATTTTCATTTGGATTTTTTTATTTTTTATTTTCTAACTAGATAGAGTGGACTTCTTTTTACCTATGAGTTGAATTTTCTTTTCTAGCTATCGATCTTTGGTTAAGTTATTGTTTGGGAGTCTTTTGCAATAATGAGTAGTTTTTTGCAAACAGAAGCTTATGGTCCCGTATCTTGACTACTTGATTTTGAGATGGTATATCATTTCATGATTGTTCTCTTCAGCATGACTTTGACACTTTATGTTGCTCCCATTGTGTGGCTTCGATACCAAGATCTCTATCTTGAATGCAAAGCTCCTGTTTTGGGTCCCCAAGGTACTGTGCTTATTAGCCATTGCACATATTGACATTCATGCCTCTGTTTTTTTTATTATTTTCCTGTTAAGAGTTTACATAGAACACAAGCCCATTAGCGTTTCGTACAAAAAGAAAAAAATTATCAATTATTTGATGAAGGTAAGTGAGATTTGTATTTTGAAATCCCTGTTTTATTCTATAGGGATGCAGCAACTGTTATGCTTTCGGGTCAAATTGCTGATGCGTTCGCAACCATATTTGCTGGAGAATTGGTACATTTAAAACTTAATATATCACATAGATGCACACCTATCAATATTGATTTACTTTTATGTATTCCCTTACTGTCGCATATGCATACATGATGTGTGCATTATTTTTTATTTGTTTGAGAACTATAGTGATAGTAGCGACCCACCAGGGGACGGTGGAGTTGGCACAAGGCATTGGACTTCTTGTCCAAGGTCGTGAGTTCAATACCACTCCCTGAATGAAATTGATGTGAGGGGTCTGTTGGCGGTCAATGTGCATCCTCAGGGAATAGTCCCGCTTCGTAAGGGGTGGGGACACCTTGAGTTACCCAAAAAACATAAAATAGTTAGTGATAGTAGCCTTCTTTGAGGCATTTAGACTTTCCTCTGTGGTAAAATATAGATTACTCACTACCTATGACCCAAGATGGTTGCTTTCTTGATTGTATACCTCAAATTCATTTTCCGTGATGTAACCTATGGTGTGTTGATTCCTATCAACTATACTTTAAAGATTATCTTTAATTTGCTTCCATTTCTACGCATTGCTAAGGTTATCCTAGAGCAAAAGGAACAGTGAACCATATAAAAAAAATATCCGATCGGATGCTAATTTAAGCTAACCAAAAAGTTCTCAAGGGACCAAAGTATAAACATTTTTGATTTTATGCAGAGCCTGGAACCGGTACCGGACGAGCGATTGTGGTTAGTATTTATCTCGACATTTTTGAAATTTCAGAGGGATCAATGCTTATACTACTATTAATGCAACATGTGGATTGAATATCAGAAATTTAGCTATTGTGGTGTAGGTTCATAGTAAAAAATATTGATGGATATCTGTATTTTTCTGCACATTTACAATAGGATGCATTGTTAAGTGTAGTCTAGGATTTTATGATCTTACCCCTTATTATAGAGTGCATAATAAGCACTTAAAGTCGTGAATAATTAATACTAGAATTTATGTTTCCATCGTTGGAAGTGTGGCAAAGACTTGTCTCTTGCATGTTATAGCTTTACATGCAAGAGGCTGTAATTTCTTTGCCAAACATGGTAAATCACTCTCATCTCATCTATGGATTTGGGTGCTGCCAAACAACATAAATCATTTCATGTTTCCTTTTATTTATATCACCTTCTTGTTGTGAAATTGGGTTCTGATCTACATTACACTAAATTTTGCGGGCTAACAATTTGACGACAATGATGATCTAAATGTTCTGTTCATATAAGCATCATGTTCTCGATGATTTGCAGTGTAGAAATGTATCTTTGTCTCCGACATGAGAAATGGTTGAATGGAAGTGTAAGACTATGGATGGTTGGTCATAAAACACTAACAATGATTGAACCTGTATCAACTACTTTTCTTTGTAATAATTATGAGCAAAAAAGTATCCCGACTATCAAAATCAAATGAAGATGAAGAGAATAGAATTTCTGATAACATTTAGTGGGTGGGGCGTTGATGTTTTTACAGCCCTTTAGTTGTTTTTAACATAATAACTTGTGCTAATATACAAATTCATCATGCCATGTTAGAACAATACAAGCATTTATTGTTCTGTTTCCATTTTTTTTTTCGGAATCTTAGATGTAGGCCCGTGCTCATATCATCTTCATGGTCATTTTGTTTGTACACCCAACACCATCACATGTACCGGTTTTTTGTTGTTATAAGTTAATCTATCTGTTATGAAGCTCTAATGTTTATTTGAATAATGAATTCAAATGCATAAGTGGTTCTGATGCAACATCAATTGATGGATGGATAAGAACACTAAATGAGAAAACCCATGTGATGCTTTATGAGGTGTAGGTCCCTAAGCTTAATTAGCCAATTGTGCCTCCTCACCACCTACTATGTTCATGTTTTATCCCCTAATTTGAGGAAAACTAATACTATCACATCATATAAAAAGTCACAAAATTCAAATAAATTCTAAATTCGACCTGGGTAATAAGTGTTGTTAGGTCTAGTTAAAATGCTTGCTTGGAGTTCTATTACCCTCTCTAAGATATACTATGTTGGCTTTCTAAAATTTAGGCCATCCTTGGATATGTGAAAATGGAGTTTCTCCTGATCGTGCACTGGATTATGAAACTTATCCTAAAGCAAAGGATGTATTGATGATGCTCCTCAGTCATATTCAACATACCTTAAGGCAAGGCCTCCTTCATGGTAAGATTCTGCTGCACATGTTAAAATTCCTTCTATGAAAAGATGTAAACTTACCATTTGGCTTTATAACCTATGAACATCATTGAAGGACATTAATTTCACCCACAATATGTCATGGCAAATATAACTCTTTTTGTCTGAATGCTTGAATACTGTTGGCTACTACAGATGCACCTATTCAACTAATTCCCAGCACAAGTTTGTAAAATACCTGATACCAGATTCTTTCCAATAATTTAAATATCTGTGTTAATTAGCATTTTGTTATGTTACAGAAGGCAATGCTCTGGACATAATTGAATGGAGGAATAGGATTTGTGTAGCTGATCCCAAATCTATTAGGCTTCAATGATGATGAAATCAAAGATGGGTTAAGTCTGCAGAGCACTATATTAAAACTTATCATTAGTATTCTCATTCCTTGAACATTGCATTGGATATTTTATTGTAGGTGCTTGAAGAAACATCATTAGTATTCTCATTCCTTGTAGTAAGTTGGAATTGTATGCTTATTACTTACTTAACTTATCATTTATAATCCTTTTTTGTGTTCCATCCTTGTCATGCATATATTCAGGTGCCAGTGAAATAGATGACCTTGGTCTATGGGGAAACTATTCGATCCCAAGTGAAAATCCATATTTCGATGATAAGGACTTGCAGCCAGAAATTTGGGCCCTCAGGTTGAGAAATCCATGGCGTTGTAGTTGGTGTATGGTACGTCTCATGCTCTTAATCTCATGAACTTGTTTTTTACATGCAATGGGTGTGAACTTGACTACATGTGTAGTTTGTGGAAGAGTTGTATGGAGAAAAAACTACTAGGATATTCTCCAAGTAAGGGGATTTTTGGAGCATTTGGGGCTTTCCAAAGCCTTGATGCTTACAAAGATGTACTTATGGTAAGTTAGCTTGGGGAGTGTGGTGTGCAAACTTCCATGCATTATCACATCCATCAAAATTGCCTATTAATTTGTCGGGGTCTTATCTACCTAATTTGTAGGCGAAAAATCAACTAAATTATTTGCAATCCAAACAAACCTACCATAGTTGGATAATTAAAATACAACAGCACAATATCATAAAGAGATGTTCTAATTATTGAGCAACCATAGTTGGATATTAGGGTTTTTGGTTTTGATTTTGGTTCTGATTTTAGTCTGGTACCTATTGACACCCCCAGTATTGATTAGGCCTACCTAAGCAATGCATCCATAGAAACCCAAGTTTTACTTATTTAACTTTTTATTATTTATTTTTTAGTATGTAATTATTACTATTTTTTATTTGGACATTTTTTCAATGGGCTGAACCCATTAGTTTCAGTGGTTAAGGTTGGTCGACCAAGCTCTAAGGGTGTTTGGGTTTAGGGGATAAGTTTTATGGTAATAAATTGTGATAGTGAGATCTTAAGTGGGGCCAAGAATGGTCTTTTTCCAAACCACCATTTAGGAAGGAATAAAGGAAGGGGGGATGTACCATTCATTTTGGTAACTCCTTGATTGCCAACTTTTTCAAGATCCACCCTCCCAAATGCTTGAGACTATGGAATTGAAATTCAAATTTTAAATTCCTTTTTGGTTAGCCAACTGGATCTATTTAGTAAAGAATTTTTCCATGTGAGAACAAATGAGGTCTTTCAAGGATGGAAGTTATATTTATTATTTCAATCAAGGTAGATATAGGAAGAGAGGTAGAAAATGGGGGTAGAGCTTAGAAACAATGGAGCCATTGGAGCTCCTCCCATGTTAATTTTTTTTCACCACCTTCTAATTGTCTTTTCTAGGTTTTTTTTTTCCTTTCAATTAACATTTGCTACTTTTGTCCTCTTCAACTCATTGCAAGAATAAGAAATAGAGACTAAGTGAGTAAGAAAGTAGAAAGATTCAAGAAGCTTGGTGAAATTTTTTTTAGGTAGCTGTAGTTACTTTCACATATTTATCAGCAACAAATAAAAATGAATAAATGATGATTTTGTTACATAATGAGGCATTGTTATTGTGAAGAATACAAGTAAGATATATAGATTCTGTTTTTATTATGATACATGTTCTGTTGGGTGACTGTTGTGAAAAAAAAAATGATAAACATGTGAAGAAAATAGGGGATAGGCCCTTAAGTGGAAAGCTTGAAATATCCCCTCAAGGACGATCCCAAAATGGGATAGTAGGGTTTAGCCACACAGGGGATATAATGGCTAAATTTTTGTGTTCAAATTAGTAAGAAAATAAATAAATAAGATGATGCCCTTATGAATTGCCGATGAACGATAGAACTTATGTTAGATGTTCGGTTATTTAATCATGATGCTTGATCACTACTTTGTCTATTGGCTTTATAGCTCATGGCATTTATTCAAATTTCCGATTTCAAGGGAGAGTTACCATAGGCGTTAAGTTTATATTCAGAGATCAATTTTTTTTCCTGGTTTAACTTTGATTTACTCTAATGGTTAGTGGTGTAGGGGGCTATAGGAATTGGTACAAAATGACACATTATTATATTTATTTTTTTACATATCTCACTGAAAGGATGATCTTTTTGTTTATTTGGTGATTGAATGACACTATGAATGTGGTTAGATATGGTGATCCTTGTGGGCTAATGTCTTTGTGATCTCACTACAACATTTTGACCTACAACGGCGTTTTATAACATCGGATCATTTTATCCGCCTCTATATGTCAAATAGACTGACTTTACAATTGTACTTGATTCAATGCATGTTAAGTGTTTATAGATAAAATCGTGTGAATGATGGTTTACTCCAATGGGCTTCCTCTTGTGCAGGTCTATTAACATCTGCAGGAGAAGCTCCTTGTTACTGAGGTTGTTATGTAGATTTGAGGACATAATGATCACAATAGACAAAATTGTTCTGATTTTCCTCTTTGGGTGGCAAAAAACCTCTTGCTTGGAAAGATTAGCTAAATCATTTGCATTGCTTAAAATAGTCAAATAATTCAATACAAGTAGAACCATTGAAGATCTCCTAGACTAATCCTATATCAATTGTAACAACTATATATTGCTTGTTGTCCCATTACTTTCCTGCTACTTCCATTAATTCACTTGTTCCTTATTTTACAGAAAGAGATTGCCCAGCTTACATGTGAATGTGAACGCCACATTGGAATACAATCTGGTGGGATGGACCAGGTGAGATATCTCTTACTTCATGCTTATAGTTTTGATGGATTTCTTTTTCTACCCAAGAAACTAGAGAGAGGAAATGATGCATGCATGCCCTCTTTTGAAATATAATGTTTTTTTTTTCGTTCTAAGTTTCCAACTTCCCAAGGAGGGGAGTCTGTTAGTGGTGTATGTTGGTTTGACATTTGAATGAAACGTAAATATTTGGCTCTAGGTCAATCTTTATTTTTTCTCAGTGTGTTGTCGAAGGTGAATGTGTCAGCTTGCAAAGTTGGTTTAAGTATGTGAGGGTTGATACCACGACTTGGGTTCAATGCCTGCCTTCACATACTAATGACTAACCTAACCACTAAACATGCTTGCTTATAAAAAGAAACTGTGTTGTCAAAGGTGACTGCTTTTTTTATGGAACTTAGGTTATATACTTGGCTTTTTAGGTGACTGCTTAGATAACCTTAAAATCTAAGTATTCACCTGTAATGTTTGGTTATAGTCAATACAAGCTTCTCGGAACATTGTGAATATGATAAGCTTACTGTTGCAAGCTTATAGTACATTACATTATCTGTATTTTATTTATGGTGCCATACATTCATATATGCATTTATAGTGAAAATATTTGTGAATGCGTAATTTGTTTTTCGATTTCGTAGATGCATGTTTGGTAGATTGTAGTTTATGTTTGGTAAAATATTCATTTACAGGTTGTGGTATTTTTTTTATAAACAAGTGTAGTGCCAATAACAGCTCTTTTTCTTTATATAATTGTAGGTTTTATTTTGGAATGAATATTTTATAATTTTTTTATAACATTAGAGGCGGTTTTGAACTGTCTCTAATGTTAATTTTTTTTTTTAAACTAATTTGTTTTTGTCAATATAGTCTTGACTCCTGAATAAAGATGTTAGTTTAAACTATAAACATGTGCAGTTCTTTGGTGATTTACTTATGTCTTAGTACGGGATTATTAAAAGTTAGTGTGGCAATAGTAGCTCTCTTATATTATTTATTTTAAAGTTTTCAATCTGTACAGGTTGGAGGGCATAGGTTAAATGTATATATATATATATATATATATATATATATATATATATGAAAAAAATTATAGTAGTGGATACAAATTCCATATTTATATATTGTTTTTGAAGGGTATATAATATTTTTTTTTTATAAAAAAGAGCGTATAGCAGCGGATTTTAATATCCGTCGCTATATGTGTTATATTTTTTTTAAAAAAAATTGACCTATTGCAGCGGATCTTAATATCCGCCGTTATATGTTTTATATTCTATTTGTTAAAAATACGACCTATTGCAGCGGATCTTAATGTCCGTCGCTAAATGTACTACCTGCAACAGCGGAATACATTATCCGCTGCTATAGTTAGCGACGGAGGAAACAACGACGGATCTTTGGTTCCGCTGCTCATCGCCGCAATAGCTTTTACCGACGGAAAAATTACCTTTTAGCAGCGGAAAAATCTGCCACTGTAGATAAAAAATGTTGTAGTGAATTAAGACTATATCATTCTTCTTTTTAAAATTTTAATATAATTTTACCCCCACAAAAAAAAAAAAAAAAAAAAAGAGATCTCAAAAATTTCTGTTCTCAAGTCTTTAAAATTTGTCGCTCTTTCCATGCAAGAGAGGCCCAAACACATGTAGGATCGTGAATTCTCCATCCTAATTATGCTTTTATCAAAATTACCCATTTTGAACAAAGTTGTATTAGTTCAAATCACTAGATTAACACAATTTAAAGAACAATAATTCATAGATGTTTGGCCCAAATCTTGTTCGACATATATAGCAAAAAAATCAAATCAATTGAAAATGTAAGACACCAAGAAAAAATCTAGGTCAATGGGCAGGAAAGAAATGGAAGAAAAAAGAAACATAATTACTATCGTAGTTGTCCTAAGTTCAATTCATCCCTAAAAAATATAGAATCTCTCACTTAGCAAAGTCACAAAATTTACAAATTTAAACTTCTTTGAATAACAATTAAATCGACGAATTAATTGATGAGTTGCCTATTAATTTCACCCCGAACAATTAACTCTTCAACATTTTATCTTCTTCAACCTTCAAATCTAAAGAACTAGGGAGGTTGAAGATGATGGATGCTTGGAAGAAACACGAAAACATCATTTGTATAATCTCCAAAAACTTTTTTTTTTTCATAACTTTCTCGGATTCATCCGAATTAACCGAACTAATAACCCCACCGAATGATTGCCGAGTCCAAACTTTGTTACTATGCCTCCCACCAGGGGCGGAGCCAGGATTTTGTATTCGTGGGGGCAAATTACAAATAAATTTTTTTTATGATTTTCTATGGGGGCAAAGCAGTAGAATGTTGAAATTTTGTGGGGGCAAATTACAAATAAAAAAAATTTCAAAACTTCTGTGGGGGCAAAGCAGTAGAATGTTAAAAAAAAATTAAAATTATTAATACCTCCCTATGGATTTTAGAAATTCTTGTGGGGGCAATTGCCCCCACTGCCCCCACTGTAAATCCGCCCCTGCCTCCCACACCCCCTAAGCTCCAATGATGATTTTAAATTCAAAATATAATGAAAAAAAATAAATTAAATTAAATTCCCTAAATATTCCATCCATTGATATTTATACAAAATATTCATATACTTCCTAAGTTCTAACAATAGCCCATAAAAAAGAAAGAAACAAACACACATAATTAAAAACATATTTATATGAAGCAGAATATAATCATATATATATAACCAAGATGAATAACAATTAGAAAAATATCAAAATTTCTCGATAAATTTCGCGAGAGAGTCATAAACAACATAATCTTTCATTGAGAAGCTGAGGGGAAACAAAGATCCGGGGGAAGACAAGAAGACATAGAATTCCAAGAGACTTCAGCTAGAGTAACAACAAGGTAGAGTAGAACAATAAGAGATAAAGCAACAACAAGCCAACCTTCATGACTTAAGAGCTCCATTAACAAAGGATACAAACAACCAGTTAGAGAAACTGAATAACCCAAAACTTTGAAATAGAGATAAGTAGGTAAGGAAATTTTCAGTTCCATTGAATAGAGACAGAGAGAGAAACATTATCTTTTGTTAGTATTAGCTACATTCATGAACTTGTTTTAATTAGCCTTGGCCCACAAGGCCCAAAACTTTTTGACCGAATTCTTCGAGTTGGGTATGGGTGCAACTTTGGTGGGTTGGGTTCATCCTAAGGTTCAAAAACCAATTCCAACCCAAATAGGAATCGGGCCCTGGTGATTTAATTAATAAGCTGTGATCAAGTTGTTGGTTTAATATCCATCCATATTAGAGGATTCAATAATTATTAATTCTTGGATGAAACCCTCAGAATTTCGTTAAATTTTTTACATAGCTGTGGTCTTTTCAAATATTTTAACGTACCACCCTCGACAGTGATCTTCTATGAGAGAGAGATGATCAGATCCCAACGTGTTTTTTGCACGATTTGATTAATTACTTAATTTCTTTACTGTTTTATCTTTTAAATCAATGAGAAGAAAATAAATGAAGTTTTTGCTTTCGATTACTTTGACAAATAAATCAAAGGGTTGCTAAATAATATAATTTTTTTTTTTTAATTTTTTTATTGAAGCTAAATAATATACATTTAATTATATAGTAATCAGTCCTTGGTTAGTTACGCTACCTGAGGCCTTAGTAAAAGCCCAACTCATGCTAGAAAAATGGTAGTCGAACCTTAACTTGGCCAGGTTGGGTTGAGTCCATGAGAGTTAGGTTAATTGGTAGTCGGTTCGCAAATTTAACCCCACCCATTAACACCCTTTCGATAAAAAAGCAGATTTTAAGGGCATTTTCCAAACATAATTTGAAATGTCTTTGAAGTTAGGATTTGGCAGGAAACCGCCATATTTGATTTCAAAATAAAGGCACAAACCTTCAATTTAGTTGCCTTCTCTAGTCAAAAAATCGAAAGTAATAAAGTAAAGATAAGAAGATGAACTCATTTGGGACAAAATCCTTAATAATTACTTGAATAAGGGCTCTATAGAGATAGATAGTATAAACAAATCCTAATTAGAGATAAATTTTATCTCTAACAAATCTAACAATAATCTAAACATATCTTAATTTTCAATATGATTAGTGGTATCGTAGCACACCTGATTACAATTCCCCAGATGGATTTATATAGAGAATAGTAAAAACATATCTTAATTTGAGATAAACTCTATCTCTAACAAATCTAATAATAATCTAAACACATCTTAATTTTCAATATGATTTGTGATATCGGAGTGCACCTGATTACAATTCCCAATATTTGAATAAGGTTTATGGAGAGAATAGTAGAAAGAAATCCTAATTAGAGATAAATTTTATCTCTAACAAATCTAACAATAATCTAAACCTATCTTAATTTTCAATATGATTTGTGGTATCGCAATACACCTAATTACAATTCCCCATATTTGTATAGATTCTAGGAAAAACCAAACTTCTTGAACTTAAGAAAGATTAAGATACTAAGAAATTCGTCGTCATCAAATAAATTAATAAGCCTCCTAATTTCATGAACCTCTATCGAGCAAGCCATGAATCACCATTTGAGAACGGTGATCAATGGCCAACAACAAACCTTTCTTAATTGCTTCTACCTCATGAAAGATAACCAAACTACTCATAGAACAACATCGACATGGGCAATAACTACGTCTCCATTAGAATCCCTAACCGCTACTCCTTGACCTTCGAGGCTTCCTTTTAAATGAGTCATCAATGTCAACCTGTCATGTCCCACAATTTGCACGCCATGTGTGTGGGTGGGAGTTGGGAGGGTGTCTCTAATCAACGAAACATATGGCATTGATTCACATGATGATCGATGAACACCCAAGATTATCATTGTCTTTACAATTGAAGTTCCAATTATTCAACATTAAATTTTAAAACATAATTAAAAAAGAAAAGAAAAGAAAAGAAGGATAACAAAGTTTAATTCCCTCAATCCATCCATTGATAATTTATAAACAATATTCACATAGTTCTAAGTTCTAAAAATAGCCCATAAAAAAGAAACAAACAATACATAAATGAATCAGAAAATAATCAAATATAAAGGAAAAGCAACAAGAAAAGTATCAAGTTTTTTCGATAAATTTGTGAGAGATTCGTAAAAATAAACATAATCTTTCATTGAGAAGCTGAAGGGAAACAACGATCCGGCGGCAGACAAGAAGGCCTAGAATTCCAAGAGGCCTCAGCTAGAGTAAGAACAAGATAGAATAGGGCAAGAAGAAAGAAAGCAAAAATAAGCCAACCTTCATAACTGAAGAGCTCAATTAACATTAACCAAGACACAAATTACAAAGAAACAGTTAGAGAAATTGAATTTTCCTCAACTTTGAAAATAGAAATAAGTAATAGATAAGGGAATTTTCAGTTCCATTGAACAAAGACAGAATGACAAACCACCATTATCTTTTGTTAGTTACTGTTACATTAATGAACTTTTTTTATGTCAGCTTTGGCCCAGAAGGCCCATAACAAGGAAACATGTTGAAACCCATCATGCAGTTATAGGCCCAAGTCCCAATATTTTAAGTTTGAGGACTTCTAAGTTACCGACTATAAGAACAGTCTACCACAGGGGTGTCAATGGGTCGGTTCCGGTTCGGTTCCTATGATATTTGGAACCATAACCTTTATATTTTATCGGTTCTAGTCAATTCTGATTCCGGTTTTAAAATAAGTAGAACTGGAACCGGAACCATCAAAAATCATGGGTACCCTACGGTTCCCATTCACCATACCAGCATATTGGGGCATGTGAAGAGATATCTGAGCCATTGATGAGCCTCATCACATATGGATGATCTCCGAAAAACGGAATCTAAGGGTGATTCTTGTGTTTGCACTTTTTGGACTTTTTTTTCTAGATATCTCATCTATGGTATCTATTCCATTATAATTAATGACAGGTGAATATTGTTGATCGAAAATTATATTAAGTAAATTATTAAATTAGAAAATTATATTTTCAGATAAATCTATCAATGCATTCGAAATAATCTATTTATCATAATATCCATGAAAGCCCCTGATTTTGATTTTCGAGGAGTCTTTCCTGTAGCAACATGTGCATGACATGGTAATCCAACAGCATTCAAACTTCGGTGGGTTTAGTCTATGTTGGGGTGCACACAAGGTTCAAAGCATGCAAGCCAAGTCCAATCCAAATTGAGATTGGGCCTTATATGCTATAATTAGTCTGACCAAAACTCTGGTTCGATATTTGATCCATATTATATGATTTAATAATTATTCCCTTTGTTCCTTCGGTACTTTGGATCACCACTAATTCCCTTCACGATTTGATTAATTACTCAATTTTCTCTACTGTTTTATCTTCTAAATCAATAAGAATAAAATAAATGATTTTTATTTTATTTTATTTTATCAGAGACAACTTTGTCAAATAAATCAGGAGTTGAAAATGATGAGTTTTGGGAGATAAAAAATGGGTTACCAAATAATATACATTAGTTACATACATAGTAATCAGACTTAGGTTAGTTTCGCTAACCGAGGCCTTTGTGATAGCTCAAACCCAATTTTTAATTGGGCTCAAAAATCTTAAACTAAGCCCAACTCAAACTATAAAAATGCCAGTCAACGCTGACTTGACCAGGTTAAGTTGGGTCCATAATCGGGTTAGGTAAATTGGTAGTTGGATCAAATTTTAACCCGATCCATTAACAATTTAACACCCTTAGGTTACGGAACGCTTTTGATTAGAAAAATAAAATAAAAGGTAGATTCTAAGTACATATATATATTTTTTTTCCAAACATGATTTGAAGGGTCTTCCAGATTTGGTGGGACTCACCAATCCTAAAAATGCTCAGATTTGGAGAACGGTTTGTCCCATAGCACACAAATCCCTCTCCTTATGTCGTTCGTTAGCTTCCAAAGAAATAAAGAGAAAAAATGGTGGATTTTAAAGTAAAAGGTTTCAAGATATTTAATGGTTGCCCTTCTATGGTCAAAAAGTAGAAAGTAACAAAGGTGAGTATGAGATATGTTGAACCAATTTGGGTCAAATCTTGATTTTCGGCCCATAGGAGGACAAATGTTGATAGATTTGAATTTTCCTTCTTTCGCGTTTGAAATTGTCAAAAGCTCGTACTTTAATTCGAAACAAATCATGAATTAGTGAAAGTGAATCAATTCTTAGTCGATTTGTACGAGATTTGTAGAGTATATCAACTCCGAACTAACCAATTTGAAAACCCAACCATTTTGAGTCACCGAATTTCGTCCTTGGGTTTTGGTAAGAAAATTGAAGACGGAGGAAAGTAAGGGTTTCTCGGCTAGAGGTTGAAGATAAGGGCATTTAGGTTATTTTACCTTAGAATCGATGGGTAGGTCTAAATCCCTCACTTTTTCTACTTTGCAAACCAGAAATCTTCTTAGCTTAGACTTATTAGGATTTGATGTGCAAGGTTCATGCATCCTTGCCATATGTCTTTTCTAAGATTGGGTTTAACTAAGTCTAATATACAAGCAGATACTATTTAGCACGTATGATGCATCTATTTCTTTAATAAAACAAGAATAGACATGTAATAATAGAAAAGAGATCTTGCTTTTATGCTTTTGTTGGTCACCATATTGTGGGGGTGGTAATGGTGACAGCGGCGTCTTTATGAGATTATGCAATTTTTTTTCTTTTTCTTTGAATAATGATTTTTTGACGCCCTCCCCCTTTGACATACGCCCCATCTTAGAATCGTAGATCATTTACCTTGAGATATGCAGAACAACAAATCTCTTTCTTGTGATTCCAAGGCAAATGAATGATCTACAGTTATGTGATGGGGATGTATGATAGAGGAGGGCGTCAGATTATCATGATTTTTTTTTTACTGGGAATCTCTATAAACAACGGATCGGGCTTGTATTTGGGCTTTGCCCAGTCTATAGACTAGTCCTGAGGTACGTGCAACGCTCATATATTACATGCATCATGACATCAAGTAAGTGAAGGTGTCCCATCGCAGGTGGCCTCTTAAGGAATTAATGCTCATACTAGGTATCAAACTCACGACCAACGATCATTAATCGCTCCGAAATTGCCATTGAGCCAATCTCCCAGGATTAAGAAATGATTTGTTTTATCGTCTTCTTTTCCATTATCTTGAATTCTTCATTGATAGGGTATTTATTGAAAAATACTCTGAGACCAAACATTTACGAACTAAAGAAACATGGTGGCGTTAACATTATTCAACATTCACTTAACTCTCCCGATTAAGATTTAATCTCTTGATATAATTTACTATATACATGAAAACATCACTTGATCTAGAAGTTAGGTTTTCATTAAGACTTTCAAAAGGAAATTAATCTAAATCATACATTTTTGGACTTTTCTACAATAGGTGCTTGGTAAAACATTATGTATTTATTTGAGAAGAGACAAGATTCTTGTGCTAATTGAGTAAAAATAATTTCTTTCCCATTCTCAGAGCATGCAAATTTGTTAATGATTATCTGTACTAATTGAATAATTCCCATATTTCTTATCTAAAAACCAAAAAGGATTGGACACAATAATGATGTAGTTTGACTTTTTTTAACCCTAAGTCCTATATAGCAATCTAATTGATTAAAGCAAAGAGGGTAAGAGTTGAGTGTGGAAGGGAGGGGGTGCTTTTATGATTAGTACCAACACCTTGCACATGACTTAAAATTATTAAGGGGGTGCATTGTCTTCCCCCCCCCAAGACTTATTAAGTTATTCAACCTATATAAAAATGATGTTAGGTGGGATATATAATTTAATTCAACGAGTTGACTCGAAACTCAGCAATTGAATTTTTAGGTGATTCAGTAATTAAACTTTCTTGGGAGTGATTTTATGTATTAATAGAAAATGGAGATAATTTTAAGTTTTAGAGATATTTTAATTAATTGTTTGGCCTGAGTCAAATCATGATTCATTGAATCTACATAAGCTGAGCCAAGTTTTCGAGTTTGCAGAGGTCAATTAATATATTTGGCTCATAATGCTAAATTATGAATGGTGCTACTCTATTTGAATGATAATTTTTTTAAAGGTAATTTTGAAGTACTTCCCAGTTCCCAGGCTTTTAAAAAACAAAAATTAAAGAAGACAACTTGATTTTCTGAGAGAGATTATATTGCCACACCAACAATTCCTAATGCCACCCCAAGATGAGTGGTAATTTTTTGGTGATTTAAATTTGAATTGGGGTGTCATTAGCAAATGTTGGCGTGTCAATAGAATCTCTCATTTTCTAATTGTGATGACATAATCCTTGACTTTGGTCTTCCATAAGCAACTAACAAAAAAATAACCGAAATGAACTCGTTTGCACCTTCACACTGAGGGTTTCCCCCGTCTTTATTTTTCCACAAACCCATCTTTCTCAAGAGTAATTTTTTTTTCCAATGTCGTAGGGTATCTTCACACCCTTTGGAATGAGAATAATCTCTACAGTCGCACCTCCCGACCCTATAAAAATTTAACTTTTTTAACCTCATCAATCTTGCTCGACCAATAATGTTTAACCTATTGCAAAATAACCAATCTTATCAATCTCCCTAAAAAAATTATCTTGTTATTAAGGGTTTTGAAGGTTGACGGGGATGCAATCATGAGATCGAGAGAAGGTTAAGGGTATGTTTGTTACAAATTCCAGCTTTTGCTTTAGGATTACGTATCTAGGAGAAGCAGAAGCTTGGAGTCTAGGAAGCTACATCCAAGAGAATCTTGTTTGTTACAAAAGCTGGTGAAAAAATAGTAGAAAGAGGTCGAATTGATTTTATTATTTAATCAATAAGTTAAGAAGAATGAGGGATGAAATCGTCATTTCATCACCATACGTTCTTCAATGTTGGCTTCTCATAGTGGCTCGCGTGCAAAAACAATCCTAGCAAGACTTCTCAAAAACACAATTTTGGACTTCCCGCAAAAGCTAGTGAAGCAGAAGCCATTACTAACAAATATGTTTCTCCAGCTTTTTCGACTCAAAGCCAAAGAAGCGGGAACAAACAAGCCCTAAATTTTATTTCTACCCTAGAGAGGGCATTTAGGTCATTCTTATTAATCTCTCATTGAAGACTGAATCAAGGGGTATGTCATCCGCTTGAGAGCTAGGAACAGGGATATCTCTAGTTTTCACAAAAAACCAAAAAAAAACGTCCTCATAGGCCCACTCGAAGATGTCTAATGCACTTTCTTAATTCTGATGATGATAGTTGATTGGTGATGAAATTGAGCCAAGAACATCATATGGGTGGGGTCATTGGGCCCCAGATCAATCGATCACCATGATCAATAGATATCACGATATCGATCACCAACCACTAATGATGTCCACATCACAGTTATTTACCGTGGTCAGTGGAAACAAAAAAAAAAGAGATCATTTAGATTGTCTAAGAGTCATCGTTAGGCCTATTGACATGTGATGATGTTGATTCCTCCCTGTAATATAGTTGACAAATCAACAAATCAAATCATATTTGGTGTAATTGGATTTGAGAAACCTTTTTTCCTTCTTTTGGGTATTTTCTAAAATCTAATTTGTCTCACTAATCAAAATCTTAATTACTTTTGGGATTAACCATTTTTTACTAACTAACCTAATGCACCAATCCCTTATTACATTTAAAAACTCGTGTTGAGTTGAATGTCCATCGAGTCATGTCAACTAGAAAATTTGCGAGTTGATTCAGATGAATCAAATAAAAATTGTTTTCAAATATTTACTTGAGCAAGGAATATTCTTTCAATTGAAAATGAAAGTTTTCTTTTGTGTACAATTAATATGAGGAATATATATATATTTTTTTCACTTATCGTGGGTATCCTCACCGAAAGGTCACATACATATCACCGCCTTGAAAAGTTTTACGTGCAACTAGTTGAGTCGAGGGCCAATCAAACAGTGAAGGGTGGTCCCATACTTTGTGGGATTTCAAACACTTGACCTACCTTTCTTGAGGAGCTTATCAAGGCTCGGCTTACGACCAGGGTTGGGGCTAATATGGAGAATTTTGAATTGATTTCAAGTAACTAATAAAGTTAGATCAAAATTTAGAATATTCCAACAATTTGTGATTTTCATGAAGTGTTTTATGTGGAATGAAGAGTTAATGTTTAAAGTAAGCCATGTGCCCCACAAATGAGAAATATATTTCTAGGCTCAAATAATTCCTATTTGACTAAAAATGAACAAAATTTAGATAATTGAACATAAACTTTTATGTTAAAATTATCTTAAATGTCCCTTTGTTTACTTGAGGGCTTTTAATTTCTTGTGATACTAAAATTTGAAACAATGCAAAAGGAAAAAATGGTTTGTTAGGGTTCAACCCCAAAGCAATTTAATATAATTTATTATAGCTTAAAAGGAACGAACAAATAAACAGGGTGTGATGCAGAGTACAACTTTTCAATAGGTATGGCTAAGAAGAGAGACATGTAGCAAGGTATTTATGTGGTTGAGAGGGTGATGTAGAGGGCATATGGACCCACGAATGCTGTGGTTGAACCATTATAAGGTTGAATGATTGGTGGAGGTGGGCCAATCTCTCTCCTCTCCACTGGCAACTTCATTCGTTATGTTCTTATGCTTTGTAGATACACATACCAACATAAATACATTTATGCTGATCTGACACCCCCCCCCCCTATGACCTATACCCCCATCACAGTAGATCATTTGCCTCGGGTACACAAGAAAAAGATTTATGATTCTTTCTATCTCGAGGCAAATGATCTACGGTTCTGTGATGGGGAGCGTATGTCAGGGGACGTCAACAAATCATTATTCATATTTTAATTCATTAGGGCATGATAATGCATCTTAAGTTTAGGGTAGTCAATGGGCTAGGCTTGGGTTTGTGTAACTAGACGCATTTAAATATTGAGTTTTATTGAATTCGGATTTTGGAGTTAGGACCGTCAGAAGATCCAGTCCGAAAGATTTTGTTATTTGGTGCGGTTCAATTATTAAACAAATTGGAGTCAAGCTAGGATTTTGAGGTTCGATTAAAACCAGTCCACTAACGATCTTATACCATTATCAGATTTATCTAAAAAATTTAGGCTCGATTGAGCGAACCACATTCTTTCATTAAAAATATAAATTTTAAAATTAAAGATTGCTTCCAGAGCTAAATCTTACAAAGGATCTCTGACGTTCGGATTACACATAAAAGTTTGAACTAGAGTCTTCATAATGTATCGACCAAGGAATGTTGGCATCGACAAACCTTTAAATGGGAATTTTAATTCTGCCAAATTTAGAAGTTGAAGAATATTCTAGAAGTTACAAGTCCTAAAAAAAATTGGGAACCCAATGATGAGTTGGAGTTGAGTTTGCCAATTTTAACTTTCCATTTCAACTAGACAGATATAACAGTTAGAGGACCTAGTTGGTTCTAGTTGTACAGACCATCACGGGTGTACCACTTATACAAATGGGCCCATACATTTTGACAATTTAGACTTATTAAAGACACGTATAGTCTAAACTATGGGCTCCACAAAAAAAAAACGCAAATGGGATTGCTTGGAAACGTACGACACGTAGCTATGTAAACTGTTCAACACACGTTGTGTGGATCACAGCTTCCGAAGGTTGCGAAGTACCCATCATTCTTGTCATCTATAAGATAAAATAATGGCCCAACAGTACATGGTTCTATTCCTTCTAGCTTCTGTTGATGTTAGTTGGATAAAGTGGATCAAACTAACTAATATCTAACGGTCCATTTTTTTCGAATCCTTAATCAACGGCTGACATTAAGTAAGATGTGACAGTAAGTGGGTCCCATGAGAATTGTTAGAGGGAACAAACCTCACATGGGAGAACGTGCCTTCCTCTCAAAAGTCCAAGTCAGCAATTTGATGGATAGTACCCACAAATACGGCTATTGGTTGGTCCAACCGACACGTGCCTATGAATGATTAATTCTTATGCCACGTCATCAAGGTTATATGATCTTTGTTTGGCGGGAATTCTCGGCGCGGTTTACGGGTAAAAAATAAAAATATGAAAAATAAAACAACGCATGTGAGCTTGGATTTTCGACTTTATTTATATTATTATATTTAATTTATTATTTTATTCGTATTTAATAATGACATTTGTTCGGTTTGTGCACATAAGTCAAGGTTGAGGTTCTGGGCTCAACATAAAAATATTAATTATAGAAACTAAAAATCTAAAAATTTGATCCGCTCTAACGGCCTTAAAGTTGGTAGAGAAGTTAGTCTGGAAAAGAGCCAAAATGAAAGAAAACAACAGCCGACACTGACACTAAACTGTAAGTTTTAGTGTCGGTGTTATATATATCTATATATAGGATTGTAGCTAATTGTATTAAATATTCCAAATAATTAATTTAGAGAGTTAATATTGTCACATCAATTTTTACTAATGCAATACTAATTTTTTTTTATAAATTAGTAAAAAATATTTCACATAATTGGTGCGCCATTAGCAAAAAATGTTGTGATAATAGTAACTCTCTTAATTTATTAGTCATATATATTAGATTTTGAAGCCGACCTTGGTGGAGAACGTCACCATAAGTGTCCACGTGAAAGGTTCGATTTTTTTTCTTTTAAGTTTTTTTTGTCCTTTAAATTTTTTTCAAAGAGGTTAAGAAAAATTTTTATGCACATTTTTATAACCAAATTGGAGGTTGCACAAAGAAATGCTTTTTATTAATTTAATTCTGTTTCGAAACTATCTGCATTTTCAAACTGATATTAATAAAGACCTTCGTCTGTAATATATAATAAAAAAACTCTTGATTTTTTTTCTTTAAAATCAATTATCTTTAATTACTATGAGAAATTATTTTTAATCTATTGAATCTCATCTTAATCCATCATTTACAATCTCGCTTTGATTTATTGTTAAAAAAAAAAATTTGATTTTTCTATCTAGAAGTCCATTATTGTCTACTTCAAACATCTTGTCTCATTCTTGTGGTTTGAAGGTTGAAATTTATAAAATTTTAAGATTGAAAAGGATTATTGAACAAAAAAAATTGAAGGGTGAAGTAGATAAAAATGATAGGTTAAAATTCTTACTCAAGAGGTAAAAATTAAATGACTAGTTTTCGAAAAAAAAAAATTAAATAAAAGAGCAAGGGTTTTTATTATAGACTAAAGATTAGGGCATTTTGATCAATTTCCATTAATCCATATGAGTACATCGAAATATTCATCAAAACTTAGAGGGGAGTGTCTAAATCACATTTTTTTTTTCTTCTTTTAAGATCTTATTGACTCTACTTTTATCTAGACTTAATTTTCATGTTTTTAAGAATGATGTCAACATGTCAAGTCCATATATGAAATATCCAGGACAAATATAAATTCCAATATCTGAGTCACTTCACCTTTCACTCGGTGGAATCTCACTTGACTCGACCATATCCATTAGACTAAGATCAAAAACATCCATCATTGTGGTTGTAACACTAAGGTTGTGTTAGGTTGGCAAACGACATAAAATTAATGTCAAGTTTGCCTCAAATCGTATCATAATTCCTAAATTTCAATACAAATTAAAATCAAGAAAAATAAGTCTAGAAGACATCGACTCAAGCTTATTGTCGGAATCCTATTAAACGAAATAATATTTGATTCAACCCTCTAAATAACAATAAAGATTGATATTGCCTAACTTTATATTTGGAAAAAATCATAAATATGATTTTTTTAGACTTTTTTTATTAAATGGATGAGAAATATAAAGGTTGAGAGAGAGAGAGAGAGAAGGAGAGAGTAAAAATAAATAAATAAATAAAGTCTTGGCTTCCTTTGCTTACTTAACGACCCAAACTACCAAATGAGAATCCTTTAAAACCGGTAATCACGAAGTAGAGGGTCCCACATTTTTAGTTTAATCACGCCTTTTCTCCCGGCTTTATTCCTTTATAATCCCCTCTCCATCTCTTCCCTTTCTCATCCCTCTCTTCCCATTTCTCCTCTTTTATTTCTCTTCCAAACAAAGAGAAGAGAGTAAGAAAGACAAATGGCTTCTCCATCTCTCACTCTTCTCTTCCTCTTCTCTATTCTTGCTCCAACACTCATTTCC
This sequence comes from Akebia trifoliata, assembly GCF_017979445.1. NCBI lineage: Eukaryota > Viridiplantae > Streptophyta > Magnoliopsida > Ranunculales > Lardizabalaceae > Akebia > Akebia trifoliata. The sequence continues at coordinate 26,814,859 of NC_141381.1, forward strand.
TCCTCACCAGTTCAAGACCCTGATCTAGTAGTACAAGAAGTAGAGAGGTAAACTAGTACCTATCTTCATCCCACATTGTGCTTAATTTAGTAGTACTAAGGTGTAGTTAGTATTTAGTTTATAACTTTACATGTTTGGCTAATATAATGTGTCACATTTATTTTTGGGTCTCAGGAAACTCAATTCCTCTAGGAGAAATTTGGGCTACCTCTCTTGTGGAACTGGCAATCCCATCGATGACTGTTGGCGGTGCGACCCCAATTGGGAGAAGAACCGCCAACGGTTAGCCGATTGTGCAATTGGGTTTGGTAAGCAAGCAATAGGTGGAAGAGATGGTCGCATTTATGTCGTTACGGACTCTAGTGACGATGATGCAGTGAACCCCAAGCCCGGCACTTTACGATATGCTGTTATCCAAGAAGAGCCTCTATGGATCATCTTTGCTCGCGATATGGTCATTAAGCTAAAGGAAGAGCTAATCATGAATTCATTCAAGACGATCGATGGAAGGGGTGCGAGCGTACACATTGCTGGTGGGCCTTGCATTACCATACAGTTTGTAACCAACATTATCATCCATGGGCTAAACATACATGATTGTAAACAAGGTGGGAATGCTAATGTGAGAAGCTCAACTAGTCATTATGGTTGGAGGACCATATCAGATGGTGATGGAGTCTCCATCTTTGGTGGTAGCCATGTATGGGTGGACCATTGTTCTCTTTCTAACTGCAATGATGGACTTGTTGATGCCATTCATGGGTCCACAGCTATTACCATATCAAACAATTACATGACCCACCATGACAAAGTCATGCTCTTGGGACACAGTGACACTTACACTCAAGACAAGAACATGCAAGTCACTATAGCCTTCAATCACTTCGGAGAAGGACTTGTGCAAAGGATGCCAAGGTAAAGTAATAAAGTCATAATGAGTTAACTTAGCCCCTTTTTGTTTTTATTTTTTATTTTTAAATATTCCAAATATTGGACGGTGAGTGATCGATCGACTATAGGTCAAAATAATGATCAATATTTTAAAGTGGGTCATGGTTGTTGGGTTCAAATTTGCAGGTGTAGACATGGCTATTTTCATGTGGTGAACAATGACTACACACATTGGGAAATGTATGCCATTGGTGGAAGTGCTGAACCTACCATTAATAGTCAAGGAAATAGATTTCTTGCACCAGATGACATGGATAGTAAAGAGGTGTGGAGCTAGTAATTTAATTTAATTTTCACCTTATATGTAACATTATTTTTTTTTGTGGGGGGGTAAGACTAATTTTTTTCAACCATTAATGATGCAGGTGACCAAACATGAGGATGCACCAATGAGTGACTGGAAGAATTGGAATTGGAGGTCTGAAGGAGATTTGATGTTGAATGGTGCTTTCTTTACGCCATCCGGGGCAGGAGCATCGTCGAGCTACGCCAAGGCTTCGAGCTTGGGTGCAAGGCCTTCTTCTCTGGTGGGTTCGATCACAACGGCAGCTGGTGCACTCAATTGCAAGAAGGGTTCCCGTTGCTAATCGTAATCGGTTGCAATTGTTTGGAGATGAAATTTGGTTTAATTCTCCTATAATTATTATAGAATTGAATGAATGTTGAAGGGATGAGGACGAAAGTACTAAATTTGTATTTACAAGCAGTTAGGCTTGGTCTTGTCTTTTGTTTTTGCTTTTTTTTTTTTTTTTGGGTGGGGGGGGGGAGGTCTTATATTTACAACCTCGGTTTGGTGCTCTGAGAACCATTTCGGATCCTTCAGACACAAGTCCAGAAGTGTTGACAGATTAAATTTTCTATATATTGGCTTCATACAATCTCTCTCTCTCTCTCTCTCTCTCTCTCTCTCTCTCTAGATTTAAAAAAGAAAAGTTACACACCACCACCTTTTAAGAGCATGGAATATGTTGTATCATTCAAATGGATTAAAGAGATTGGGTGAAGATTTACTACTAATATTAATTAATTGGCTTCTAAGAACCAGATAAATAGATCATAACTGGTCTCAATATCACATAAAAAAATTCAAAATTTGAGAACCTAATTTTGAAATATCAAAGTGTTCAAGCACCTTTAAAGGTATAAATAATTCCACTCTAATGACTTTCCAACCCTCCCCTTTAAATTTCTCAAAGAATGAAAATAATACCCCCTACCTAATAATTCTCTAAAATGCATTCTCCTCTCTTTCTCTCTCATGATATTTTTTCTTGAGTTGGGCCCACATGAGAGGTATGATAGGTGTTGATGGGACATAAGGGGTGAGCACATGCCTTTGATCTTCTTTACTTTAGAAGAAATCTTCTGAGGACAAACTATAACTACATCTTTGAAAATGTGGCATCCACATTCATTTCTTTCTTTTGAGATAAGTAATTCCCTACCATATACACACCCATGGCCGAATAAGCAGCTTTGTAAAAGCTCTTTGTCTCCAAAAATTCTCAGTTGCTATTAAACTCACACCACCAGCTTTAATTGTGACACCCCTATCCATGAGTGCATGGTAAGCATGTTGTTTTCCTCTAACACGCGCCATGGAGTGTACATACATTAGTGTGAGACCTTGACATATTCAACAAAACAATGTGTGTGATCATTAGATTAATGAACATTTTTTTATCGGTAAGCTTGTTTTTAATCTGTTCAATAAGTCGGCGTTGACGGGATGATTTGAGCCCAAGTCTTTTACATATCATTTTCCAAAGACTTTACCAACTAAACTACTTAGCACATGCTGAATTAATGACCAATCAATTATTCAATGATGGTCTTTCTCCCGCTGAAAGTTGTTTTGGATTTGAATTGACCACCGCTCGATGATCACAAGGTCGAAGAACAATTGCATATTGTGATGTCGATGTTTGGAGACCCACCCACATGGGTGGATCTTCCTAAACAATTCAGACTATGACCACTAGAATGAAACCCACAAATCAACAATTAATGACGACTTTCTTCACATGACATGTTTGGCTCACTCATTTTGAATAGGGACTGCTCATCAAGCAGCCAAGGTTCTAATGGTTACTAATTACAACTACTTCTACATAGATAGTATATCTATGTTACTGCCCCAAGGCTTGGGAAAGGGACCCATTATATGTCATGCGTAACATATAGAATCTATCGATTCTACAGTTTTTTTTCCTGGAATCAGCACTAGAGATAGATCTTCTACGTGGGACCCCACTCATGTGAGCACAAACCTTACATGTACACCACATATATTGGGATATTGGGCCCAGCAGACAGCAGTACTAGTTGTCCTCCATAGACAATGATCCACAGTACATAGAAAGCTTGTACATAATGCATGTGGACCTGGACCCTAGCCCAATTATACAATTTACAAATGTCTAGAGTGTGATCAACACAATTAGAGGGCCCACCTCACTGGAATCCTCCTCGTTCTCACCACCGTACTTTGCAAAGAAGACAATATGAAAAGTTTTATGGATCATAGATGAAGTGAACCTAACCCAATAAATATTGGGTACTCTCTCTCACAGAAGTGATGAATCTGTGGTTTGAAAGTCGTGTAGTTTATGTGGTTTGGGGTTTAATGGTACATTATTAAACATAGAAGAGGGCCTCAGCGTTTGTTACAAGTACTTGATAATTTTAGCTAGGATCCGAAAACTAATTAAGATATGCAGTTACCCTCTATAGTACATTAAGAGGACTTCTATGTCTTGACCTGGTAAGTAGGTACCACCATCCCAACGACCCTACTCACATACACCCATTATGGATATAGTCGGTGCACAAATCGGACAGATAGGGTCACCCGTTCACCCATCTAATCAATTTATTATTATTATTATTATTTTACTTTTTAATCTCTAAAAAGCGAGTTATCAAGGTATTGTCCTTGAACAAGAGAGATTTACAATGTGAGTCGTCCTTCACATTGACTTGTCAAGATCTGATATGACTCGTCCGAGTCAACTAGTTTTTTGTATTTATTTTTTAAATAGAAATATGATGTGGTGACAGAATTTTCTAATCCACTACATTTTATAAAAAATAAAAATAAAAAGAATCATGATTTTTTAATATAAATCATTTTAAATTGAACTAAATGATTTATCTCACCTGAGATTAGATTACTCGGTAAACCATAATTTGTGGTAACAAGTGACAGTGTTCAAGAAGTGCCTTTCGGGTCTAAAAGCATTTCCAGAAAATCTAGGCTTATTTAAATAGTTTATGTTAGACATTTTGATATTCATTTTGAACGGTACTTTCAGGACTAGAAGCAACTTTGACATTTTGGATTTTTACTTAAAATTTTGGTCTCATTTAAATATAATTATTTGTGTCTAAAAACCTTATTTTCCAAGGCTGCGACGTTGAGTCCAGATTCTCTTAGAAACTAAAATCTAAAAGTTAGTCGAGGCAGCTTCAACTTCTGACCCAGTTTTGGAACCTAATTTCTATGGAAATCTGAATGTGGGCCAAAGAATCATTTGACTTGGAAAAAGTGTTTTGGAGGTGTGGGGAACCTCTCCCTCCAAATGATACCTTAATTGACAGAATTGAAACAAAAATAAATGTACAATAATAATTGTTGCGCTAATTAAAAATGCTATTATACAATATAGTTAAGAGTAATGATTTTTTGACGTCTCCCTCTGACACATGCCCCATCACAGAATCGTAGATCATTTGCCTTGGGATACACAAGAAAAAGATTTATTGTTAAGCATATCCCGAGACAAATGATCTACGATCATGTAATGGGGGCGTGTGTCAGAGGGGAGCATCATATTATCACGACGCTATATATGGTGAAACCCAAAGCAGTCCCGGCAAGGTTGATTTCCTCAAGAATTTTTGTAATGGGCTATATGTCCACAAACCCAGAAACATTTATCAGCTGTACCCATGTGTTGTAGTCACCTTGTATCGTACTTGAAAATTGTGACCTGCAAGTAATCCTTAAAAACCCACGCATGTAGGGCACAACTGCACATGCAATATATAAGAGGTATATATGATGGGTGAATACCTTTGGCAACATACAAGGCGACCCATTGTACACATGCTCGAAGCAACTTTGGTCGTGTGTTGGGCATTGCTTGATAGCTCATGCGTACACACTTGCTTATGAGGCTTGGCTCTACTCATCATTAGAGAAAGTATACATACCTTTAGGGGTGTCAATGGGTACCCATTTAACCAAAACTTAATCGGAATCAAAACCCCAGTTCCGGAACCCTTTTATTGGAACTGATTAGAGCCAAGTTTAAAATGGAACCGGAACCTTTAGGATCTATCCAATGGGTACTCGAGAGTACCCGGAACCGATTTATTTTGTCATTTCTTTCCATACTATAGATGATTTAAGGTATTTTTTTATTTATTTCAAAATAAATGAATCTTCTATAAAATTCTTAAATTTTTCATATAAATTATCGATTGGATCTTAAAATGAACTACTCTTCTAAAAATTTATTACTTTTAACAAAGATAAATTTCTTTTTTTTTTTGAAAAAAATCATTAATTTGTATCTTTAGTATAACAAATTATAACTAAGTTAATAATTTTGTCGATAATATGTTAATTTTTTTAAAGGATTTTTATTATTATTATAATGATTTGAAATACTTTTTTTTTTTCTCATTCCATTCTTGAGAACCAGAACCGATAGGTACTCGTGATTTTTGGCAGTTTTGATTTCATTTATTTTGGAACCGAACCTGGAACCGACAAGAACCGGAACATAACTAAATATCATGGCTATGGTTCTACGTTCCTTAGGAACTGATCCATTGACACCCCTAAATACCTTTGGAGATTGTGATAACATCTCTGTTGACACCCCAATTTGACTGAACAAATCTGAGAGCTTGATCGAATTTAATGAGGAAGGATGAACTCGAGAGAATTTCAATAAATTGAGTAGGACCTACTCTAAGCAAGATCAAGGCATAAATCAAATTTCGATTTTTAGCCTGCTCCTTAGTGACTAACGATCAAACATAAGCTTGCCTGATCGTTGGTCACCCAAAGGGCATGCCATTATTGTGATGGTCTTTGTTTGGTTACTTGACAGGCAATTTTTGCACTCGTTGCCCACCTAAATGCAAAGTAGCTTTATTTTGACCTTGATATAAGCCCTTGTGTGCACGAGATTTGCTTAAGGAAATGATTCTTGAAGCATTCCCTAATTGGTTTATTTCTCAAGAAAAGCCTCTACAATTCCTACAATGCCCATGCATTAACCTCTTCCTAATTTTCTCCACCAAGGTTTTCTAGTAATCATCCCATTCTTCCAATCTTGACTCAAGTGGCTACTTGAGTTGAATTACCTCCCTAACGTCATCTTGTTAAGATTCATTAAAGGTGATTTACTTTTATGCCCCCTAACCTTGCTCACAATTCAAGAGGATTTCCATATGATTATATGTAATTTGACCATATTCCAAGAGTCATGACCATTTTATCCAACCAAGAGAATACTCTAAAATTTGTGGGCAAAAACATTTTTATCCTTGGAATGTTAGAAACCTAGCTAGGTGTACTGATTAGAAAATCCAAAAATCAAGCACCAAATTACATGCCATTTAACCTAGTTCTCTAGAGATTGACCCAAAGTCAAGGGCCTTAGACAACTTTAACCCTCTCATAAAATTCTCTAAAACCTTGTTGTTTTTTACATTCATATCCCTTAATCGTCATGATTGTTAAGACTCATATGGGTGTAAAAGACAATCAAAGACAACTTGATAGAGGATAATTGATATTATTTTTCAAGGTTTTATTGAAAATATTAGGAACTCCAAGAATTTGGATAAGTTTATCCTCAAGGGTCTTCAAAAAACCTATAAATAAAATCCATATCCAATGCAAAAAAAAAAGAGGACCTCCAAGATCCCAAATTCTATCAATTTTATTTCTCTAAGCTTTCCTACACCCCAAAATTTAAGTCCAAGTGAAATCTCGTCTTACCTACAGGTCCTTTTGAGAAAGAAGAGCTAATTAAGAAGGAAGAAAAAAAGAGAACCAAAGTCAGAAGAGTTTAGTTTCAGTTTATTGCACATTTTCCCTCTAAATCCCCTCTTCTTGTCTCCCATTCCCTTTGTTTTGATTATCTTTAGTTGTAGCAATGTAGCTTTTAATTTTCCTTAATTCAATGGATTGGGTGGTAAAGAGTAAACCTTTCATGTGAGGTAATCTCTCCCTATAAGTTCATAATAAGTTCCATAGAGAACATTTAAATTCCAAAAGTATTAGTTGTTTCCATTTCATCTTAATTTCAAGAAATTTTGCAATTCTTAGTTTAGCTTTTTTTTTCTTATTTTTCATGGCTTAAAAGTAAAAGAGTAATACCTCTTAGGAGGTAATCTTCTCCTTGTAAGTCCATTGTAATAAGTTCCTTTTAGAACACTCGTGCATACACAACATACACACATCGTATTTTCAAAAAGGGCTATGAGTCAAAGGTATGAATCTTCTTAAATTTACACCTAACTCTCTAAGCCAACAAAAACAATCCCATTGAGACACATTTCATGCATGAAACGCTCATTGTTATATTCTGAAGTTATCCAAATCATAGATGCACCCCTACCCCCCCAGGACTAAACTAATAAAAAAAGGGTTGTCAAGTGAGCATTATGTGTCTAAAAGAGCTTAGGGACCCAAGAGAGTGAAATCCATGTGGATTTACACTCAAGTCCCAAGCTCACAAAAAAAAAATTCTTTATTTAGCTTGTTCACCGTATTTATTTTTCCATTTTATAAAATAAAGCTATAATCAATTTTCCTTTTAATTTCTCTATAATCCCCTTCTAGTTTTTAAATATCAAAAATTGATTTTCTACTTCACGTATGGTCATACTTTTGGTAAACATCATTTGATGGGTGGGACAAGGTACTTAACACTTTCCTTGCCCCTCAACCGAACCTCATTATTTAGTTATTTAGGTAAACATACCCCTTATCTATTCAATATGAGTCACTACAAGTTAAAAATTAAATTTCTAAACTTTTTTTGTGGTATCCATTCACACCTAAACTCTTTTGATGGTGGCGACTCCTAAACCCATTGTAGATGAGGTCAATAATTTATTTTGAACATTATGCATGTTTAGATGTTAATGCATTCAACGTGATGATACCATAGAAATCATTGGGGTGATTAAATCTACTATATTTTCTCTTTAATCTTTTTTTCCTTTATTTTCTTCTTCAATCTATTTTTTAATATATATTTTTGTTTATTTGTGTCAAATCAACGTATTTGAACCCTTCCTTAATCTTATTAAAATTCTTGAATTTTGATTATTGAAATCTTGAATCTTGACTTCTTGAAACCCCTTTCGTACAACCCTTAATCCCTACCCTACAAATTTCAACCTTTAACTAGGGGTGTCAATGGGTACTCAATTACCCGAAATCAATTAATCGGTTTTGGGTCCACTATGAGAGACCTGGTTAATTTTCGAGTCGATTATGAGTAGTAATTTTAAGGACCTATTAAGAATTGGGTCTCCATCGGGTACCCATTAGATAAATGGGTAAATAGAGTGTTTTTTTTATTATTATTTAAGAGGATGTTTATATTATTATTTAGTAGTATAATTAATCAATAGTAATTAATAGTTATGGAGAGATTTTTCAATATTTAATAGGGATAATTATCAAAAAAATACAAAAAAAAAAGTATTTATCAAAACAAATCCAATTTTTAAAATATTTCAAAAAAGATACAAAATCGGTCTTTGAAAGACCGATTTTTCTCTCTCCTCTAATATTTAAAAAAAAATGAAATTTTTTTAAAAATCGATCTTTGAAAGACCGATTTTTATCTCTCTTCATTCATTTCTCTCTCTTCTATTATTTTAAAAAAAAAACGAATTTTTTTTAAAAGTTTTTCTCTCTCTTCATTCATTTCTCTCACTCTTTTCTCTCTCCTAAAAAAAACGAATTTATTTTTAAAACTTTTTTCTCTCTCTTCATTCATTTCTCTCACTCTTTTCTCTCTCCTAAAAAAAAAGAATTTATTTTTAAAAATTTTTTTTTCTCTCTTCATTCATTTCTTTCACCCCTTTCTCTCTCCTATTATTTAAAAAAAAACGAATTTTTTTTAAAATTTTTTCTCTCTCTTCATTCATTTCTCTCACTTCTTTCTCTCTCCTATTATTTAAAAAAAAACGAAATTTTTTTAAAATAGATTTTTCTCTCTCTCTTCTAATAAATTCGTTTTTTTTAGGAGAGAGTAAAGAGTGAGAGAAATGAATGAAGAGAGAGAAAAACTTTTTTTAAAAAAATTCATTTTTTTTTTAAATAATAGAAGAGAGAGAAATGGTAAGAGAAATGAATGAGAGAGATAAAAACCGGTCTTTCAAAGATCGATTTTAAAAAAAATTTCATTTTTTTTTAAATATTAGAGGAGAGAGAATGTGTTGAGAAAATTTGAGGAGAGAGAAAAATCGGTCTTTCAAAGACCGGTTTTGTATCTTTTTTGAAATATTTTAAAAATTGGATTTGTTTTGATAAATACTTTTTTTTGTTGTATTTTTTTGATAATTGTCCCTATTTAATATCTTCTCAAACAAATAACTTAATTCTCAAGTCCGAACTCTTTCTATTTTCTAAACCTTTATCCATGTTCCCTTCTCTCCTTCTCAAGTTTCAACTTCAAAGAAAAAAAAAATTACACTCACATGCTTACAGGTTAGATTTTTGTCATCTTTAATCTTTTTAAAGATTAAAACACCCCATTAAAAGTTCAAACAATACAAACAAATAAAAGAGTTTAACTAGCCTTACTAAGTTAGTAAGGATTTCACCCTTACCAAGGCTCCTTGGTCTCATCTTGTAACATAAAAAAACATGATCTGATGATTTAGGGTTTCAAAGGACAAAATTCTATGAACTTATAAAAAAATATTAAAAAATTTATTTTTCACATTTGAATTTTTAAAAAGTTAGGTGGAAGTTCGGTAGCCATTATTCTCAAAACCTTGGATCAATCCCTAAATAAATATTTTTGAATTTTTATATATGAGTTTTTGGATGAAATTTAAAGGGTTGTGATGTTGGATTGCTGATGTGGTAATCCATTTGAGCAAAACAACCCTTAGAAATTAAGTCAAATTATATATATAGGGTCAGGTTCAAACGACAACCATTTCAACACACATATAGATAACGTGTTTCGTCTTATATGGGCAAAAATGTTTGGAATGGGCTGATTTTTTGTGAGGATGATCTCTGTGGTGAGGAGATCATCCTTGCCAAAAATCAGCTCATTATGAAACTTCTAGACCGTCCAATTTTTGTAAATTAATTTTGATGGGGTTACAAGTTTTGGAATGGGATGATTTTTTGCCAGGATGATCCCCTCATCACAGAGATCATCCTCACAAAAAATCAGCCCATTCCAAACATTTTTGCCCATATAAGACAAACACGTTGTCGCAATGTGTGTCGCAGGAACCCGATATATATATATATATATATATATATATATATATATATATATATATATATGGGTCAGGTTCAAGGGCCATATGAGAAAACATATGAGAAAACTTTCGTTTTTCAAAAATTTTTAAAATATGGGTTAGAAATTTTGGATTGAGCTGATTTTTTGTGAGGATGATCTCTATGATGGGAAGATCATCCAAAAAAAAAAAATCAGCCCAATCTGAAACTTCTAACCCCATTAAAAGTGATTTAGAATGTGGACCGTCGATTTTTTACCAATTTTTATCACTAATTTGTAAATCACTTTTGATAGATTTAGAAGTTTCTGATTGAGCTGATTTTTGTGAGGATGATCTTCTCATCATAGTGACCATCCTTGCAAAAAATCAGCTCAATCCAAAACCTCTAACCCTTATTTTGAAAAACGAAAGTTTTCTCATATGGCCCTTGAACCTGACCCTATATATATATATATATATATATTAATGGGTAACGGGTATCTCTTGGGTTAGTTTGGTTCAAAGGTCCCATACCCAAAATCTAAATTGAAATCAATGTTCAAGTTCGGGTTCGGGTTTGGTTATGGGTATACACGGAACCGACCCATTGGCACCCCTACCTTTAACTATTTCTTTTATGATATAACCTTAAATCCCAAATCGTAATTGTGAAATATTGTAATTAAACCCACAACTAAACCTTTGGGATTTACCCTAAACTTTTACGATGACTCTATTATAATCAAAATCCTTAACCCAAATCTCTAACTAGATTCCCTACCCTTAGTATTTCATTTTCTTTATTCATCGTCATGCATCATTGATGAGACAAAGGGTGCAAATAGTTTGGTGCCCCAAACTACATTTCTGTTCCAGCTGAACTCATTGGATTGAAGTGTCCAACATTGTTGGAAACTCGAGAAGTCATGGATTATTTAAGAATGGAAAATGTTGAACTGACTTCCTTGAAAATTATGTTGACGTGGCAGTGTGTTGAGAGCCACTAATCTTTCTTATTGTATCTTGAGAAAAAAAATATATGGTTCTCTGAATATTGATGTGTCCACGCAATGTTGAATGCAGTGTCCAAAGAAGTCAGTTTAGGATGACTCTTTAGGGATAATACTAAATTGACTGAAAAAACAAGCACTCAAATACACTGACTGAAGTGGCACCGATCACGGAATCATTATTTTTCTTATGTATCTCGAGGAAAAAATTATGATTCTGTATGTACCACGACGTCGGTGAGTGTATTTGAGCTTTTTTTTTTTTTAAATCAATTTAGCATAGCTCATAATTTAGACATTAGTCGTTCTACATTTACTTCCTACCGACATTGCACTGACCTGGTGTTGTACACAGAATCATAGATCTTGTCACTCGTACTTGTGGAAAAGCATCTTTGATTCTGTACAGACTTGCACATCAGCGTAGACGTAGTGTTGAATGCAATGAAGCCAATGTAGAATTTTTCTTTAAGAATAATCCTCCAAGCTTTGGTGAATATTTGAGAAGAAAAAAAAAGTTTGAAAAGAAAGGATTTTTGTAGGTAATCAATTATTTTTTGCAAGAGGTCTAATATAAGGGTGTTTTAGATGTTTTAATCTATCATAGAATGACATAGTCAAGGTGGGTATCTAATCATTTTGGATACACAAGGGTATTTCAAATATTCATCAAAATGGGGAGGGTACATCTAAATCACCTAAAAAGTCTTCATAATTATTAATGAGAGTCAACTTTTACTTTTTACATCCCAATATCTTAAATTATTTATCACACCTCAATTAAAAATTAAAACACACTCTTTGAACATAAAAGATTTGGCTCAAATTATAATATCACCATTACAAGACATTATAACACTCCTTCATACAATGTCAGTAGTTTCTATTGGCATCCCAACCTTTACTTATTCTCAATCATTTACTTATTTTATTTATTTTAATTAGATTGTAATAGAGTAATTGGTAAAAGTTGAGTGCCACTAGCTGCTTTTTAACTAATGTGGACTCTATATTTTGGTAGAGTCATGCTACTTTGCACCCGCCATATACTCTCTCAATGCCCACTTAAGTGGAATCTTTAAAAAATAAATAAATAAAAGAAAATTACACATATACCCTCATCGAATTATTCTATACACCCACCATCTTCTCCAATTTATCTACTGAATGAAAACCCGAACCATCTCACCATCTTCTCTATTAATTCTCTCCTTCAACGTCTCTCTCTCTCTCTCTCTTCATATTTATCTCCTTCTGATTTTTTTGAGAGATTGAATCAATGGAGATTAGACTTTAGGATTTTTTTCAAGTTATCTCTTTTTTTTTTTTTGAATTTTTTTGCATTTAATCATAAAAAAAAGATGGAAAAAACACTTTTAAGACCTTTAAAAAGACACTTTTGAATTGAAGAACTCGAATATTTTTTGATAGATTTTGTTTGGTAGATTTATATCAAACTTTTTTTTGCAGATTTGGTGGGTATCCTATCGAACATTACAAATCCAATGCGGTAGTTACCTATTGAACATTACAAAATAGATTCAATAGACTTGATTAGAGGTGTTAGGGTTACATGAGAAAATTTGATTTAGTAGGTACTTATCGAACATGTTTTGTAATGTACGATAGGTACCTACTGAATTGGTTTTGTAATATCCGGTAGAAAGTTATGCTCAGTAGGATATCCACCGAACAAAACTTTCTTGTGTTTGGTATGTTGGTACATACTTAAATGGATTTGTAATTTTCGATAGATACCTACTGAATCAACTAAAATAAGTTTGATTTCAAAGCCTCCGAAGATTGTTTGATGACTTTGAAGATTTTTAGTAAGTGAGTGTAAAGAGTGTTATTAAAAATTAGGGGTAGGTAGTCGCGGAACCAGGATTTTGCCCATGTGGGGACAACCAAGAGTATAAATTCTTTTGAGGAGACAAGTAATAGGCAAAAAAATAGTTGTGGGGCAACTAAGAGTGGAAAAAAAAATTGTGAGGCCGATAGTGGCAGATTTTTTATACCCACCGCTAAAATCTGTCACAATAGCTCACAATCCATAGACTTTGAAGATTCACAATCCCGATTGTCAATCCGCCCCTGGCTGAGAGAGTATACAGTGGGCGCGAGTAGCATACTCTTTTATGTTACATGTCTTTAGAGAATGAAAATTTCTAGTGTCCAACTCCAAACGAGTCTCCAACTTCCCATCCCCTTGAAAACCAAAGATATTTTTTCAAAAAGTTCTATTTTAGTTTATTATTTCAACCCATCTTCATCCAAATTCCAATTAAGCATAAGAAATGTACATCAAAAAAAATAAATTAAAAAAGAATTAGAATTTAGAAGTCCTCTCCCAAATAATAAACACACAAATATGTTAACAAATCAATTATAACAAACTGAACAAGTACCCCTTAACACCAACATTTCCATCATAATTAATACAACAACACTTCACATGTGAGCATAAACTTAGAACAAGAAAGTAGCAATGGCAGCAACACCCACAACAGCAGAAACCTTCAAGGCGCATGCACCCCCGGCCTTAGTATCATCTTCAGTTGAAGGTGCAGGTGCAGCTCCTAGGCCGTTATAATCGATGGGTGGCATGTAATATCCCCCTTCGAAACCCGGAGCTGGTGCCGATGAGGATCCATCAGCTGCACCATCAGGGGACAATGCTGGGGGGGAGTCTGTAGAGCCTGCAGGGGCAGATGTGGGTGGTGCATCTTCACTGCTACTTTTGACTGGGGGTGTAGCGGCGGAGGATGATTGGGGAGCGGTGGCGGGTGACGATGCGGGAGATGTCTTCGAAACTGTGGGTGGGGATTTGGGTGATGGGGATGCTGAGGGGGATTTGGATGGTGCCTGTGCAGAGACGGATCCTGTTATTACAATGAAGGTGAGAGCGAGGATGACAATGGTTTGTCGTGCCATTGATGTAAATTTAGGTGTAGAGGAAGGGGTAAAAATGGAAGTATAAATATTAATGGATTCTTTTAATGCAGATTTCTCTATGTGAGATAGAGAAACACTGCAGTGGAAAAAAGAATGAGGAAGAAGGAGAGTGTTCTGAGGTTTATATAGGTTTGTTCATTGTGGAGGTTGTAACCGCTGTGGTTATTGACACGTGTCGGTGAATGTTTAGTTGCTTTATTTCCGTTGAACCCGTTATTTTGTTTGTGTTCCTGTGGTGTAAAAGTTATGTAAGAGGTGAGGGACTGGTGGCTTTATTGACCTGATCAATCGGTCGTCGGTGCAGGAATGGCCAAATGGGTGTCACACCAAACATGACTCACCCCCTCTTTAAATTCCACGTGGCACACTTCAGTCGCACTAACTTTGACCTATTTCATGGCAAATCTATATATATATATGGAGGCGATTCAGCGGCCCTAAAGTTTGCCAAACATCTTGCCAAATATTTTTCAAAACATGGGTAAGAAGCTTTGGAATGAGCTGATTTTTTGTGAGGATGATCTCTATGATGGAGATAATCCTCACCAAAAATCAGCCTATTCCAAAACTTCTAACCCCATCAAAAGTGATTTATAAAAATTGGACGGTCCACGATTCTTCAACTTGTAAATTAGGGTTAGAAATTTCAAAATGAGCTGATTTTTGGTGAGGATGATCTCTTCACCGTAAAGATCATCCTCACAAAAAATCAGCCTATTCCAAAACTTCTAACCCCATCAAAAGTGATTTACAAAAAATGTTTGGCAAACTTTAGGGTTGCCAAACCGCTCCCTATATATATATGTGATCGCTGATAATCTTAGGATAATAAAACACTGTCAAAATTTTTGTCCTATGTGACTTAAAAGTTTTAAATTAGGCTGATTTTTTTTTATTTTTTGTAAGGATGATCTTTATGGTGAGGAGATCATCATTGCCAAAAATCAGCCCAATCCGAAATTTCTAAGTCCATCAAAAGTGGTTTACAAATTTTCGATAAAAAATCAACGATTCACAATTCTAAACCACTTTTAATAGACTTAGAAGTTTCAAATTGTACTGATTTTGGGCAAGGATGATCTCTTTGCCATAGAGATTTTCCTCACAAAAAAAATCAGCCCAATCCGAAGTTTCTAAACCACACACACACACATATATATATATATATTATATATAGGATGCATTTGGCAACAATGTTAGGGAAGACAAAATGTGTCCTAATGATCCCAGTCGTTAGATCACGTGCGATCTAATTGCAAAAAATCATAGTTAGCAATTCCGTGGACAGGAAAAAAATGGTATGAAAATATATCGGGTACCATTCGGAATAGTGAAGCACCAGTTCACTCGAAAATTTGGTAAAAAAAAACATAAGAAGATAAAAATACGATATGAAAATAGTTTGAAAATGATTTGGATCTAACAATTTTTAAAACTTTCAAAAATTCATATATATATGACATATGATATCTACCAATTTTCATCTACTAATCAAATTATCAATACTTAAATTAAAAATATCTTAAGTAAACAATCCACAATCACATTCATCCAATAAAATATATATTCGCAATTAAAAATTTAGTTTTAATCCATCTAATAATCAATGTAAATGAAAAGTATAAAAAATAATATACTAATTAATGTCAAAATCATCATGTCCCACGACGGCGAATCAGTAAATTCCACGTGGGCAAGTGGGGGCGATTTTCAACTTAGGATTTTTTTCCCCCTTCTTTTGAGTTTTGAAGTTAGAATTGAGAATAGGAAAATACGAAGTATTTTATTAAAATACTTACAGGATATATGTACAATTTGCGATCTAGTCGTTGGGATTCAAAGATCTGCGAATTAATCCTAATCTTTGAAACCAACGACAGTTTTGATTGGAAAGAGTATTATTCGTCTAATTTGCGAATCAATCGCGAATTTACTAACCATGTGCAAGATTACTTAATATCTTATACGATTTTAACAACGCCATCTCTGAACTTTTTCTTATTTATCGTGACCTCCCTCACATCACTTAAAATGTAAAATAGAAAAAACAAATCGAGCCTCTCTTCCTCTCCTTCTCTACTCTCTCTCACAAAACAAAATCTAAACATTGAATTTAAAAGTCCAATGTTTCTCTTATCTAAACAAAATCTCACACCATTGTTTCTCTTTTTTATTTCTTACACTTTCTCAATCTCGCTCTGATCTGAAGTTCTTGGCCTGTTGGTTCTCGAAAGATAAATATCAACCCAAGCTCAAATTATACATGGGCGAGCCAAAACCGATCCAACCCAAACTGATTTGGTCTATGTTTATTAGATTTATTGAAATATAAAAATAATTTTAAATAGTTAAATCGTAATTTTATTTTAAAATTCGACTTGAATGTTCATCAAATTGACTCAACTCAAAAATTAGCAAGTTGAGTCAAGTAAGATTATGCTGAATTTATGAATAATTTTTAATAAATAATTATTTTTATTTTTATTTTTAAAATAAATATTATTAATCAAATAAATTGAGAAAAAAAATTTATTTGACTCCGTATATTTTTTTAGATGAAAAAATCTTTGAAAGAACCTTAATAAAATTTAAATAATCCGTATTATTTACTAAAGGACCATTTGGTACATATTCTCAATAAAGAGTCCTTCAGAGTCGTTGTCCCCACATTTTCCACCCTCAAAAGAAGTTCAATGTTCCCTAGAGATAGGCACTAAGGTATCCGCTTAAGATCTATCTCAACAATTCCTTTGATGGAAACTAGCATTTAAGGCCTAGCAACAAGCAATGGTTTAATCAACTAATCTCTTACTCGGTGAATTTTGCAAATTTGTGAAGAAATTCTCCATCGACGAATTTATCAAATAATCTCTAATTCAGAGAATTTTACGAATTTTTTGGATAATTCAGAGAATTTTGTGACTATGGTTAGGATCATGTGAAGGAAATTGTAATTAATTGGTATCACTGTTAATCATAAATAATATCATGATGTCTAAGTTGGTTACAGCGATTCCATGTTCATTCATAAACATGGATAAATTCATGTTCCATGGACCAAAACCAAGATAGATCAACCATTTCATTTGATGAATAAGAGGACTTGATTAAAACACAGCCTTGCTCCAAATTGTTAATTGTTAGAGAGCTTATACTGCCACGCCAACTTTTACTAATGCCACACCAATCCCTATGTAAATTACCAAAGAATTGGTTTTGCAAATAGCCAACACAAGCATAAACCAATAGGGAACACTAAATCAATTGATCTTCACCAATGCCGCCATCTAACTTAAAAATGCAACTCAATATCAATATAGTATGGGCGCAATAGAGAGAAATGAGGCTCAACAATGCCAAATTACCTCATGGACCTACATGCGTCGAAGGCTGAAGTGAAAAAAACAAAACAAAAAGATTAAGCAACACAAAGATCTCAATGATCATATAGTGTCTGAAGAAGGCTTAAAATCTATACATGATGGCAAAACACACAAAGAACACCAAGAAACAATAGCACATAGGAGGAAGACATAGTGATGTATGAGGAAACCTCAACAATCAGAACAATCAGAGCCATAACAATGGTAAGATAGATAACAATTTATAATTACCTTACATACACCTAAGTCATAACGAAAAATTGGAAATCTCCTTGGGAGCAATGGAGTCAGGTCCAACTACCCAAACTTTTTTTTTTCATGATTAGTGTAAAAAACTTATTAAAGAGAAAAGAGCAAGAGGACAAGATGGGCCCTATGCAAGTGACTGGAACACAAACTAAAGAATAAAAAAGACCAACTGCTTTACACCCAACAACTCATCCTCCCTCGGCTAAATTAAGCACTACAAAGTGTATCCCACTTAAAAACAAAGTCTTTGAAAAACACCCCTTTGAAGTCCTTGTAAAGTTTGCTCCAAATAAATAAGAGATCCAAAATGTCCAGTATCACCTTCTGAGTATTCTTTTTCAGAGAAGTTGTATAAAGGAAAGGATACTGAAGTGATCAAATCGAATTGCCACAACACTTGTCTTCCCAAAATCTCACCCTATCTCCTCTTCCCACCCTGAATCTGATCCCCTTACTGAACAGCTAAGAAACCTTCAAGATTCCTTCCCCCCCAACTCTCCCACCTAAATGCAGCAGAAATCTACCCAAAATCTTCCAACCTAAATGCAGCAAAAAACTTCTGAAACACCCAAATATTTACATATTGAAGAGCAAATGCATATGAAAGAAAGATAATTTATTCCCATAGGGAACTATTTTCAATAAAGAGTGATTTTTTTGAATCTTACCAAGGCTCATTACAATTGAAGGAAACCCAATTGTTACAATGTTTTCAACAGCTCAGCCCTCACTCAATTGCTAAGATGTATGCAACATATCAAACTTGAACAAGTTCAAACCCCAGAAAACATTTACAGGACCTTTACGACTCACTGATGAAGCAGGACACAACAAGACCAATTACACGTTCTAAACCAAATGAAAAATCAAGCTCCTAATTACAGTAAAATCAAGCTATGCATACAGACAGGTGGACATTGATCCGAAACTGACTCCAACATCCCCTCAACACTTTACAACTCTGGTGTTTGACCACCATTACAACAGATTACATAGTGTGTGAGGATAGCATGATGAATGCTAAATTCTTTGTAGTGAGATAGCATCATTGGGAGTATTTCAGACTTAGCAGAGATCATTGCCATCATCCGACGTATCCATTTGTGGAAGACAATTCACTCCTATTCCTTCGATTAACCGAAATATGCTGATTCAGCAATGTTGTAAAGAATTGCCTGCTTTACTCCCTGGATATGTTGATAAAAAGGAAAATGCCAAGTTAAAATTTGTACATATAGGCCACAATCCTACAATCTGTATCTGTATGGCTGACCATCACCGATACTGATAAACATTTGACTGGGCATGGGTATGTATGCATTATGTGTAGGACTATTAGAGATCACCTTGAAGTACAAGGTAATAATACAAGTGGATGTATGTAAAAGGGAAGACTCAATGAAATATAATTGTGTTTAACATCTTGGTAGTGTGAAGGATGACACATACGACCTCCTTAAGAAACCTTTTTTTTATTTTTATTTTTATTAAATAAAAAAATAAAAAAACACCTAAAATAATCTAACTTAGGTGAGTCAACATTGGTATGTGACCACACAGCGAGAAATCATAAAAGTGCCATGTCATAGTTACATATATTCAGTAGCTATAATCTCCTAAAATCTCTTACAAATAATACAACCCTCAGATTTGTTTTTTTATTTTACAAGTAACAAACCTACGAATTTATTTTTTATGAGTGAAAATGATTGATTAAAAGGGAGAATGGTTGAGATGACCTCTCCAAAGGAGGAAAAAAAAAAAAAGAAAGCAAATTAAGATATTGCCACATGGTTACAAACCCAATCCCAACTGACCAAAAGACTCATCTAGATTCAATAAAGACTGAGTTCCAATGGAATAGGAGACTCAAGACTTCAGCGACAATCTCATGGACTTCCTTCTGCTTGCCCTTGAAAACTCTTTCATCCCTTTCCTTCCATAGACCCCAACAAAATGGCGAAGGGAACAAAGCTCCCCAACTTCTTCTTGAATGCTAAGAAACATGTGCCCAGTTGAGACCAACTAACAAAAACACCCACAACATGTTTAGAAGACAGCCCAAGAAACCAGGACCAAAGTTTTGATGGCATCACAAAGTGAATAAGGACATGTTTCACCGATTCACCATCCAAAGGTGTTGGGGTGGGGGGGAAGACTATTATACTGCTATAGTAAACAAATTACAAATGTATATGAAAATTTTAATCTATTATAACCACAAGACACCCTCTGGTTCCCTCTGTACCACATGGCAGTCTGCGACAGATATTTTTTTACCTACAAAATTTCGTCAAACCCAAAGAAGATAAAAAAAATGACATGTAGGTCAAAAGGACCATCCTACAAACAACCAAAGAAATTTACAAGGAGGTCTAAGGAAAAAACCCAAAACCAACACCTACAACATCTCTTCACTGGTCAAGATCCATCAGGCCCTTAAAGCTAAAACTTACTTTGCTTAGTTGGAGAAGAAATCGAAGCACAAAACCATTGGCACTTCAAGGAGATTTAGACCCCAGGAAACATGTCTTTCCCTTTCAATTCCCTCAAAAGAGCTATCTTGACACACCAATGCAGACCTCACTAACTTCTTCTTTCACCTTATCAGCTTGAGCGTAAAATTGCTTCCCATTCAGTTAAGCTAGCCTCTAACTAACAAAGATCTAATTGCACCTTAACGTCTTCTCTTTTTTATATCTTTTTCAATTTTCTCTTCTCCACAACTTCGATATAAGGTGACAAACAATTACTACAAATTTTATTTACAGAGGAATTGTTAAAAATATTTGAGTATTAATAGCTATTAACAAACCTATACCTTCAATAATGACCAGATCACTACACTTGAGTTAGAATGCAAGCAAAATACAATTAACATATGTCCATAACAATTCACAAGTACAAACCAATTTTGAAGGCATGGTTCTAGCTCTCTAGGCAAGAGATATAAAAGAAACACAGTATAGAAACTTCTCAATTTCAAGGATCAAGCCACACAATAGGAATTTAGAACTGTAGCAAGCCCCACTTTTATTGAATCTCAATCATAAAAAAGATAACCAAAGATAAATCTGAAACTATAGTAATGATACATATCAATGTATGAGGACTTACTATAAAACTATCATGGCTACACATGGTCGGATCCCCCTGTAACACAAATCTTAGAATAAAGATGTGCAACAGAAAAGGGCAAAATCAACTCCTCTGTTCCGACAAATAAACACAATGAGAACCAATTACATTAAGATCCATTATGTGCATCTAATGACACCGAAAGGTCTTGCCTAAGGGAGTATGCAAATTCTGTTAATAGAAAAAGCACAGATACATACTGAACACATACATATAAAACATTAAAGAAGGTTTCAAGTGTGTATAGGTCACATGCCAAGAACTACAAGGAATGACGGTCAAACTAGTGGAAAATAACAGGCAGCAGGATACTAAAAAATTCAATCTCCCATACCGAAAAACTATTAATCATTTTTAAGCACACAAGTCTCCATTGTTGCATCAAAAGATGTTCAGAAGGGAGTAATATGGAAGCAGAGGATATATATGCTCTTCCCTCTTATACCACACAAGTGAAAAACTTACTCTTTCCATTTGAAGCCACGCTCCTATGAGTAATGGGTTGATGGAAGTAGTGGCCACCCAATGAAAAGTGACGCTGAAAGTGAATATGCGACCTTTACAAGGCCTGTTCAATTACTTCCCATAACGATGATAGAAAAAGGTATTATTAGATTCTCATTCTGAAGGTAGTCGACGCCTCTTCCCATAATCCACGTCCCTTGATCGAGATCTGTGGTCATCCTCTTGCATCATATTTGACTTGACCCGAGACCTTGATGAGGACTGCCCTCTATCCCAGTCATCACCATTATCCCATTCACGCTCTCTTTGTCGATGGTCTCTATACCCATCCTTTTCTTCCTTGTATCGGTGATCCCTATCAGATCTTTCCCAATCTTGCTCTCTCTCATCACGATGCCTCCTCTCAGAGTTCCCAGACCAATCACGCTCAGAACCTCTATCCTTCTCCCGGGAGGAAGCATTAGACCTTCCTCCTCTTTCGTGGCTTGCGTCTCCATACCCATAATCAGATGCTCCATCATCTCCAGCATAACTTGACTCCTTCATTCGTGCATGTTCGTCTCCTCCCCATTCACCCATACTTGTATCCGTCCACATACCACCATGATGTCCATCCATCCCAGTGTTGCCCATCATTCCCATTCCGTTCGCAGACACTCCCCGACCAAAAAAAGCGGGATTTACATGTGGAGCCACACCGGGAAGTCCCATTGTATTAACAGCTTGATATGAAGGAATCATCCCGGGAAAAACGGGATTTTGAAATGCCCCATAACCACCTCCTCGTCCCATATACGTCGGATCAAATCCTGCAGCCATCATACTCTGAGGATGCATCAACCCACCAGCCGGACCCCCCAAAGCCGGTCCCACGAAGCCTTGTCCATAAGGATTTCCACCATTAACACCACTCCCGATCATGTTCTTTGCTCCGATACCCCCTCCTCTTCCTCTCATCATTCCTCCACCACCTTGGCCTCTATTGAATGTTCCTTGCCCACCACGAGCCCAACCAACTTTTCCGAAGTTCCTACCATTGTCACCTTGATAATTCATTCCACCACCTCTCCCAACCCCATCATTCATTGGCCTCCTTCCCGATACTTGAGATTGAGCTTGAACTTGGGTTTTGTTTAGATATGAAGCCCCCATTTGCTTCAGAGTTTGCGGTGAGGCAAAAGTCACCACACAAGCTCGGCCATTGAAATTATGGCCATTCATACCTTCTTTACAAGCTGATGCAGCGACTGATTCAAAGAACTCAACTTGACAATAGCCCTTCGATTTCCCACTAGCCCTCTCGTCAAAGAATTTTATTTCCTTGACCCTACCATATTGAGACAACACGCTTTCAAGCTCCGCATCAGTAGTCCACCAATGCAACTCTCCCACAAAAAGCATGCTGTTACCATTCTCAACGACCGGACGAATCACATTTTCATTCATCATTGGACGATTGGCATTCAAGTTCACTTGATTTATCGGCATCTGTGTGACTCCTCTAGGGGCACCAGGACCCAAAGACATTTGATTTGGATCAACCCCACTTTTGGGAGGAATGGGTGATGGTCCCCGAAACTCAGTATTTCCTACTTGAGCTTCGGAACCCATCGCTGACACACTCCCTTTTTGAGAAACCTCATCCGGGTAATCCCCAATTCCCTTGGTAATTTGGTCAGGGAAAGTTGCTCCTACGTTTGAATCCTTCTTTTCTATCTCAACACCTGGGATGGTTACCTCCTTTGAAACACCATGTTTGGGGATCCTTGAACCAAGATCGTCATTCATCTGAGCTTGGACTCCCTCATTCGCCACACCTCCCGCTGAGACCGGTTCGGATTGTTGCATCTGCATGAAACCCTCACCAACGTTCACGTCGTTATAGAGATCGTCATACTCATCATCTTCCCCCATTAGTTCCTCCTCTGCAAGTGCAGGGATTGCTCCACTACCCTGATACTGCAACTTCTGGCTTCCATACTCTTCGTCTCCGTAATCCAATTGCTCTTCAGCCATTGAATCCATTTAAGTTGGCTCCAAATTAACCAAATAACAGAAATCTTTAATTCTAATCTACATAAACATAATAATACTAATCAAATAAAATATCTTTTATCCAACAGAAATTTAAAAAAAATTATGAACCCATTTCATATCAAACAGGAAAAACATATAAAATTATAACTCAAAAACATACAATAATTGGGAAAAACAATTGAAAATTTCTACAATCCATTAAAAAATAAATTGGGGGGGGGGGGGGGGGGGGTTCCAAAACACACGAACACACCCTAAATAATAGATAGATATGGATCCAAATATCCAATATCAGAGAAAATAATAATAGAGATCTTTAATTCTAACCTACATAAAAATAATAATACTAATCACATAAAATTTCTTATATCCACCAACAATTAAAAAAAAAAAAAAATTAAGAACCCATTTCATGTCAAACAGGAAAAACATATACAATAATAACAAAAAATATTTTAATTTCTACAATCCATTAAAAACAAAAGGGGAGGGGGGGGGGGGTCCAAAACATACCCTATAAACAATAGATGGAGATGGATCCAAATATCCAATACCCACCTCATAAAATCATCAGAAACTGAGGAATCCCTAATTCTCACATGGTGAAACAATAACAAACAGAGATATCTCCAATACCAACTACATAAAATTGTAAAAAACACAGAAATCTCCAATACCCACCACGTAAAATCCAAAAATAAAGATGGAGAGAAGTAAAAAATACCCATCCTAGAACAACAAAAGATAAAAATTGCAGAGAGTTCTTACCAGGAAACACTACAGGAGAAGACGTAAGAACAAATGGGATCAAGCGAAGAAGAAGTTTAGATGCTCTGTTGCAGATTCTGTTGAGTCCTACGCTCTCCTTTACTCTTTAGACGCCAAGGTCTCCTACAAAGTACAAACTCAAAGTTGGGGTTTTTTACCATTTTCTTCTGCTGTCCTAGTTGAAGAAGAACGGAGATCTAGTATTCCAGTAGTAGGATAACTTTTACAACTTCACCTTCCAATGTTTGCCAAGTGGAACCACTTGTTTGGTCCCTCTAAATCCAAAATGTTTAGCCCTACGCCACCGGGTTATCGGGTTCGATTCAGGTTTGTGGTTCATGGTTCGTCACTCTAGAATGAACCCAATTCGTTTATGGGTAGACCAATTCATTAGGTTGGTTCGTTTGTCTATATATATACAAGAGTCATGATATTCTGACTCGAAAATTTTCACTTAGCCTGCACACGATTGACATGGCAAGAGCACAGAACCATATATCTTTTTCTTTGGGATATAAAATAAAAATGATCAACACTTTTGTACCCTTGCCACATTAGCCGAGTATCGACCGAATGAAATTTTTGAGTAAGAAAGTCATTAGCATATATATAATTCAAGTATATAAGTTATAAAGTACAATTATAATCTTAAAAAATTATAAATTTAATTAGAATAAATTAATATAATAATTCAAACTTTAAATATAAACATTGAAAAAATTATAATAATTTGGTTTGATACACCTAACCAATCAAAAAAAAAAATTGAGAACCAATATACTTTGATTCGTCAAGATTCAGTAGATTTGTGGTTGTCATCATTTTATGAATAGTCCAAACCGTACCATGAACTAGTTCGATTTGTGATTCAGACTACTACCCACCAATTGGGTAACATACCTTAATTTGCCTTTGTAGAGTGAAAATTTAACCAGATTGGCATATTGTATTTTCCTTTACGGTGCGTTTTTGGGAAAAGTTACTTAAAGGGCCTTGGTGGAGGGATCTTTTATTTTTCAAGTAATCCCTAAATTTAGGACGGTCTCTTAATGGTTCATTTAGTAAATTTTTCTTCTCTTAATAGTCTTTGGACCCCATCTCATGTTTGTAATGTCTTTAAAATACTCAAACTATCATTTTCTCATCTTCTTATTAACATAGTTAGATTTTTTTATGGCGATTGCAATCATTTCCAATGATTTTTGATCATGAATGACAAATGGAGAATGATATTCTCTTAATTTTGAACATTTAGACATTTGTTTTTAATTTCGATGTTTCGTTAAAATAAATGAAGAACAAAGTTGAGATTCTAGATTTTTTTATGATTACATCATAACTTTTAATTTGCAACTATGATATATGCATTTAGGATATTTCGATAAAATTTACCAAGTATCAAAGTCATAAAAAATGAAAAATATAGTTTATATTACAATGTCGAGTCCATCACTTTTTATTATCTAGTTCAACATTTTTATTGTTAAACTCCAACACGTAGTGTCAAGTTCACCACTTTTTATTATCTATTTCAACAATTAATTCACCACTTCTAATTGTCTAGTTGAACATTTAATTACTTAGTGTCAGAACTCACCACTTAGTGTTGAGTTTACCACTTTTTATAGTGTAGTCCAACATTTAATTACTGTTGCGTTCGACAATATTTTCAAAAATAAATAAAATTTGTCGAACCCAACGATAATAAAATGTTGAACTAAACAATCAAAAGTGGTGAATTCGACACTACAAACGTGAACCAATTTTTTCTTTTCTTTTTTTGGAGTTCGATATTAGGTAAATCTCTTTGAAATACTCAAAATGCATAAATCATAATTATAATTCAAAAATTACAACATGATCATAAAAATATTAAAATCTCAATTTCTTTATTCATTTTTTTAATGAAACATCAAAATTAAAAATAAATATATGTTTAGATATTCAAAATTAAGAGAATATCATTCTCCATTGATCATTCATGATCAAAGATCATCGAAAATAATCATAATCGCTATTGAAAAACTTAACTATGTGAAGAAGATGAGAAAAGTGTAGTTTAGGTATTTCAAAAACATTATACACGTGAGATGAGGTATGGTGAGTATTAAAGAAAAGAAAATTTTATTAAATGCATTAGCAAGAGATCGCTCAAAATTTAGGGACTATTTAGAAAAAAAAATCCCTCTATCAAGGTCCTTTAAATAATTTTTCCTTTGTAAAATTTTGGCCTACATTGGTTAAGATTAGGTCCAAACTTTCATGGTGGGTCAGTCTAAAGATTATGCCAAGTGGCAAAAAGAAGAGGTGTAGTAGGTAATGTTAGATTTCTCTTGGAGTACAGGATCAACATTCTTGGATCAAGTTCGAGAATATTTTTAAATTCACGTTTAATACATTCGTGATGGATGAGTCCTTTGGATTCGTGGTGCGTTCAACAGAAGTACTTTCATCTGTTTCATCATATAATAATAGTACTTTAAGGGTATCTTAGTCATTAATAAGAAAGAAAGGACATTTGAACCACAAAAATAAAAAAATGTGTGTAATTATTAAGTTTGGTCAAATTCCTGCCGACGTTGAAAATGGATCGAATTTATCATTTTCTTAAGGAAAAAGCAGAAATGACACAAATGGAGACACAAAGGTGAAAAAATAAAAATAAAAATTGATGTGTAGGGGTGCACATAACCGTAGATGTTTTTTTATATTCGTATCTCGCGAAAAATTATCTACAGTAATGTGCACGATACCATGCATTTTTGTCACCCTTATGTCTATCATTGTGTCACCCCAACACGACTCTTGTTTTAACAAAAGATAATGAATAATGCTAAGTGACCTCGAACTTGGACCTCACATCATACATTTTGATGTGAAAGTTTATGAAAATCATAGATGTTTTTTCTTGAGATACGATTGAAAAAACATTTATGATTCATATTCGCTTTCACATCAAGATGTGCAATATAAGATCCAATCTTGAGGTCAATCTAACACGACTCAATGATAATTCAAACCTCAAAAGAAGGTTTGGAAGAAAAAAAAAAAAAGGATAAAGTTATCCCAAGGCAGTGTGAGATATTAGGGGAAATATTTGAGATAGTCGTGTTTGAAACGATTGACTTACCCTTGATTTTGGTCTATTCTACAATACAAATAGGAAATTGATCTAAATACCCTCATCCTCACAATCTTTAGACAAAAACTCATGATTTTTCTCCAAAATATCCGCCATCTTCATCCTTTGAGTTAAATTATTTTAAGTTTTTAACACATTGAACCATGTTTTCAATCCATCTTCTTCAACTTCTTGCTTAAATCCTTTTATTTATCTTATATGATAAAAAATCCAACATCCACCGACAAAAAAAATATCCCATCTTGTTAATGAGGTTTGAAGGCAAAAAGACGTGAAACTTTTTCCTGAAGTTTGAAGATGATAAAATTTTGGGAGAAGTTTTTTTTAGTAGAAAATGAAAATGAGGCAATATATTTTATCAGTCTTTCGAAGAAAATTGAACTCAAATGATATGTTGGTGTCGGGGTGATAACTATTTGTTGTAACATTTTTTACGTTACTTAGAAACAGGGAAGCACGAGGAGTTTTTATGTAAGAAGAAATATTATGTAATATTGATTTTGGTTTACAGTGGAATGACTCCCATGGAACTCAGGAGACATTGTCTACGATTGCGTGATGAACCTCTAAGCAAATCTCTCTCTCTCTCTCTTATTTATTTATTTGATATTCTTTATGTGATTTGTGTGCCACTATTCTTAGAAGTTACCTCTCTCTCTCTCTCTCTAAGTTTTTGATCACCTCGCTTGCAGATTAGGTAGGGCAGTGTTGATTTAGTCAAAATAAATATATTAATCAATAAAATTTGAAGTCAATTTAAATGGGGCTTATCTGATATTTGATGTCTCGGATGATTCAACTTAATCTCGGGGGGTTTAAAATCATGTTTGGGATCTGATTGCCTAATGTTGAGTTCTATTTGGATCGATCGGACTAAATTTTTGAATAGGCAATTCAAATCCATGCCTGTTGGCCAACATCGACAACTTCTCTGGAATTTTCAAAAAATTAGAAAAAAAAAAATTCAACCAGAATTTATAGATGAATAAGTATGGTTTGGCTGTATGGTACAAATTCATGCCCACATTGACCCCTTCTCTGAATTTCAAAAAAAATTAGGAAAAATTAATTCAACGAATAAAGGGTTGCTCGATAATTCACTGAATTAATCGGCAATTCTTGGAATTATCAACAATTCTCCAAATTAGTCAGATTGAAAATTTTTTCTCATCTATCATTTATTAACTCTGCATCTCTTCATTTATCAAAACTCAATTTCTCTTTTTTTTTTCTAACCGAGTGTTCGGGCCAGCTTGCGCGCACCACGACTAATCTCGGGGAGGACTACCATAGCAACCCACCGCCATGGTCCCCCAGTTAAATCATGAGAAAAACTCAAGAGGGGTATCGAACCCGTGACGTGCGCCTAACCCACACTTCACGTGCTCACCCTTACCACTTAGGCAACCCATGGGTGGGTTATCAAAACTCAATTTCTGTAATGCACCTATTTTATTATTTAAAAACAACATATTTATAATGATCTTGATCTTATAAATAAACGGTTAGTGTTAAGAGGAAAAATATCGTTTCCTAGAGATGGGTAATGATCTTGATCTTCTAGGGGCACTTTTTCTATTCATTTTTATTAGAAATCCAAAGCATCTCCACCGCCAGTTTGATGGAAAATCTCAACCCGCATTTTCCTAATTATTAAGATTGGAGTTGTGATGAATGCATGCAGTCTTGGTCCGCGGTTGGGTACGCAGCTGACATGGCAAGGGTACAAAATCATAGATCATTTTCATCGAGATACATAGGAAAAAAGATTTGCAGTTCTGTGCCCTTGCCATGTCGAGCGTGTACCAAGACCGTGTGCATTCATCATTATTCTTATGATTGTAATACCTGCCATTTATCGTGTTGCACATTGATATTTTATGAGTCGTGATTTTCTGACACCCCCCTTTGATATACTCTCTCGACATGAAATCTGACAAAATCGTAGATTTTCTTCCTCGAGATATACAACTACACGAAAAACCATTATTCATATTATATCCCAATTCCACGAGAAAATGTGGTATTTAAATGCCAAGACGGGAACATGTACCATCTAAACACCAATTTTATTATATTTTTAAGTGTTGGGTAAGGAATAAGCACCACATTTTGCAGATCAAAGCCAAATAAGAGTTAATGCTCCTCAACAACAATAATAATTAAAAGAGTCAGTGATTTTTTGATGCCCCCAACATGGCATGGGCTAGAATCATAGATCTTTTTTCTCAGGATACACAACTACACATCCCCATAAATATGTGCAGTTGTCACGTCGGGGCGTATGTTAGAAGGGGGGGGGGTGTTCAAAAAATCATTATTCTAATTAAAAACAAGTTCAAGAAAGCAATAAAATCTCAACCTAATTGAAAGAAAATGAAAATACTAACAAACAACAAGATGAAAACATACCAATTTCTTGGCTCTTAGAATGTCCTGATTGGTTTTATCTGCCAAGAAATTGGACAAAATAGAAAGAAACAATGAAGACTTTGTAAATGAAAAAACATTCTAAGGAAAAAAAAAATCCAAAAATGGTTAAATTATCTCAAAGCTACTCAAGGGACCATGTGTCTAACAGGAAAAAAAAAAAAAGTCACAATCCAGAATGTTGTCCTGTTCCTATAGCAACATATGATGTCTATGTGATACGTTTATTAGAGAATAAATGTATTGGGCTACGTGTCATATAGAAAATGGCATGGTTTGGAGCCCGATGTTTTCTAACCAAAACGTGGCACGTAGACACTGTTCCTAGAAAGGGACACCTTAGGTGATCTCTCCTTTTAAAAAAAAATAGCTTAATTGTGAGTGTGTTTGTGTCTTTATGTCAATATATAGCACTCTAAATGCGTTTTCTGTCTTAAGATATTTTGACCCAATATTTCAAAAATTAAACCCAATATTAACTAAAATGAGACCATGAGTAGGGAGAGAACATATAGATCCAGATACCTTGTTACGAAAATAAATCGTGTGTGTGACATTTAACATGTTTAGGCTTCGCTTGAGTTGGTCTGATTTGAACTTTCTCCAAAGGCCCTACTCAATCTATTAAAAGATCCCATCTTGGGCTAGGTTTTAGACTTAGATTGAAAATCGATCCGTATTGAGCCCTGCCCAGACTCGGATCCACCCTATGCTGAGCCGACTCAATACAAGTTGAGGCCAAAGGCACAAATTTTAAATGAGGCCTTCTTCGATATTTAATATATGGGTCGGGTTCCACGGCTCAACTACGTAAACACGAAATCCAACAATCGGGAATACTTATCTCAAGTATAAATCTCAAACCTTTGGATTTTGTGTTTAATTGATTGGGATAATGTGGGTTTTTTTTGTCCATGAGTCATTTTTCATGAGTAACCAAAACTTGACCCTTAAATATTATTCATTAAAGAAAAATAGATCCCTTTGTCACCTTTTGAGATTAAAAAAATCACTGAGTAACATTTTGTGTCCATGTTTTACTGATATATCATTTCCAATAGATAATATGACTAATCCATTGAGATGTTGTTCAATTATTCTACTAAAAATTATTTTGGCCCAATGCCTCACAAAAGCTTAATCAAAGCATAGCTTATCAATGTCATTGCCACACACATGAATCTTGGCAGTGTTTGTTAGTTATTTAATTACCCAAACCCGCAAATACAATTAGTTGATTTAGTTCAATATTGCGATTTAATAGGTGGCATGTGCAAAATGCACCCGTATTACAAAATTAAGATTTATATATGATTAAAAAATATAATTATATAAAAAAAAATTAAGTAGATAATCATATTTTATCAATTAATATATTATAAGGGTATTCTTTGTAATTTAAAATATTAAGTGATATAGTTTTGAAGATAACATAATAAAAAAGATATGTTTGTAATTTTAGAAAACTAATACAGTTAAATTTAAACCATTGTAAGGGCTTTTTGTAGTTTAAAATATGGACTAAGATAATTTTGAAGATAACACAATAAAAGAAGCTTATTTTTGTAATTTAAAAAACTACTTAACTTGATTTTAGGAATTGTGAGATTGTGATACACTAATGTATTTTTGGATGCCACAAGGTGAGCTCATCGACTGTTAATAAGAGTTGAAATCTTAATGAGTTAGTAAGGTTAGTTGGATTCAACCAATTGTGTGTAACCACTTGTATTCCGGCTTCTCTCATTGATAATAGTAAAGATTGAGAGCAACTCCAACGCAAAACCCTTCCCTCTACCCATCCCCTCCCCATTACCGTTTTGGGTGGTGGAATCCAAAAATAATGTCTCCAACGAAGGACCCATTAAAAAAAAAAAAAAAAAAAAATTAGGTCTTGGCACTATCGATACCTAAATAGGTATTCTTCTCAACTTATTGATTTTTTGGAGGTAAGATAATTCTTACCATTGCCTAGGGTAGGTTGTCGAATGTTGGTGTATGAAGAGTAGGTTTCTAACCGTTGAAGCCCCTTTTATCTTGAATAAAAAGCCTTCATTTTGATCAAACCTCCATTGAGCTCCAATGCAAAATCGTTTGGACTTCCATGGATTCTCGGTAGATATATATATATTGGCACTCCAACTTTTACTAATTTGCACCCTTATTAAAACATTAATTGAGGGTTTCTCAACCTATTGGCACCCCCAACATTTATTTATTTATTCACCAATTAAACAATGAAGAGGGGTTTCTCACAAGCCATTCCTACACTCCTTCACCTTAATCAACTCACCCACCTACAAATCTCCATTTTTTTTTGTGACATGTCATTATCATATTCACCTAACTAAAATCTGACCACTTAACCTCTTATATTAACTATGCTTTCAACCAAACATCTATACATACTAATTTGACCACCCCTTAACATAGGGTATAATCCAATTGGATATTATATATGGGTATGGGTCAAAAGCAACCCATTTACCCTTTTACCACATCTACCCCTCCCTAACATCAAATTCCAAACTTTTGTGATCTAAATCTCATGACCTTTTCTTTCACCTTCTAATGTTGACGTTTTTAACTTAAAAGCAATCCCAAATCATTTAAAAACCTCTCTCCTACATTGAAATCCCCATGCTATTAAGCCC
The DNA here is from genome assembly GCF_017979445.1 of Akebia trifoliata. Classification (NCBI taxonomy): domain Eukaryota; kingdom Viridiplantae; phylum Streptophyta; class Magnoliopsida; order Ranunculales; family Lardizabalaceae; genus Akebia; species Akebia trifoliata. The sequence goes on from NC_141381.1 coordinate 26,847,545, forward strand.
CCTAAAAAAAATCTTAAGCTCTTGCAATTTGTTAATTCAAATCCATATTTTTCTATACTTTCTTACTCTCTCTTCACCATCTTTAAAATTCAACCACAAAAATAATTTAAAGACTTGAAAAGAACAAGAAGAAGAAGTCAAAGTTTTAAGGTGGGTTAGAATAGGGTTTTAAATTATTTAATTTCCTCTATCCTATCTTTCCTAATTTTTTTAATTTTGGTTTAGAAAATCTTAGGATGCAATGAACACCCTCTCCCACTCCTGTAGACCGGACTTCGGTTCAATCGAAAGTATAGAAATTCAAGTCACTTTCAAAAGTAAAACTATTTTAAACCATACATACTCTTTGCACCTACCACAAAAAACTAGTCTTAAGGTTAATGGTATTTGGGCATTTTTTTCATAAGAATAGGCCCATAACTAAATTGTTTAAAATTATGTGCTTTTTAAGTAAAATAATGGTTAAGATTCCTTCTCTCGATTTAGGCCAAAATTAATGTCCCCCTTTGTTTAGAGGGTACAAGTTGTATATCTCAATTTTATTTATTTCTTTTAAAAATGGTCATGTTCTCAAGGTTACCACCTAAGGTGGAGAGAGTTGTGACTAACACCTTCATTGATTTCTAATCGAACCCCTTACCTAGATCTTAGGTAATCATATATCTTATCCAATTTTGAGAGTAATCACGATACACCAAAACGTTAATTTTTCAAAAATACTTTTTGGGTGACCATAACACCTTTTTCTAAAAAAGAATGGTGACGACGCCAATCCATGTAGTATCGATCTTTGGACTCGAAAATCCTAGCTACACACACTATCATAATATAAGTAACAGTTATTTCGTCTAAAAAACGTGTTGGCCAACACAAGATTCCAAAATGTGCTTGAAGAACCTAAAATGCATACTTTACATTTTTCTTTGTTGACTCTTGTTATACAACCAAATATTATTTCTTCAATCCTTTTGGACGTGTAATTACTTTTACAAATAATGACCATGTCGGATAGATACCATCAATTAGATAATAGCCCATCGAGAAGACATTTCCATTAATCAAATAATTGACGAGAAATGTTTGTCCTTGTGTAAGTTAAGCAAATATATGATATCAATCTAATACATTGATGTAATTAGCGATCTTGATAGCCCAAAGAAGGCATGTCATATCCAACGATCTGATGAAGCCACAACTTCTAGAATTATTGTCGGTTCATGAATGTGACCAACAGACATCTCTTACCAAATTGTTGATAATTTTTCACTTCAAATACATACAATCGATACTCCCAAATATCTCAGAAATACCACATTGTTCGTCAATCATTAGTAATCAAGCAATGTCATTGGTGTTTGGTGATCATAGGTAATCTTCGCCAAACATTGCATCAATAGCTTTCACAAACATTCTCATATTTTCTATGGTCGTGATTTCTTTGATCCGCACATACTCATCCACAAAATCTGTTGATGATCCATAAGCAAGCATTTTGAGTGCGACTATCACCTTCTGAAAGGGAGACATACTAAGAGTTCCAAAGGCATCACTTCTTTAGATGACGTGTGAATCATAAGTTTCCACCAAAGTTTGAATTCTACAGAAAAATAATGACTCATTTGAAATATTCTTTAAAATAAATACCCATGAAAAATGACTTTTTAGTGAAATAATCACGATGGTGCATCATTCGATTAGTCAATTGCCCGGCTTTAATGACAACCCTTGCAAATAGCTCTATATCTTCATCAAATTCATCCTCAGTCCTAAGGTAATCTCCTAAAATCTCAAGATAACGACCCATTAGAATGCTATTTTGAGAGAAAATAAAATTGAGTACAGAGAGAAGATCCAATTGAGAAGGGTGAAAATGAGAGAGAAAATTATATTTATAAGAGATTCTTAAATGTTGGTGGGAGGGAATTTGAATTTTGCCTATTGATGGTGGGATTTGAAAATTTATTTTAATTTGAACTTTGACGAGATGGAATTTTGAATTTAGAAGAGCAAGATTTCCAAATTTTGAATTTTAATTGAAATTTGAATTGAATAAAAAATATTAAAAAATGCATAGGTAGCAGTTTATGGGTAACATGGTTGGAATAAACACCTTATGGATACACATAATTGCTACCCACAGTACCTAAGACTCATTTATGAACATTGGTAGAGGGTGTTGGGTTGGAGTTGCTCTAAAGACTTATAATTAATGTGGAGACCTATTAAGATTTTCATTTTAGGAATGAGGTTTTTATTTCTTTTAAAACTCACAAGAAATTAAAGTAACCAAGTTCCAACGTCGTGGGGTAAGCTTTTTATTTTTTATTTTTTATTTTTAGGAACCCAAATTCCAATGTGTAAGGTCTTGTATGATTATTTTCTTTTATTTTTTCTGAGACTTTTAATAATGTCAAGGATGCTCTTTAGAGGAAAAAAATTGGTGGGACCTTAGGCATTTTTCTTATTCATCTTATGCTTGAGCCAACCCTAACCCTACACCAGATCTTGGTCTCCCAACAAGAAAAAGATCAAAGAAAAAGAAACCATGTGAAAATTTTCATTAATTAGATTATGATAAAGGATGGCAACATGGGGTTGATGAGTTTTTAATGACATTGTAGCAGACTTGTATGTATAGTCACATTTAAGGAGCACATGAAAGAGGATGTTGGGAAGATATATGGATAAGTGAAGAGGACAAAAATAAATTAAGGGTGATTTAGACATGCTCTTATATGTTCTGATCAATAATAAAGATATCCCGTGTTTCCAAACTGATGACATGCCCCCTTGACCTTAGTGTTCTTTTTTGAGACTAGCATAAATAACATAATTTCCCTCATTTTCAATCTCTAGTTGTAAGCACCTTGATTTTTCCCTCAAAACCAAATATCTTCAACCTATTTTTTACTCTCATTTTCAACCTTAAGATTCTACCGTCTTCAACCTTTAAACTTTAAAAATAATATATGGCTTTTGGAGAAATAAAAGAATGGATTTTTTATATAAAAAAAGAAAGGGGTTTCTACGTTTTACAAGACATTGAAGACAGGGAGGATAGACTGCAAATGGTTTATCATTTAAGTTAACAACTTGAAAATAATGATTTTTAGGGTAAATTCATCTTTAACCCTAAAATTCTGTCTCCTTCAACCTTCAAATCTCAAGAACAAGAAAAGATATTTTAGTAGAAAAAAGCAACGATTTCATGTAAAGATATTGAATACGATGGATTGAAGTCAATATTAAAAAGGTCAAATAGTTTACCCTATAAATTAACAACTTGAAGATGATATTTTTCGGAAGAAATCGAGGGATTTTGACTAGAGGTAGAATACGAAGGCATTTAGGTCGTTTTACATCAACTTTTTAGACAAAATATAAGTCAACATGGCATGTCAATGAGTTTGAAAACATAAATGTAGGCAAAATAAATTATCTCACCTTCTTGCAAAAAGTCTCAAATCTAGTTAGCATAAGAACTAGCATGTTTGAATTAGAGCCCCAACTCCAAAAAGTAAAAAAGGCATTTTCCTATATACCTTTTTTTTTCTTGGAATCTTTCTTGTGTTGGTAACTTTCTTCTTCATAATTTTGTGTATATTCTTGTATCCCTCTTAGATTAGGATCTTACCATATTTATCCCCAAGATTTCGTGTAGAATCGCAATTCTTTCTTATGTTAATCCTCTTTAATTTAACTTATGACCTATTTCAATTAGGATCCTGTACGACTTAGGAAACATTCCATCTAAAACCCACTCTTAGTCTCTTACTCATTATGGATTATGAACTCAATCTCAAACTCAATTATGCTAAGCTAAAGTGTTTCGAAGAGTCCTACATGTTGCTTAATACGAGTTCCTTTAAGGAGTCAACTAAAGTGAGAGATGGGCATCTCCGCTGAACCTCTCTCTCTCTCTTTCTCTCTTTGTTGAATGGTTCCTTCTAATATGAGGACAAAACACATATCCCTTTTAATTATATCCCCACAATAAATAAATCTAATATTGAGCAAAACATGGAGATATATATTTAAATCGCCTAAATTAAATGATTCAATTATCACAATAAGGTTCAAGTAGAATACGTTAGAGAAATAATTAATTAATCTCAAGTATATAAATGCTTTTCTAACAAACAAAGATGGGTAATTTAGACGTTGTCTTAAATGCCATCATATTCTTCTAGTAGCCAGAATCTTGACTCTTCTTCCCAAAACCGATCATATTTAATCTCATGGGTAAAAACTCAAAAACAAGATAGGATCAATGGGTAGATGCCAACTAGTTCAATTGCTAAAACCGTTGGGTAATAATATCATTGACTTAAATTTGTTTCCCTCCAACACCAAATTACTGACCTCATTAAAAATAGGTTTATCAATCAAAAAAATTAAATAAAGAAAGATAGATATATATAGATTTGAAGAAATAGAAGATGATTGAAATTTGGGTAGAAAAACCAAGATTTTCTACAAGGGGTCAAAGCAAAGTTGAAAACAATGGTTTGAAAGTGAGGTTAAATGGACTAAAATTAATTTACTATAAAATTAAAAAACTTAAACATAATATGTTTTATGGAGAACAATATTGGGTTTTTGTTTATATGTTGAAGATGAGGGCAATTAGGTCATCTTTTATTAGTTTAAAAAAGAGATAGAGGTCAAAGTACATTTCATAAATTTGAAAATACAAGGGCATCTCAAATATTCACCAAAATGTGGAGGGATACTTCTAAATCACCCAACAAATCTAAAGCGTTGTTTAGAAATACAATGCCTTCCTATATGTTGGATATATACATCGATTGATTAATATCTTATTGTTATGCAAAAGCGTAACAAGATTAAAAAAAAATAACAAAACGAACATACAAGATTTATGTGGTTCGGCAAATTGTCTGCGTCCATAGAGGAGAGAGAGAGAGAGAAAAATCCACTATCAACGATAAATATTACATACTCTCAAACTTCATAAAGCAAAAAATACATATGAAATATACTCAAAAGGTCCCTACTTGAAAACACATAAGGTCCCTTTTGATAATGCCTTGCCTCTTGAAGTCCAAGCTCGATAAGAATACTATACATTCCACAACAAAAATAATATAATCATATCAAGGGTATTCTAGTCATTAATTAAAAATATCTTGGACATTATCATTTAAAAAATCCCTCACTTAAATTTCGTTGACTTCTTATAAATGCTCAAAGCAGAAAGTTGATTTGGATAAGTTCTCATCTTTACCCATTATCAACTTCTGAATTTTATAGGAAGTGCTTCTCAGGTGAATTCATCCAAGGGATATTTACAAAAAAGTGATAAGCATTTGACAAATTTACGATTTCGGCTCACTGCTAATTTTAATTATCAAAACGAGAGCGATAAAGAATTCATAGGTTTTTAAAGTGACTAATTGGAAATAATCACTTTAAACCTGCGAAATAATCATTTTAAAATGATTAAATTCATTATTGTTCCATTTTTTTAAAAAGAAAATACAATTATTCACGTTTTAGTAATTAAAATAAACAGTTAGTCGAAATCGTAAATAACTCACTGTAATTCACCCCTTCATCCATTATTTATTTAAGGCAAAAACACTTAATGCGAAAAATCAATTGGACGGTCCAGATTTAAAGTTGGTGGATTAGGTCAATACATTGAATGTGGGGGCCATCACAAGTGACGGATCTAAAATCCATCATAAATTTTATTTATTTCATCAAATATTAATGCAGATCGTACATTCCCACATGAGGTCTGTCGTCACAAACACATATAAAAATCTCCAATTTTCAATCTCACGTTCCCTTCCAAACAGAAACTTCCCCATCGACTGTCCATTAATCATTTTCATTAATCTAATTACAAAACTACCCCTACTAAATATAACCTTTATGAAAACAACGTTAAGGGGCATATACGTCATTCTATCCAACCTTTCGATCCATTTTTGTCTTGAAATCAAAGGTAGTCTCTGTCAACCAACGACCCATGTCAACCCCACTTGACCACTCAACCTGTACCCAAATGCGCACGTTAGCGGTTTCCATAATCATTACACTTGGAAAGCAAATCCACAGTACTCCACACTACACAAACCAAACACTTAAAAAAGATTAAATGCAAGCAATGAGAGTAGCTAACCTACGCACCCTTCCTATCCTCTCTACTACTGTAGAGTGATCAGCGAATTTAATGGATCTGTTGTGGTTTCACGCATCTTAATTGCTTGAGACCTGCAACCACAGCGAGACATAACTCTCTCTCTCTCTCTCTCTCTCAGAGAAACAGATCGATCGTCGTATCGTAACGTGTCGTTCTTATGTCATTTCGGAAAAGTTTCGGACGTATCGCCCCTTCGATCTACGATCGGGTGTTGTTTTTCTCTCTCTCGAAAGAGATCTCTCATTTCTTCTATCGAGGGAGATCTCTCAGAGAACGGTTTTCTACTGCTCGATTAACTGGAAATCGAATCAAATAAGATGATATGAGCTTAGATCGGTGATGTTTTAGATCTTTTATTGGTTTTTGTTGCGGTTTGATTCGTTTGTTTCGGTTTGATTAATTGATCTGTGAGACTGGGATGAATCCTCTGTGCTGCATTGCTCCGGTTTCGCTCGATCGAGAAGGGAGTAATCCTTCAGTGTTGAAATCTTCGTCACAGTCTCCATTAGGGTTTGATAACTCTGTTAGAAGTGTTGGGATCAGATCGAACAAGCAGAGTTTCTCTGCTCAGGTTTCTTCCGTAGGTACTGAATCGGATTTCGGTGTGTCTGGTGGTGCGAATCGTGAGTCGGAAGATACGGTAAGTGAAAGAAGAGATTCTAAGGCTTGTTGTAGTAATGGATTTCTGAGTGGTGGTGTTGCAGGGATTCTTTATAAGTGGGTGAATTACGGGAAAGGTTGGAGATCTCGGTGGTTCGTCCTTGAAGATGGCGTTCTTTCGTATTACAAGATTCATGGACCAGACAAGATTTCAATGAGTCCTGTGAGGGATAAGGGTGTTAAGGTGATCGGTGAGGAGTCATTGAGGTACATTAGGAAAGCCAGCTCGAGCAGTGGATCCGCCAAGCCATGGAAGCCATTCGGGGAGATACATTTGAAGGTTTGATTTTGATTTTGATTATTTTATTTTTTAATATTTTTAGTTGAATAATTTTGTTATAATTTCTATATGGAGTAGATGCAATGCAATCCTGTGAAGAAATGTAGTTCCAGAATAATTTCATCTTTTGGTCAGTAAAATGGAGAATTTATTAAGTAAAGAAGAGTGAGAGAGATCTCACAGGATCTCAATCATAAAGAATGACGGAAAAAAAGAAGTGAAAAATTGTCTTGTTTGATTTTCTCGATTAGTTGGTCTTCCAATTTCATAGACATGTATTTTCTTCCTACTCACCCCTCCATGTGGTCCATCTTAATCACATGTTATCTTTCCTTCTTGAGAATCAAATGTTGCCCTTTTTTAAGATTTAAATCATTGTAGTTACTGAACGACGGTGTTTTGCACTTTTCAATCAAATTCATATGGAATTATGCGCTTTTTCAATCAAAAAACACGTGGTTTATGGAACTTGTTTGTCTTTTGTGCGCCCTTCCCTACTAAAATGGACTTGCATCCAATTTTACGGTGTTTATGCGACAGAAAATGCTTAAAAAAGGGAGGCCAAAAGCACTTTAGAAACAAATTCTGGTGCCTGATGCCCACATATATTAAGTTCTCTACACTTCCTCTCAAGTTTTGGTTCCTTTGGTTACATAATTCTTTTGGAATATGTTGATGATTGTTACAATAAATCAATCAGTGTCTTGACCTATGTTACCTGGTTCCTCGGTTCGCGATTCGAAATTGGGTTTTGGTTTGTAGTTCACCACTCTAGAATGAACCCGATTCGTAGGGGTAGGTAGAGATAATTCGTTTCTTGGTTCGCTTTGGTTCCCTAGATCGGTTCGGTTGTGCATATATATAATTCAAGCATACAAGTTACAATTATAATGTTAAATTTTTTTTTCTAAGTTAAATATAAACAAATTAATATAATAATTCAAATTGTAAAAAAAATACTAATAAATTGGTTTGGTTCACCAAACCCAATCAAAATCCGGTTGGTTCGTGGTTCGCTTGATTTTACGAACCCAGTACAAACCAAACCAGTTCATACCGCGAACTGGTTCGGTTCATGGTTTGGACTAGTTCCGACAAATTGGGTAACATAGGTCTTGACCATGTATTAATTGATGCTCGCTTCCGTTAAGACTTACCATCTGTTATTTCTTCATTGCTTGATTGATAAAATGGAAGTGATTGTGTTTTTTATTTTCATTTGTCCTCTTCTTGAAAATGTCAACAAGCTCTTTGCTAATTTGGTTGATAGGTTTCTTCAATTCGTGCGAGCAAGTCAGACGATAAAAGACTTTCCATATATACCGGCACTAAGACTCTTCACTTGCGGTGTGTATCTAGAGATGACAGGGCTGCATGGGTTGAGGCATTGCTGGCTGCTAAAGATCTTTTTCCTAGAATCCTCACTAGCAGTGACTTTGCACATTCTGAAGACATTGTTGTTTCAACCGAGAAGCTACGATCACGATTACAGCAAGAAGGATTGAATGAAGCGGTCATTGAAGACTGTGAATCTATTATGCTCTTGGAACTTTCTGAGATGCAAAATCAGTTGAAGGCTCTTCAACGTAAACATATAGCCTTGCTTGACACATTAAGGCAGCTAGAGGTAATTTATAATTGAAAAGGGAACAAAACAATGATTAGAGATAATATATAATTGAACAAAAACAATGAATATGCAGATATAGCATGGTTTTCTAGGAAGGGATCTGTTCAATTGTGGTCATTCTTTCAATTTATTTTGGCTTCACATATGTCATATCTATTTGTAGATCTTAGTCACCATATATGTGTATCCATGTTGTCTACCTTTCGTTCTATGTACTGTTTCTGTTCCTTTTTTTTTAAACATAAAAAATAAAATAAAAATAAAAAATCTTGTTCATCAATACTAATTATAACAACGCAGTTGCCAACTTTTAACAAGAGAAGTTTACAGGATTCACAAGTAAGTGCTTCAGTTAGTTTGCAGTAGAGCTGTTTTTTCAACTACATGTGCTATTTTTAGTTAATGTTGGCATATTAACTGTTCTAAACGTAGTTGATATTTTCAAATCACAACTCTTTTTTCCCCAAACATGAGTATCTAAAAACATTTTTAATTCCAATATCCAAGTTTTGACATTTAGATCTAAAATTGTGCTTGAAATTTAAATATGGAAACCACTTTTCATAACTAGAGGAAAGACACGTGCGATGCACACGATGCTCTAGAAATGGCACCACTTATTTCGTTTCTCTGAATTTAATAATCATATAATTAAGATAAAAAATATTGACTCTAAAAATAGATATATTACCTTTTTATATTTCATTGTTGATTACCAAAAAAAAAAATCTTTATAGGGTAATATAGGAATTTTAAATAAAATAAAAATCAATTATATATTTAAAAAATAGAAGTTAGCAATGGATATAATTAGCAATATTTCAGTAGGAGCTTTCTAATGTACTCTAGCAAATAATACATTCTGAAAAAGAAGGGGTGATTCATTTTTAATAAAGTAAATATAAGAAGGTGTTGGTTTTAAAAAAAAGAAAATTCTGAGAACGTGATAGGGATGTGGATAAGACATTTTTGGTGTATTCAAGTGTTTTGATGATTTTCAAACTCTTACACATTCTAATGGTTTCCTTTGGGGAGAAAAATTCTAACTTCAGTAGCCACTATCAGTGGTCAGGAACCCTGCTTATCTTTACTTAGCAATACCTAATAGTATATATAAATGAAAGCACACCGATAATAAATTAGTTCTGCTATCTTCCTTTCAAATTTCATTATCGGTTTGCAAATAACTAGAAATATTGGGCTACAGTTTTGTCTGTGGTACACTATACTAAAGTTTATTTTCTGTAGCCTGCATATAACAAGTTAACTGCTAAATGCTTATGTCTCTTGTAGTGATATCATAGACCGATTTTCGTTTTATTATATCTTCTGCCAGTTTTCATCGATTCCCTTCTACATTTTTCAGCTCGTGGCTTTCCCTTTTTTGTATCCCACCAGAGCAGGAGAAAGAAGAATTTTTTGTTTTTGTTTTGAGGATATCATTTGTTCTTCATATTTTGTATTGCAGACGGAGAAAGTAGAGCTGGAAACAACTGTAGTGGATGAAACCAAGGGACGCAAGTCGTACTGTGGGCAAGTGAATGGAAGATTCAGTGGTAAGTAGTCATCATCATCATCTATTCCTTAAGCCAAATGTTAGCATAGGTAATGTTTAATTTAAATTTATTTTTGATAAACTGGGTTGGTAATGATTTTGGATACCACATTTGAATACATCGTACATTGACCGGGTTATTGATGACTTATTTTTAATGTTGTGAAGCTTTAAGAACTTCATCAGAAAGGACTATGATTATGTCAGCTATTTAGTTAGAGAAACTAACTGGGTTTCCAGTGGCTTTAAGTCGTTGTTGATGCTAATGCAGCTGAGATTCTCTTAGGAAAAACATAATGTTCGCTGGTCCTAAATAGGATTCGTAGTTGACATGTTTTATTATTTTCTGTTATTCTATTTATCTTTTCCAGTTAAGCACCAGACAGGACTGGTTTCGGATTGGACTTATAATGCCATGGAAACATCTTATCTCACATTTTCTCTTGTGCAAATTTTGCTTCTCTTAAGAACGTCCTGATTTGTCAGTGCTATATTCTTTCTGAAGTATCCATTCCATTAGAAGAGGAGATGCTGTGATCTCTGTGTGAGATATCTCATGAGAGTGCTGCTTAAATACCTATAAAATGTTCTAGTTTCAACTGAGTTTAGTAGTTCCCCTCACTCTTATTTCTTTTAACATCACAGATTTCTATTCCATTATGTCCGAGGGCAGTGCAAGTGATTCTGATGCAGATAATGAGAGCCAAGATGGAGTGGGTGTTGAAACAGATGAAGATGATGGGATATTTTTTGATACGACGGACTTCTTGTCTTCAGAGTCTCTAAGAAGTGCTTCCTATCGTAGTAGGGAAATTGTGGGAAATCCTTGCTGTTCTTTAACATATGATAAATGTTCCTTCGATCGCATATGTGAAGTTGACATGGAGATCAAGACCATTGACTATCCCTACGTGAGAAGAAGGGATAGGTTGCCTGAACCAAAGGAAAAAGTGAAGCCGGTTGGCCTGTGGGCAATAATTAAAGACAATATTGGAAAGGACCTATCTGGAGTTTGCCTTCCTGTTTACTTTAACGAGCCACTCTCTTCACTGCAGAAGTGCTTTGAAGATTTGGAGTATTCATATTTGGTTGATCGAGCACTTGAATGGGGCAAGCAGGTCAGGTCCTCAGTTGTGCTTTCATTTGTGGCAAAGCAGTTCCTTAAAGCATGATCTACATGTTTCATTTTAACACAGGTAGTTAGTATGCTGGCCTTAAGCCTCGAGGCACACACGTTATCATAAACTTAGTCATTTATGTAGGTTTCCAATTCGTTTATGCATATTACATGTCATGCAGGCATGACTTATCCTTATAGGTTCATTATTTATTTTTCTTTGCTTTATACTGCAAATAAACTGATTTAGTTTTTAGGTAATACCAAATTATATTTTTATTCATTAAAAACTTTCCATATGAAAATTTGAAATAAACTTTGTATTTCAGCCTAATTATAATCCAGCTAACCTAATTATTTAACCACCCTTAAATTATCTTTGTTCATAAAAAAGACTCAGACATGGGGACTTTCTTTTTTTCATTTTGCTTGAGAGAGTTGATGAAGCATAATATAGTTTTTAATAGCATTAATGCAATTATCAAAATCTCTTTAGAGACTAGAAATTTGAAATCTCTAAAGAAATTAAAAGCACGAGTTTTCCCCAAAAATTAGTCGTAATTTTTTGCTTATGAAAAGTATTGTAAAATGGTCTATGAAGGTGCTTGGTAGTTGGTTAAGGTTGAAGACTGTTAATACCATGACCTGGGTCTACTCATTTCTGACCACTAATCTTTCTTGCTTCACAAAAAAGTTTATTATGTTGTAAAATAAAAGATGTTATTTAATGCAAGGAATTAAATTTCGATTTTTTGTCTTTCAGTCAGTCTAGAAATGGAAATATTTTGTGAATTTTTTTTGGCTCATGTTGGAAGATAATTATCATGGAAAATATGGAATTGTTGGGGGAAATGATGGAAATATTGAGGAATTTTTATTGAAAGTACAGAAATGATAAGTAATATGGAAACATGCATTAGACCACACTTAAGTAATAGAAATTCTATTACAGGCTTATGAAGTATGAAAATAAAGATCAACAATGTTTCACTACATGTTTACACAAATATTTGAGAGCCCGAGAATGAAAGCAACAATAATTAAGTACTATATCCACAGGTTATTTTATATATATGACTAATAAGAACATGGAAGATTGTATCTACATGCTTAAATGAATATATTAATGTGCTTAAAATACATCAATATTAGATAATATAGATATTTCTAATTTATTTATACTAATTGAATATCACATATAATTTTTTATATTAGCGATCATTGTTATCATGTATAATTTGCAAGTCCTTTGTACGGGCTATTTATAACTTTTGTTGTTTTTATAAATTTATAATATTTTTTGTACAAAATATTTCAGTTAAAGTTTATTTTTATCTAAATATTTCCATCAAGATCTTGCATTTTTGTATCCAAAATTTGATCATTTCGGTCAAAATTCACTATGCACCGAAATATTTCATGAAATGAATAGTGAATTCCACTAAAATATATATTAAAAGAAACCTTTAGTTTCATAGTGGACCTTTTGGAAATGGAAACATTTCCTGAAGATATGTTGAAATTTAATACTATGATTTAATGCCATTCACAATCTAGTTTTTCTTCCTTCCCATACTGCCATTAAAGAGACATTATAGCACACATCTGAGCTCTGTAAAACCTGGGCCTCATCGAGAATATCTGCTGTTTGATTTGCCAAGGAGTGTGGAATGACCCTCATATATGTTCTCTGACCATAGGTGCTCCTTACCTTGTTATAGCCGCCCCTTGTATGTTTTGAATCATATGTAAACTTGTCTGCCACCTACTAGTATACATCATATGAATTTAAGTACCAAAATATGGTTCTTGACTCATGAATAAACTGTTCAGAAATGTCAGCATATCAGGTTCATGGGGATCAGTGTGTTTGACACTTCATAAAGGTGTCAGCCACCAACACACATGATAAAAGCATAATTTTAGAAAAATCTGTTCAAAACATACCTTTTCTCGGTGGATCTTAGATTATATGAGGTAAGCTAAGGCTGATATGTGGATCTTAGATTATATGAGGTAAGCTAGGCTGACATTGTTTGAATACCATGAATGAGAAAATGGGCTTGTATGTGGTGCAGGGAAATAGCTTGATGCGGATTTTAAATATTGCAGCTTTTGCTGTTTCTGGCTACGCTTCGACAGAAGGTCGTCAATGTAAGCCATTCAACCCTCTCCTTGGGGAAACGTATGAGGCCGACTATCCAGACAGAGGACTCCGTTTCTTCTCTGAAAAGGTTAATTATTTTCTATTTCCACGATAATTTGCTATTCATTTGAAAACTTGTGAGCTATATTAGGTTGGCACTACTTGACATACCCATGTGTCACATGGTTTAGAAAAATTGAAGTGGAAGTCACATTTTCTTGTTTTTTTGTTTTTGTTTTTCAAAGAATCGAAGTGTGAGATTCTACCATTGCTGTGCGGTAAGCTACTACTCATGTAATAATATGTAGCATTGATTCAGGTTAGTCACCACCCAACAATTGTTGCTTGTCATTGTGATGGAAGAGGCTGGAAATTCTGGGCAGACTCTAATCTAAAAGGCAAGTTTTGGGGGCGTTCTATCCAGCTTGATCCTGTTGGAATTCTCACTCTGCAATTTGAAGATGGAGAGACATTTCAGTGGAGCAAGGTCACCACTTCTATCTACAACATTATACTTGGTAAAATCTACTGTGACCATTATGGCACTATGCGCATCAGGAGCAGTGGCAATTACTCTTGCAAGCTCAAATTCAAGGAGCAATCTATCATTGATCGAAATCCTCACCAGGTATGCTAGTAGTTGCAAATGAAACTATAAAAGGCAAACTCCTTTACCCTTTCCCTTGTTACCTCTATGTTTGCTTAAATTTTAGGCTGACAACCCGAAGCTTTCTATCCCCCTCCCCCATCCCACCCCCTCTCTTTTGGACAAAGACTTTGATCACTTTTTGCATGTTAACTCTCGAGGAGCATTTCCCAACAGTTTTGCAATGAGGAAACCTTGTGATCTATTGGTTAGACCCATAGTGACAAAGTTGGGGTTTGGGAATAATTTGACCAGAGAAAGTTTCGGAAATAGTCAGGAAAACATCTGATATATTAATATTTTGTTTTTTAAGTATAAAAAATATATATTTCCTATATTGAAATGATAAAATAACACTTAAAAATGCTAAAAATAAAAATAATATATGATTTTTTTTAATAACTTAGTGAATTTTTTTACGATTTAATTGATAACTAAGAAAATCGTGATTTAATCGCTATTTTTTCAAAAAGTCACTGATTTTTGTCACCATGGTTAGACCTTAAAATGACACTGTTTAATTTTTTTTCCCTGCCTGAAATCCTACTTCCTCTTGCTTTGAAGCTTCAGCCTCCATGCCCCAGTAGAAGGGGTGTACTTCAAAAGATAAATACCCTCTTATTTTCCATCAACTGTCATAAACTTCCATAATAAGTCAAATGAGAATTCAATTGGGTCATCGAAGAAAACATGGGTCTCATAACCCGAAGAGGCCAAGCTATCAACTCCAAAAAAGGTGCTTTGTTTGTTTAACTGAATTTGCTCGACCATGGTTTTAAATGAAGTAGCTCTCTCTATATCTGAGGAGGAAACTTGGTGTCTCTACCCCAGGAATGCTCACTATGTTTTTCAGGATGCATGATGTACATATGGCACACCTTCATGCAATCCCAATTTGGTCTCTGCAGGTTAGTAGGCCACTCCTTCGATGATAATAAACATGTTTTTTGAACATGCAGGTGCAAGGGTTTGTGCAAGACAATAGAACTGGAGAAAAAGTAGCAATGTTGATGGGGAAGTGGGATGAAGCGGTATATTATGTGTTAGGAGATCCAACTACAAAGCCAAAGGGTTATGATCCAATGTCCGAAGCTGTGCTGTTGTGGGAACGAGAAAAATCAGTTACCCAGACACGATATAACCTCACACCTTTTGCAATCTCTTTGAATGAATTGACACCTGGTCTAATGGAAAAGTTGCCTCCAACTGACTCAAGGCTCAGACCAGATCAGAGGCACTTAGAGAATGGTGAATATGAACTAGCCAATTCAGAGAAGCTCAGGCTCGAACAGTTACAGCGACAGGTATGTTCCAACAGATGGGTTTTATTTTTATTTTTTACTTCTAATTGTATGTCATTCCCTCACATTTATTGTATCTTTATGTCATTTGCTTTTACATCATGCAACGCAGAGGTGAAAATTGTCAGGCTTGACCATGATTTAGTTTTGGGGTTTCTTACTCATCATAAACGGGATCTGCTATTGACACCCTAAATTTTACTTATTACACCCCATTTTCTTATATATTTTATCCCACCCAACTAAATATTAAAACAAGCCAGTCAAACATTACAGAGGGTTGGCTAAAATTGTTATCTTGACATAAAATGTTATAATACTCTCGTTCAAACAATTTCAGTAGTTGTATACAATTATGATTAGGCTCGTATAAAATCCAATACTCAGAAAATATAAATCAGAGAGAGTTTCTATTGGCACCCCAACTTTTACTTATTCTCAGTCATTTACTTATTTTGTTTATTTTTATTTGGGGTGTAATTAGTAAAAGTTGGGGTGCCAATAGCAGTTCTCTTATAAACTTAGATTGATTTTTCTAGGAAATTGAGCTTTGGGGCACTGCACCTTGGGCCCATTTTCTGTGTAGTCACTGACATTCAGGATGAATTCATTTCCTGAAAAAAGATCAAATTGAACAAAATTTTACATTTAATTTGTTGTGCAGGCGAGGAAATTGCAGGAGAGGGGATGGCAGCCCAGGTGGTTCAAGAAGGATGAGGATGGTTGTTACCGTTATGTAGGTGGATACTGGGAAGCAAGAGAGGATCAGAAATGGGATGAGATTCCGGAGATATTTGGCCAAAGCAGTGATACTTCTCCATGTGCAGAGGAAAACTAAGATCACATTCGGTCCACTCTCCAACTCCTGTAACATCTTTCAGTTCCTTTCCCTGGATTTTGATCCCACGAAGTTATCATTACTGCCCTTTGTAAGTTATCACGGCTTTTTTTATTATTTTATATAGTAGTGATATTTACGCCTTGATGTATCAGGTGTTCTGGTTTATTGTAAGGAGTTCTTCAAACTTATATTTAGGTGCTTATTTTTTTAAGTAGTGATGATATGTTGTGTTCTCAAGAGACCTTGTTTTCATGTGTTTATACATATAGTATGTAGGGAGTATGCAGCCCATCGTCCCACTGGGTTCTATCAAACATTTTTATTTTTCTCTGACATTGATATTAGAATTTTGTACTGACCACCATTAGGTACCCCTTTGAATCGGGTTTGGATCAGATTGGTTATGACCTGATAAGAAATTTATTAGATCCATACCTGCTTGGGATTATATCATTTTAAGCTCTGGACCCAATCTGATACAATGTGTTGCTCTGGGTCTTATCTGAAAATCAATATATTTCGATTGATCCTATTCCAATCTAATTTGATTTGGTAAACAATATATATAAAATATAAACGTGAGCGTTCAAGGGGACATAAGTAAAAACAATCATATTTCAAAATATGGGGCTATAAAATTTGGGTTAGAAGATCATCCTCTAAAAACTCAACTCAATCTGAAACTTCTAACCCATATTTTGAAAATGATTGGTTTTTTACTAATGTACCTTGAAAGCCCCCCAAATATAAAATACATCAATATATATTATCAGATTGGGTCCCAATTGATTTTAGATATGTTTGATCCAAATTTAGTTTCATTGGCTATCAAATGGGGTCCTTTTTGGAACCTAAATCCTTGATCTGGATCCTGACTTAATCAGATCAGATGGATTGGATTTTGGGACTGATCTGAACCATTGACTGCCCTAGAAAACCCACTCATTCACTGAATTTTGACATGGCAGACTAATTTATAAACCTTTATTTCCAATATCATATAATAAACCTAATACATGAACCGCTATGAACTTTTAACTAGCATCAAATCTGTTACAATTTGTATGTTTAGAGTTCGTCCTTAAGAGGAGAGGATCCTTTAGGAGAGGACTTGATGGGATAAGAGGCCTCCATGGCTATCCCACACAGCCCTTCTTTAGCAGAGATGCCACGGTGCATCCTTATGTAACCATTCTCTCCCCATTCTACTCCCCATGAGTTCTTCACTATCCAGTATTTGGTCCCATCCACAGTTGTTCCATACCCCACAATTGCCACCCCATGATCCAGTTCTACACCGCATTTTCCATTGAACACGCCCTACGATCAATAAAATTATAGCTTAAAATAAATCAACTTGTTCTACCAACAAAATTTACTTGAGAATAAGAATCAATCAGGTTGCTTAACCTGAGGATTAGGAGTTTGATTTATATAAAATATAATTTTTATTTTCCTTTTTGATATAAATACGTTGTGACGAGGAAAAGATTTCGATGGAGTAGGGTTAGGATAATTATAATTTAATTGAACTAACGAAAACCATACCTCCGAGTAGAATTGGAAATCAGAATCTCCAGCATCTATGGCAACAGAAACAGGTTGTTTGGCTACAGCTTTCATCAAGGCATTTTCGTCATTTGCGGGCACAATCTCATGCCCGTTTATAGTCACTACTTCTGTATTCTCCTACAAAGCCAACATATTATCCACAAATTCACGTATACTAACCTTACATAATCAAAATCTAATGATTTAATCTACCTTCAATGCGTTACAAGTTCCATCTTTGCCCTCGTATGGATAGTTTTTCTCAGTCGTTAGGCCCCCGTTTTCCTTAATAAACTCAAACGCGTATTCCATTAGTCCTCCATTGCAACCTTGATTCTCAGTGTTGTCACAATCGATGAGTTCTTGTTCAGACAACGACACTAACTTATTTGTTTTAATTTTGTTTATGCCCTCAACCGCAACTACAGTTGAAAATGCCCAACAACTACCTACAACATCGACAAGATCAAGTTAAAAAAATATATCATGAACAAGATTAAAAATTCCATCTCGAGACAATGTTTTGGTCAAGGGAAAAATTGAGATGGTCTTCGAAAATATTGAACATTTCAATTTTGTTCTAGTCTCGGTCAAAATTGGAATATCTCAATTGAAACATTTCAAGATAATCATAAATAATATCAAAACATCCTATGTTTCAATTTTTTTTAAAATTTATCTAGACCAACATATTTTGAAATGGAATGAAACTTTAAGCCATGAACATGACAATAACAAGTCAATATTCATCCTAGAGTATAACAACTTACCACATTGGCCTTGATCCTTGACATTGGTGACTGCACCTTTCTTCCTCCAATCGATCGAAGTTGGGAGATTATCTACCTTTTCATCCATGAAGCTCACATTCCCATGTCGATTCCCTCGGAACATCCTATGATGGTTCACTTTAGAGCTTGCGTACAAGCTCTTGAACTCATGGTTGGTCATGTCCGCGAATTTGTTCAATTTCAATTTATAAGGTTTATCCATCTTGTTAGAGCTGTGAACATGCTTGACATTCTCTTTAAACACATTGAAACGCTTATGCTTGTCGTTGAGGTTCCGAGAAACCGTGTGATGGCTTCTCCACCTCTCGTACAAGTCAAAAATACTTTCTTCGGACGCCAAATCCTCCTCATGGAAATCAAAGCTCTCCGCGAGTCCAAGAATAAGTGCTAATGTTAAAGCAACCAAAACAAACTTACCCATCTCCATTGCTTTGTTCCCTACAAGATGGGAATTCTTGGTTTATATAGAAAAATTCTCTAGAAACAAACAAACTAAGAAAGTGATTATAAGTGAGGTTGGTTTCTTAAGGGCAACAAAGAACAATAATTGAGAAAGTTATGAAGATGGGATTTCTATATAAGCAAGTCCTTTTTTAAGATTGGTTTCAACTTGGAAAAGAAAAGAAGGATAAAGTAGAGAGAGAGAGGTTGCTTTAGGTGTTATTGTAGTGTGTTTGAGATGATGTGTAGTTTTTGAGGTCATCCTGACAAGCCAAACACGCTAAACTTGTGTAACTTGTTCACTGAGGTAACACCGTAACTGAGTTAGTTATGCTGCTTAGGTAAGATGATATATACTGACAAGTGTCAATGATGAATTTGCTGTTTTCTTAGTAGAAAAAGTTTGATGGTTTTTAGCCTGAAAATGCTTTGATTGGTTACTTCTAATTGGGTGATTTAAACATGCCCCCTCTATGTTTTGACTAATATTACAGATACCCCTGTGTTTATAAAGTGATGAGACATGCCCCCATTGACCTAGGTTTTGTCTTAGAAACTAATGTAAAATGACTAAAATACCCTTCTATTCAATCTCTAGTGAAATTTTTTTTAAACAAAAACTCTTAGATTTCATCCCGAAGACCATCATGTTCAAGCTCTTCAACTTCGATGAAAAATTAATTTTTTTAACTTATTAATCATTTTCTCTAATCTATCATTTTCAACCACACCCTCTTGTAGAAAACCCTAGATTTTTTCTACATTGAACCAGTCAAGCCTTCTACTACTCCAAAAATCATATCTCACTCTCGAAGTTTGTAAGTTGAATTTGGTATAATTTTTTCGTTGAGATGGCCGGTGCTTCTCCAAAAATCCGATATTAGTTTTGAGTTTTGAAGGTTGAAGAAGGTAAAATCTTTAAGATTGGAGACTACCCCATGTTGAAGTTGTCTGATTTGGGAAAAAAATCAAGTGGTATTCTACTTAAAAGTTGAAGATAAGGGCATTTAGGTCATTTAATTCTCTCTCGGGAAAGACCTATATCAAGGGGGGCATGTCATCAATTTGAAAACACGGGATATCTTTAATATTGACATATCTAAGTCACTCTCCCAATATTTGATCATTTTTCGATACTCAAATCGAAGGTCCATGCATCTCTAATGATTTTTTATTTATTTATTATAGATTTAATAAAGATGATCCGAATATCAACCCATTTTTAGACGGTGGACATCAAACTTTTCTATGTTGTGGAAATAACAAATTAATTTTACGTTTTGAAATTTTGAGATGGGAGTGCAACGTGTTATGCGAGGAGCTGACATCAAACTCTTCGTCTGTTTGGTAACCGTTCTGCCTTTAAAAGTGAAAAAATGCTCTAATTTTTGTTTCTGAGATAATAATTCTAGAAAATCAATTCCATGGAAAATGATTTGTAACAAACGAATTTTCCTTTAAAAGATTTGTTTGTAAATGTCACTTGTGAACAAACAAATATTCTTCTAAGCTCTACCTAGAAATATATGGACAGTCCATCAGGGGTTTTTACCATTTTAAGGCCATTTTGATTAAATTAAATATGGGTTGTATTTGGTAGATTAATGGAAATGAACTCATATGTTCAAATATAGAATCCCATCTCAATCACGTAAATCCAAAATCCAACGGTCAAGCTTTGTCTTAGAGATACATAATATATTATCGGGATATGTATTTGATTAAATCATTGGATATCACATTTACACGATCAAGATTATGTGTGAACAGATGAATTCCTTTTTCACGAGTCCATGAATCCTAACTCATTAGATATATTTTAGCCTAAAGATGTAATGGAAAGTTAAAAAATTAATCAATGTAGATTTCGATAAATAGTGCCCATCATTCTCTCATTATAATAATAAGAAATAGATTCGTGATTTTCTGAATCGAAAATTTTCACTTGGTCTGTACGTGGCTGACGTGCCGAGAGCACAGGGCCATAGATCTTTTTCTTTAGGATACACAAGAAAATGATCAACAATTCTGTACCCTTGCCACGTCATCCAAGTACAGATCGAGTGAAAATTTTTGAATTAGAAAATCATTAGAGTAATAAATGCAATACACATGAGGTGAAAAATAAAATGTAAATCACATGGAACAAAGCATTAGAAGCTTTGATGAACCTTAAAGATTTGTTGTTCATCATTGATCCAAAACCGTTGATTGATGAGATACTAATACTTGTCACAATGAGAAAAGAGATAATTGAATTTGTTAAATAGGTTCAAAGTGGGAGAAATTGATTTGATCAAAGCCCTACTTCTGTCCCTTCTAGGGTTCTATAAAATTTACTTCTTCCTCACTTATTATCCTTTTCCCTATCTATTTCATGTCAAACCCACGTTTCCTCTCTCATTTCTCCCACTTTAAATCTATTAAAACCAATCAAACTCTGTCCTTTTCAATCTTGAGTGATTGTTATTTTGTTTAATTTCTTCGAATCACTTTCTTCCACTTTGAATTATTTTTAAAACTATAATGTAAGACTACTTTAATTAAAATAGGTGTCTACTTTATTATATATATATATATATAAAGTCGTGATTTTCTGACTCAATTATTTGATTGCTTCCTTCGGGATACACAAGGAAAAAGATCAACAGTTCTGTGTCCTTACCATGTCAGCTGAGTGAAAACAATCGAATCAGAAAATCATTATTATTAGCCATAAAAAATAAGATGCAAGGGCTTTTGAAAATTAATTTATGTGAACTTACACAAACAATATCCACTCTACAATAATATATATAGTAGAGATTTGATTAGCACGATTGATATTGTTAATGCTCATGAATACATACAAAGTATGTATGTATTTCCATGAACAAGTGTTCTTGTTCCACCCATTGCAATTGTACCATCGAGATTGAGTCTATAAATTAACAAATAAAGAAAAAAAATATCAAGCGAGTGAAGAAGAGTTGTTAATAACAAGTTATCCTTCATTCGTTAACCGATTATAACTTGAGCAAAGGAGTGTACCACGACCGTGGTTGAGACGGACAGCTCCATACTTTCATGTTGAAACTGAAGAGATTTCGCTGGGAGAGAAGCACCATCACGACATGAGGCTTGCCGGAAGATTCTAAAACCGACTAAGAGATCCAACATGAAACACCTAAGGTCACATATCATCTTGGTCGGTTAATAGTCCACGCACGAACCATTCATGAAAACATTTTATACAGAAAATGCCACCAAAGCCAAGCCGATGAACGCTGCAATCCTACAAGTGCTCATGAACTCATATGGTGAAAAACTATGAGATCCACCGACTTGTATAACAATGATCAAATCCAACTGGACTACCGTAACAAAACATGCGCAATGGCACATACTTGGGGGCCTATGCAAAGTTGGCCTAGACATGATTACATGTATTGAGATTTCATGCAGGGTTTAAACATGATCAATGGCCAATACTTCACCAACACGTAGATTTATCATTATGAGTTTATTATTACTTGTTTCAATTAAGAAAACCAGAGTTTCTATAATAAAGTAAAGATCATGGGGAAAGAATCACATAACAACAACAAATCCTCTTCATTTTGTGTCAATTGTAATTATGCAACTAAAAAAGCTGAACAACACACCATAAACCCATAAATAAAAATGCCCAAATAATTCTTTCCACAGAACGAAACTGGTGCATGAATTATACATTAAGGGTGAAGAAACGATTTACCCAGACCATACTCTATCCAATCGGTCGACACTCTTCCGAGCTCTCTCTACCTGATGATCAATACTTTTTCGTGACTTCTCAAAGCAATCTACACTTCGTCGAGACATATCCATATGGTTAAAAGGGATTCTTAACTTTTCTACATTACTAGATTTGTAATCATGACTTTTCAGCTTTTCAAGCCTGTCGGTGCTTTGTCTTGGTTTCTCTCTTCGGTCAGTGCTCTTCCTAGATGCCTCGAAACAATCGGTACTCCGTCTTGACTGTTCAAACTGGTCTGTGCTCCGCCTAGAACTGTTTCTTTGAGAAGGTGATCTTTCGACCGTAGAAATGAACTTCTTAAGGTGCTTAATGTATTCGGGATAAAGCTCTAAGTCACAATGGTTCCCTCCTTTAATCCATAGAGGTTCGTATTTTTCCCTACATAGTTCCCAAAGCTGCTTACCATGAGAGCAGTCCACGACTTCGTCAGAGGTTCCCTGCAAAGAAAAATTAATTACTAGGCAGAGGAAAAATAAAGAAAAGAGGGGAAGAAAAAGGAAGAAAAATAACAGAAAAGAAGATAATAGTGAGAGAGAATAAAATTACACCAATCCTCCTTGGCTAGGACACCGACATAGCATTTGATGACGTTGGAACCAAGGAGAACCAGAGGTTCATCATTAATGCCAAACCCAAAGTTTTTTGATTCTATGCACTTGTACTAACCTGACACCCATCAAAACTTAACCTGATTGCATCCACCTATTGGAGGACTCCAATCCACATGGATATCAAAATGACTTGGGGGGGGGCTATACTAACTTCTCCCATTCTATTAAAATTTCATCATGAGTAATGCCCATAAACACAACAATGCAAGAACCCAATATCAAACTATTACCATAATTATTTACAATGATGTTGATGGTGCTCTTCTCAACAAAGAAAATTATATTTGTCTCGTCCCAAGGATTATACCCATAGCCTAGTTGGTTGATACATTTCAATGTAACTTTCAGGTCATGGATTCAAGTCCAGCTTATCTCCCCACCCTCCCCAAAAAAAAAAAAAAAGATAATTGTCTTGCCTTAAATGCCCAAAAAGTGGTTGAGAGAGTTAACTTCCAAAGAATTCAAACATGTTTTCTGAGTAGGACCACTTTCCATTGAGCAATTAGCTCCAACACAACATCGTCATCTTACAACTCATCCAAACTATTGGGGTTGGCAACACAAACCATAATTTTGCCATTCTACTCGTATCTTGGGTCATTTCTTAAGTCAGGGAATGAATCTTCATGTCTATTCTTATTAACTCGATCCATGTCATTTTTGACCTATCTCTTGCTCTTTTCGACCCCACGACTTGCACCAAAGCATTCCTCACTAGTGATGCTATTGATTTTCTTTATACATGCCCAAACCATCTTAGGAAATGAGATCCACTTATCCACTTAAGTTCAAGAAGTCACAAAAAAATTTAGCTACCTCAAAATAAATGTAAAGGTGATTTACCATCTGACCATCCTTATTGCACATAACATAGAACATGTGAAGTGAAAGCACTTTATTACTCCCCTTGGGTATCACTTGACTTTATTCTTTCTTGTGAAATCCATTGCCATTATCATAGGAGCAATCGGATTCCTATTTTTCAAAAGTGGGAAAGAAAATGTATTTCCAAGACAAGAGCTTTGAAAAGGGTTGGAAGAAGAACAAATGACCGAGGTTCAAGGGAACAAACTCCTGTATCAACAATGCTTTAAGAAATATAATTTTTTTCATAAAACTCTAATAAAAATCCTTGACTTATAAATATATATATAAAACTAAAAAACCAAAACCAAACTAACCAGCAATGCTACACACTCAATCCCACTTAAAAACAAAGTCTTCAAAGAAGACCCCCTTTGACTCACTAAAAGCCTTGGTCCACAAAAATAAAGACCCCAAAATAGACAAGATTATCTCTTGGACCGGAGATTCCTTCCCCTCAAAAGTCCTAAGGTTTCTTTCCTTCCAAATTTCCCAGCAAATCGCAAATGGAGTGATACTGCAGTCACCTCTTAAAAGCCAAAAAACCCACTCCTATGGCTAGCCACTCTTCCACTAGCTTACGAAAAGAGCTTGGAGCACACCAAGCCACCCCCAAAAGCCTTAGGAAATGAACCTAGGTCATGGAAGCCACCTTGCAATGGACAAGAATGTGATCCACGGATTCGCTATTCTTTTTTGCATAAATCACAATAATTTACCGCGATGACACCTCTCTTGATAACATCATCCACAGTAGGGATTTTCCCCAAAGAAGTAACTCAAATAAAGAAGCCAACTATAGAAGGAACCTTTAGTCCCCACACCTCCACCTCAGGAAAAGACTGAGAATGCAACCCCACCAACTCACTATAAAAAGATTTGATAGAAAACAACCCTTTCTTACCTGAAACCCAAATACGCGCATCATCTTCACGAAAGCTTAAAACCAACGAATCTAGTGCCGCTATGAGGCTACCCACACGATCTAATTCTCAATCACTGAAGTCTTGTTTGAAGCCAAAATCCCAAGGTACACCTATCTCCAAAGGATTCAAAAAAGAATATATGTTTGAGTCTTTTTTCAAAGACGTAGCAAAGAGATTCGGAAATTGGTTCTTTAAGGGGCTCAAACCACACCACTGATCCTCCCAGAGCCACACCCTTTGCCCATTCCCAATCTTGAAATTAATCAAATCCTGGAAGAAAGAATTTTAGAATTCCTTTCCAAACACCACAACCAAATGACAATTGAGAACCACCACTAAGCAAAACAAAATTCTCCTCGCCAAATTTCGCTTCAATGAATACGTTCCAAAGGGTATTATAGTCAATACCAAATCTCCATAACAACTTCCCTAAAAGCGCTTAATTCATCTTCTTTAAATTCAAAACCCTGATGCCTTCAACTTTCCTTGGAAGCAAACACACTTTCAATTCACCAAGTGAAACTTTCTATTCCCATCATTATCATGCCAAAGGAAATCCTTAGACATCTTCCTTAAGTCTTTTCTCCACCAAACTTGGCATGGTGAACAAAGAAAGATAGTAAAACGCTATGCTAGCCAAAACACTCTTTAACAATGTTAATTTCTCCCCTTTCGACAAGTACCATGATTTCCAAGAGGATAGTCTTTTACCAACTCTCTCCAACACCGGATCCCATAATGCTTTGCTAGAATAGGCCGCTTCCAAAGGAAGCCTTAAGTAGGTGATGGAAAGCACCCCACTTAGCACCCCATCATCATCCCAAGCAACTCAATGTTGTTCACCCTACCCAGTACCCACTGCAAAGACTTTATTTTTGCTTAAATTTAAAGGAATCCTAGAGAAAGCCTCGAAACAAATAAGAACTCTATTCAAGAAACAGACTTGTTGCAAAGAAGCAACCGTGAAGATCAAGGTATCATCCGCAAACTGAAGATGAGAGACTAAAGGGCCTTGAGAGTCCACGCTAAAGCTTAACAACTCTCTAATTACCATCACCTTTCCTATTATCCTCCCAAGAACCTCCCACAATAATAAAGAGGAAAGATGACAAGGGATCTCCTTGTTTTAGGCCTCTCAAACTCTTAAACCAACCAGTTGATTCCCCATTAATTAGGACCGAGAACAAAGCCGTGGAGGCACATTTCATAACCCAATTTGTCCATCTTTGCCCGAAGCCCATTCGACCCAATAACTATCTCAAAAATTTCATTCAAATATTGAATTTTTTATCTCCGAACCATCATGAAAGTGCACCGCCTGCCATACAATCACAAAAAGCAACGCTCTCTGGGCACCAATCTTTAGAGAACGCTCACCCCTAATCGACCACTTATTATATCATCATAATTAACAAATGTTCCACTTAAAAACTAAGAAAAATTAGATTGACGCCCCCTTTTTTATTAAAAAAAAATCTCCATTTTATATCCTCTGCTGAAAAATTAAGACTATGACTACATGGTCATATGCTTTCTCAAGGTCTACTTTGCAAACCAATCCCAGGATGCCCAACTTCAACCTTGAATCAATGCACTTGTTGGCAACCATTACCCCATCCAAGATTTGTCTAACTTTACAAAAGCACCTTGATGAGATCCAATAATACCATCCAAAACCAACTTCAACTTTTCCACCAAAAAAACCATGAGGGGAAACAAGTAGATCAAAGATACGAGCATTTTTTACATAAGAAAAGATGAAAATAAAATGGAACTCAACACAAAGTGGTCTATTCCCCCAACCAAAGATAATCCAAAATCTAATCCTAACTCCATTTCCAACATCATAATGATTGGAAAAAAAACATCTCTCCTGTGTTCCCATGGAAACAGGGTTAAATTCTAGAGTTAGATTTGCAATCCACCTCACTGGGATCTATGCCAAATTTACTTCGAATAATTGAAAACAAACTGATAGATGGCTTAGAAATAAACCTCCCTCCACAAACACTTTCCAAGAAAAGCCAAATTTTGTGTGTCACCATTCTATCTAAAGATCAAGTAAACTCAAGATTGGCACGGCAAGAACCAATCCCTTAAACCATATGGTAGGAATTAAAAAACCGGTCGTATTGCTGCACAAACAAGGGAGGTGTCTCATATATGCACCTTTTTCACCTAAGTAATGAAACCTAATTAAAAAAAAGAAATGGGAAGAAGTACAAGCAATAAGGTTCATTTGGATAATTGAAATACACACCCTAGAAAAGAATTATTCCCTTGAAAAACTACAACTAAAATAACTCCCAATGATTTGGTGCTTTATAGTTGAGGTTGAAAAAGAAGGGAAATTTTTTTAAATTTGTTGTGGAAATAGTTCTTGCAATTTGCGGATCATATAGTATTAGTTGATGTGACTAGAGAGGGAATCTACACAAAATTAGAATTGTGGAGAAATGTTAAGTCCAAGGTATTTAGGATGAGTAGAACCAAAGACTGAGCATGTGAAGTGCAAATTTAGCACCAACACCCAGGAAAAAGGATGTCCAAGTGAAATTGATGGTCAAGACATACCTTGAAGCGACCAATTTGTTATCTCGTCGGGTCTATTATACATAAGAATAGAGAGATTGAGGAAGATGTTGCCCATAGAATCAAAGCCGATTCTTTAAAGGAGAGGTGTGCTTCTAGAGTACTAGGTGATAGACACATAACAATCAAATAAGAAGGAAAATTTATAAGATGATAGTAAAACCAGCCATATCTTATGGAGCTGAATGTTGGACAGTTAAGAAGTATCGTGGTAATAAATTGAGTATAGCAGAGATGAGGATGCTGAGATGAATGAGTGGAAGTATAAGGAAAAGATAAGATGACAAACAAACACGTTCGGAAAAATGTAGGAGTAACTCCAATAAGTCATAAACTAGAAGAAAGTTGGCTAAGATGGTTTGGGTGAGTTCAATGAAGGATGACTACAGCCCAAATTAGAAGAAATATCCAAGTTGAAGATCCTAAAAGAGCTAGAGGAAGACCCAAAGGAAAATGAACGGAGACTCAATTTCAATGCCAAAAAGACTTGAATTTAGAGATAGTAGAATGGAGGAACAAAATTAATTTAACAGACTCTTTGGGAGAAGGCTTTGATGTATGGAGCACCAATTGAAGTCACTATCCATACAATACGATACAATCATGTTATATACCATGTTCAGTGGACCATTGTTGTTGGCTTCGTTTGATTCTTTTCTAGACCCAGACACACAAAATCCTTCTCTCTTTATCTCTCCCCTCTCTTGAAACCAATGTAAGTAGAGTTGACATAGCATGCAACTGTACATGCTCGATAGAACCCATGTGAAACTATTGGCTTATCTCGGAAGAAAAGGCTTTTTTAAGTTTTGCTCCCTGGTGTCATTATCGAATTTTTAAAAAATACGGCCCTATAGTGTATTTTCCAAGAACATCATAAAATTTGAGTATAACACGTGAACTTGCTTACATATGCTAGTGGGTTTCAACACAACAACTTCAAGGTGAGATCACAAAAAGAATGTTGCGAGTGACTGTAATAGATGAAGATTTTAGGATAAGGCCTACTAGGTTACAAATCTCAGCATTAAAGAAAAAATTGAATTTCCAGATTGAGAATTACTTTGTGCAATTTTCAACTGCAGAAGGTTAAAAAGGAAATACTTACATGAATGATCAACACGGGACAATTAACCAATGGAATTTTGTCGATGTTCTGCAAACAATCAACACAAAACAATAATCAATCATAGAGAACATGCACGCTTGCACAGCCGGATAGAAAAGTAATGATAGTTAAATAGCCTGGATAGGAAGTGTTTAACCTTATAGATGTCAAACCAGTATGTGCGCTTTACAGGATACATGACTCTTAAGCCTGACAGTATAGGACTATGCAGAACAACAGCTCTTAATCGAGGCAAACGGGCTGCTAAATCCAAAGTAGGGCCACTTCCAACGGATTGACCATAAAGGATAATGTCTTCCTGTTTAGCACCATAACTCTCTTCCAGACACTTATAGGCAGCTTCAATATCTGCATAAGTGTTGTGCTCACTTGGCTGCAAAACAGGAAATATTTTGAGATGACACTTCTGGATGATGTCACTTTGCACCAATATTTAAACAATGAGGACTTTTATCAAGTGAATTTAAAACTGTTGCTAACCTTTCCAGTTGACTGCCCATACCCTGAATAATCATACCTGCATGAAATTACATGTATGAGAACATTTCCATTTCGGATAACCAAGTTTTTGGTATCCTCATATAGCTTTTAATGTATACATATATTTTTTTGATACGTAAAAATTTATTAATGATTGGACAAGGAGTCCTCAAGAAAAAGATACAACCTAAATTCTCCCCCCACTTACAATATCCCACCTAACCAACTCAAGTTAATTCGAAGGAAAAAAGCTGTAGCCAAGGCATGTGATGTTTACCTGAGGTACAACTTAATTTTAAAAAATTAAATTAAATATAAAATTACAGAAAAGTAGAGGAGAGTCTACGGAGCGAGTTAGTCAAGGAAAAGGAAATCATTCCCCAGAGGGGGCCCTTGCTCGTCAAGAAAGAGACCCCTTAGCGGGGGCCACCGTTCTGTCATCAACGAGTCTGTGATCCAGCAAGTAAATTAGGTCAAATATATGATGTCGATAGTTCGTTTTCCTTCTTTGAACGAACAGATCTAGGGCTAGCATCCATGCTTTCGGTCTCGATCTCATCCACATTCGAAATTGAATCAGATCAATTTAGTGATCAGTCGACCCCCTCTTTAGTTCGATGCCGCAATCAAACAAGCGTAGCAAACGAATGAAGTGATAAACGAGAGCTACTATGGTTAGTGAGTGGAGTAAAGCCTTATATACAGTAATCATAGATACGTATGAGGTAAACTTAGCTAACCAAAAACAAAAATGATGTAAACCTATTTATTGGATCCAAATAACAGACTGACATGAACATTTAATCAAGGGATGTCTGTATAGAGAGAAAGAGAGATGGAAGGTTGTCTCGCTGACGGAGATTAAGTTAAGCCAAGTCAATACTTATGTTGACACAAACAATGGATAAATAACAAAGAAAAAAAAGAGACCAAATGGGCCCAAGTCAGAATGAGCAAACCTAGTATTGAAGGTTGAAGAACTTGAAAAGGAAAGAGGTTCTCCTAAAAATAGAAATACTAGGAGTAGAATTTTATTAAAATAAGAGATATAAAATGAATCAATGACCGTTCTTGGAATAATAATAAAAGGCAGTGGAAACATCTGGCTGCCACTTATATTAAACACCCAAAAAAAGAAAAGAATAATAACAGAAAAAAAGAGAAAAAGAAGGAAAATAAGCAAGTTATCAAATTCATAAGGACATAATTAGATGCTCAAAAAGCACAATTTGCTATTTAATTAACTATGAATTGTAAAAGAGTAGTGTTAAAGTCATTGCAGTTTCCTTTATCTTTCTACTGAAAAATCAACAAAATCCAGATCTTAAAATATACTACTTTTTCAAAAACATAGAATTTATCTTCGAAGTTGATCCCTGAATATTTTAATATTTGTGTGTGTGTATTATCTTTTCGGATAGAGTTCAGACACAAAATTAAAAACTGAGCCGAGCTCAATTGACTAGTATCTCGATATTCCTTCTATTGAGTAATCATCTTCCATCAAATCATATGCTAAACACAAGTAAATTGTGACTTAAATCAATATAACTATAGAAGAGAAAAAATACCAAATATTATAGCCCGCTATGTCATATGCTGGTAACTTGGTGTCAATAATGCACCATTTCTCCCTAGGTAATACAACAAGGCACATAAAAGACAAATGAAACCAAAATACTCAAAAAAGAGCTGAGATAGTTACTAAGAAGTTCAAGACCATCCAACTAATCTCCTTGAAAAAATTACACAACAAATCCTAACCATGTACAGCTAAGTTCACCATTTAATATGCATCCCTTGGATAAAAAAACACATTTTTTTTCTATAAAACCTTGATCCAAAAGCTAACTAGCGATAAAATTGAAAATGTTATCTTGGTTCACCATCCAAACTTTCCTGTTAGGTGTAGATCAACTGATCTAGCTACAAATACATTAGGTTAGAGTGGAATCCACGAGAATTTCCAAATCTATTCTGTCCAACGACCATTCCCAATTAACCCAGATGCTAAACTAACCGTAACAACCACATTTCAATGTGAAAAGGACAGATTTATAAAAGGAAGATCTCAAAACCAGTCTAAGACTACTTTACCTTCAAACCTTGGAACAATCAAACAACAAATTGAATCAAAGAAGGAGCTCAACTCAAAAGAAAACACCATTCCCAACAAAACCCAGATGCTAAAACAGTCCAAAACAACATTAAAACCAACCAAAATCTTATTTTCAAACGATTTCCACACAAAAAAAAAAAACAAAAAAAAAAAAAAACCTCAAAAGGCACATCCATCAATTTTCCCTCTTTTTTTGGAGGGTCTAAAATTCCAAATTAGCAACAAAATTCAAACAGTATAGCAAAATTCACCTGAATTTCACTTACCCAAAAAAATCATCACAGGAAAAACTCGACAATAAAGAAAACCCAAATACCAAAATCCAAAAATAATAAAAAAAAATAAAAAAATCTCAACTTTGTTACAAAATTCAATGTGGGTATCAATAAATTCACCTGAAATTCACTTATCCAATAAACCCATCACAAGAAAAAGTCAAAAATAAAAAATAAAAAATAAAAAAAACAACAAAATCCCAACTTGTCTACAAAATTCAATGTGGGTATCAATAAATTCACCAATTTCATCTAAATAAACTCAGATAATCAACCTACAAAATGCAAACCCAATATCCCAGATACCAAGAACAAGGGACTAAAGAAAAGATTAGAAGAGTACCCCATGAGATTGACGCGTAAGTGGATGCTAAGTTCGATGAAGAGCTCATACATCTGACCAAGATCTGCAGCGTTACCATGAGAGTAAAGAAGAGTAGAGGTGGCCAAAGGGTGTCGAATGTAGATGGCAACAATTTCCGTGCTTCGACGAGTGGGCAATTTGAGGACTTCGACGTTTTCTCTATGAGGGAAAGTATTGAGAGTGATGAGACCAGTAATTTCATCTGTTACTAACTTGTACGATGGAGGATTTGGTGGAAAGAAAGCGAACTTAGCCGCCATGGATGAAGTCACCCCACCCATCTATCTCTCTCTCTCTCTCTCTCTATCTCTGAATCAAAACCAGACCATTAGAGAAAGAGAGAGAGAAAGAAGAGATCTTGTTGTTGGAACTGTGGTTCTACTAAATTCTACTTCAGAGAGGAGAGAGAGAAAGAGAGTTTCGTTTTTTTGACGAAGATGAGAGGACATACCGACTTGAGAGTATAGATCCTATCTTTTGACTCTTTTTTCAATTTTTTAATTTTTTCTCTTTTTCGAACTTTATTATTATTATTATTATTCTTAATTATTATTATTGATGAGAAATTCACTAAAGTACGCCGCATGCGCAGAAAGTAAGGAAAACTTTTTAATGGCCATGATCTAGTATTTGGAGGATAAATTACCAGATGTAGTGTACCAAACCACCACCAAAAGCATAATATCATGAGATATAGGTTTAATATGTGTTACCCAATTGTCCAATTTCAGATACCTTCTTATAATCTCAATCATATTAGTTTATACTATCAAATAACATTAATCTAATCAGGATCATGAACAATCAAGATCAAGTATGAGCAATATTTCTCTGGGCCCACCCACAAGGGCGTTCCCTCACTTACCTCGTGCGTGTGATGTGCGGGCATTGCACGTGCCCATGAGAGGGTCCCACATGCCTTGGTTCCAACCCTGGCTCATCTGATCCCTCTATTTAGATGTTCGTCCGAACACTCTCGTTATAAATAATAATAATAAAAAAATCAAAATGTCCATTCACCGTGTCATGATACCTGAAGCTTGCAAATCTAAAAAGGAATTGTACAAAAATACCAAAGAACTCATCAATAAGTATTGAAGCCTATTAGATATATGATAGAACATGGCTAAGGCAGTAATCTCGACAATTTCGATCGTTAATTGATTAAAACATTGATCATGGATTATCTCATATAGGTTTATATTTGTGAAGCTTACACTTTTTTTTTTCTATATTGTGCTTGGATTATACACTTGAGCTTTAAAACAAATTAAATACATGATTATGATCATATATGATAATAAAGGTGTAATGACTATTTATAAAGAGAAACTAGATTGATGATTTCTAATCATTGAATTTAAGAAGCACAAACAAAATATCTAAATCTAATGAGTAGAAATCATAATTAAAATTAATAAATTCTAACCAAATATTTTAGAGTTGAGATGTGAACCTAATATTTTTTTGCTCAATGACTACAAAAAACAAAAAACACAAGATTAATGAAAAAACTTATTAGCCCCACTTACATGTGAACCTTTGACCATATTGTTGGGTGTTGATGGATATTTAGCTATTTGATTATTCGTTGTATCCAACATCAATTAGTTGATTTTGGGTCTACATCATGAATTTGATTATTTTCTTGATTTGACTCCAGGAATCATTTTAGAGAGTTAATGATGGATTATTTTTTTTACTAGTAATTTAATTATGAGAATATTAAATATATTTAATACCAACTAAAATTAGAATCTAAAGAGAATGTGGAGTATTTGATTTTAATTTCACTTTACACAAAATGCCAATTTATATTTCTATTCTTCTCAACCTCCACCATAAACAAAGAGTCTAAATCCTTTATTTTTTTTAGAAGTTTTATTTTCAAAAGTTCAATTTGCTTAAGAAAAATCAAGAGGAATTACACATTATTTTTTATTTATTTATTTATTTATAATAATCAGGTATCCCTATAGACAGTGCATCGGGTCTGTATCTGGGCTTTGCTCAATCCATAAAACATGATCTTTTCCAAGGACTAGTCCTGAGTTCACACATTAGCCAAAAATAATTGTCTATCTTATTAAGTACCTAATAGGCAGGAGTGATCGTGGGGTTGGTTCTAGTTCTAAGGGGTTTCATTCTTGAAAACAAAACAAATGAGTTTTGATGGTTTATGCATGTGTCGATTCTACATATAAGTGGAACAAATGAAATCAACTCATCGACACCCCTAACCTACACTAAATGCAATTTATGGATAATACAGAGTCTTTAAATGTCAAGGATCAAGGTTTCAAGGATTGAAATCACCAATCAAGATTTAATTTTGCATTTTTATATGGAAGGATTCTAATTTACGTCCATAAGTTGGCGTTGTTTGCTATGTTGGTCAAGTCCAAGACATTTCATGTGCCCCTTCATTCTTACAGAAAATAAAATAATATTATTTAGTTGATAACGTTTTATTATAATAATGGAGATCTAAGAAAACTATATGTTATGTACATATAATAAAACTGTTACATGTGATTTAACAAGACATCTAAACCGGATGTTTGTGTCATGTGGGCCCACAAGAATAAAGAAATTAATGAGGTGTGGTTGACGAGACTTGTCTGCAAATAGCAAAGGTTGCAGATGCGTCACTTAATGTTTAGAGTTTCCATGTTATTTGTATAAATAACAGGTGATATAGTTTTTATGACATGTCCCTCCTCCTTTTGAACATTATTAGGGATATCCTTATGTTTTAAAATTGATGACATGCCCCCTTGACCTAGGTCTTCTAAATGTCTTCATCTTCAACATCGACTCCAAATCCCTTAATTTTCTTCCAAAATTAGTTAATTTAAACCTAGTTTAACTTTTAAACCTCAAGAATAATATTGAATTTTTGGAAACTCGAAAGGATAGATTTTTTTTTCCAAGGATTTCTAGAAGATATTGAAGAAAATGAAATGAATA
This sequence comes from Akebia trifoliata, assembly GCF_017979445.1. Classification (NCBI taxonomy): domain Eukaryota; kingdom Viridiplantae; phylum Streptophyta; class Magnoliopsida; order Ranunculales; family Lardizabalaceae; genus Akebia; species Akebia trifoliata. The sequence continues at coordinate 26,882,784 of NC_141381.1, forward strand.
TAGAATTAAATTAGCCAAAAATAAGTTGCCTTTGTGCAGGGGGGGGGGGGGAAGTAAGCAATTTTGTTTTCACTGCTATTATTTGTTGCAATGGCTCATAAATCCTTTGATTTTGAAAATTCTTGTGGAGGCAAGTGCCCCCAATGTAAATCCGCCCCTCTTAGAGGTTAAGAATTTGAAGATGGAGATTTTTTAATTAAATTCGTCTATAATCCTAAGATTCTCTCTCCATCAACTTCTAAATCTCAAGAACAAGATAGGATTTTTTAATAGATCAAATCAAGGGTTTAATACAACACATTGAATATGGATTGAACATGAGATTGAATAGGTCAAAATAGTTTAACTTCGAAGTTTAAGACTTGAAGATATGGGTTTAAATTTTATTCGAGATTAAGACAACTTGTCTGATATAACTCGATATCGTCCACGAAACAAGATAAATAGACAAGTCAAATGTATCGAACGAGATTTAAATATCATATGTCATTTTTCTCATTGTTGAACGAGACGACTCAAACATATCAAAAAATTCATTCGAGACGACTCGATCTTGTTTATGGACGGGACAAGATGTCAAAATGAGATTTAAAACCATGTTTAAAGATGAAAGATATTCTAGGAGAAAAAGCTAGAGATTTAAATATCATACGTCATTTTTCTCATTGTTGAACGAGACAACTCAAATGTATTAGAAAATTCATTTGAGACGATTCGTTCTTGTTCATGAACGAAACAAGACGTTAAAACGAGAATTAAAATCATGTTTAAAAATGAAAGATATTCTAAGAGAAAAAGCCAGAGACATATTGATTAGAGATGGAATATAAGAGTATTTAGGTAGTTTTATATTAGTATTGGAGATAAAACTTAAGTTAAGGGGTATTTCATAAGTTTGAAAATATAAAAATGTGGAGGGTGAGAGAATTTGAGAAAAATTAGGAGAGAAAGAAAGAGAGGGACAATAGGAGGGAGGTTTGACTAGTGGTCCCATAAATCGATTCATGCACGCCCCCATCCAAACGCTTTTGCCATGTAGGTATTTGATTTTGCCTATCCACATGCCTGTGTCCCTTCCCACTTACATGTGAAGTCTCTCTCTCTCTCTTTCTCACTTTGAGTGTAAACCAAGTTTCTCACAAATATATTAAAAAACATTTTTGAAATATAAGAATTTCAAACTTGTAATTCAAAGATGAAATATTTCTCAACCATGGATATTATTTGAGAGCTTTTATTCTTACACCAACTTTTCTAACTCCACCCCAAGATGTGTGCTAATTCTTTGATTTACATATGAATTGGGGTGGCATTAGTAAAAGTTGGTTTGGCAATAAAATCTCTCTATTATTTATATTCAACAATTATTTTCTAAGAATCAAAATGTTTAAATACATTTGAGTTGGTTTGACACATTGCAAAGCAACTTTGAGGTTGTGGGTTCAAGTCCAACTTACCCATAAAAAGAAAATAAAAATATTATATCATTACTACTTATAAAAATATCATATTGTCAAAATTATATTGAGTAGTAATTTTCTGACTCAAAAATTTTCATTCAATCTGTACTGGACTAACGTGGAAAGGGCATAGAACCATAAATCTTTTTCCCTGGGATACACAAGGAAACAATCAATGATTTTGTGGTCTTGTTATATCAGTCGATTACAGACTGAATGAAAATTTTTGAGACAGAAAATCATTGGCAAATTATGTTGTTACTAGCCATATATAACAACTATTATGTAAAGACAACATTAATATTAATGATAAAATGAAAAATATAAGAGCATCGTTGTTATAGGGAAAATGATCGAATCATCACGTCGGAAAATATTTCTCTCGAAAAGAATTAGTTGTAGTTACTTCCACTTGTTCTCCTTTTCCATAATTGTAGATTTTTCTTATTTCATCTTGGTAGATTTTTTCTTAGAGGCAAAAATCTAGAGTTGGTGTCAATAAATAAGTTGGAATAATATTCGTAGGTTGTGAATTTGATATCCAATATGAGCAATAATTCTTTAGGGGCCACTTGCGAGGTGGACCCTCACTTACCTGGTGAGTGTGATGTGTGGGCGTTGTATGTGCCCCGAGACTACTCCTTTAGACAAGACCGTGGTCTATGGAGTGAGCAAAGCCTAGATACAAGCCCGTTCATCTATCTATAGGGATACCGGGTTATCAAAAAAAAAAAAAGTTGGCACTAATTTGTATATATATTATCATATAAAATTTAAAAGGATTTAATTCAAATAAAAGTTGCAAACCCAAAAGTAAATTTTGTTCAAATTGGTAAAAGTTTTTCAATCAAAAGAGTATCACAAGGGAATTTATCGTTCGTATGACTTTTTTTATAGAATATTCTCTGACTCTCAACTCCTTGACATCGAAAGTCATCTCAATCTACCTCACATGAAATTAATTCTTATGTAGACCAAAGAATACATTTTTGCCCTCATAAAATTGGCAATGCGCCATTGAATCCCATGTCATATTAGCACAAATGACGTTTTGATGCGCCTTTTAGACATCATGTCATTTTGATATTTGAGGAACTGATGCATTATTTGGTTTTATAGCAGCTCACAAGTTGATTCAATGAATATAATTATTGTGCCTTTATGTCTCTATCACATTATTTTGAGTTCCTTGTTGGATATCTCTATTTCAACCTTATAAACATGGTAAGAAAGCGATTGTATTTTTTTTTCTTTTATATATCTCTATTTCAACCTTATAAACATGGTAAGAAAGCGATTGTATTTTTTTTCTTTTATATATCTCTATTTCAACCTTATAAACATGGTAAGAAAGCGATTGTATTTTTTTTTCTTTTCTAGATTTCTCCTCCATTGGTTCATTGCATCCATATTGACTTGATTGCTCAATCCTTTTTCTTGGTTTCAATATCCACTCTAGACACTATTCCCTTGAAACAATCCAATCATGAACTCTTCCCCAAAGGTCGTGAAAATCGGCCTAGGTCCCAGGCTTCCAATAGCTTGGGTGCTCATTCATCGGTCAAGTGCTCAATGAGGGCTCTGATTCTTCTCCCTATCTCATCCCATGAAGATGAGAATCTTCATCAATTGAGGAGACTTGGTTGTGAGAGTTTTTCAACAAGAGTAATTGTGATTCTCACATTTCTATGGTAGATGTGCACACGTAACCTTATATATTTTTACTTGTATCTCAAGGAAACATATATATGACTATCACTTCATCACAATGAAAAACATAATCCACCTAGGATTTTCCTTTCAACAACGATGATTGTATAAGCCAACCCCATGGTCACCACTTCCATATGTCTCAAGAGTGTCTTTCTGAGGGCTTGGAGATGGTCTCTTCCCAATGTGAACCCTTATTGTATCATATGTGTGATAAAATTGTGCAACATTTGTAAATCATAACAGCCCATATATTTTGCAAATGACTTTAACATTTGATATATTTTTGCTTATAGAAAAGTCAGTCTGGAATTTCATAGAATCCCAAATAACTAATCGAAGTCTAATGAGGGTAATTTTGTAAATTGGGATGACCTCAATACATGTGAATTCCTATGATTGGCCAATTTAAAATTCTATGAAATCCTGGATTGACTTTTCTATGAGTAAACTTTTTTTCTTAATATTAGGAGTGGATCCTTTGTGACACTATTTTCCCGTAGCATTTTTCCCACATTAGAGAGCGTTATTAAGAAAATCACATTACTCTTGAACCCTCAACACTTCATAGCCCATATCAGATTTTTGAAAAAATTAATTAATTAGATCAAAGGTTTTAAAAAATGATGACCATTGAGATCCGAAATTTAAAGGGAGTGACTTTATATAGGATCAGCTCCCCTTAATATTAACACTAGTGTTTTTAATTGTCACAATAAAGTTTTGTTTTTGGTTTCTTACTTGTAGGGGAGCAACTTGATTCGGTTTGAGGCCAAGTTGGAATCGAACCAACATAGGTCATTTCTACTAAATAAGAACTAGAATTGAACCAAAATGCCAATAGAATCAAACTAGCAAAAAATTGAGTTAAGCTCGGCTTGATTCAATTCGGGTATATGGATTGTCAATATTCTATAATTGGAAATAACATATTTTTAATGAAAAAAACAAATACAAAATTTCATACAATGAATCATTAATCTATCGATAAAAAGTAATCCTAATTCCTAAAATAATTCATAATAAATATATAGAAACTTGATTCAAGAACCAAACCAAATGGATCGATTCTCCATTTTCTTAACCTGGAACCGAACTGCAACTTGTTCCAATCAAAACAAACCATCCCAAAGCTATCGGTTAGGTTCGGTTCTCGGTTTGAACCAGATTTTAGAAGTCAAAGCTCAAACATTCCAAGAATTTGTACGCTATTGCAATAGAATAAAATAAAAATAAAAAATAATATTGGGAATTGGACCAAATGTGTCCTAGTATGGGCTTCGAAATTAGTTCTAGGCCCATGGACTAGGGATACATTATAGTTAAGATTGCAAGCTGGGCGGTTTGGACGGTAGACACGGGCTAAACCCAAGTCATAGAGCCCTCAAGCCAAGCTCCACTAAACCCGAGCATTGAGCCTGAGCTCATTAACCCGAGCTCAACCTGAACTTGAGCTTTTAAACTCGGGTTTAACTCAGGTTAACCCTAGTTATATAGTTTTGGGTGGGTTGGATTCGTGGAACAAGCCTAATTTTATATCTTAAACAAGAAAAAAATAAAAATAAAAGTAAATAATTAATATACAAATATTTATATATTATTATATAGATTCGGGTTCAAGTTGATCTAGATTGCCCGAACCCTCAACCCTGACTTAATTCAGGTTGAGTTATTCCAACCTAGGCTCAACTTATGTTCTAAGTAATTCAGTCCAGATTCGTCCATCAATCGGATTGAGCCCAGGTTGAGCTCGGGCCATCCTACCCAAGTTGAAGTCCTAATTATAGTACTTATATAGGATGGTAAGTTTTATGTGAATAATTCTACATGAGATGGTTTTAGATCTTGATTCTCGTCGCTTCTCATTTATGAACCATACCAAGAACAATTTGGATGAGTCATCTCGTTATCTTGGATGAGACATTTTATTTATTTATTTTTTCAGATTTGTAAAGTAGATAGAAAAAGAAGAAGAAAATTGCATATATCGACCATGTAATCTCGTATCGTTCACAAATGATACAAAATTGAAGACTCGAGCTATCGCTGCAACTTAGGTGGGCTGATTGAGTTCGAATCTAATCCAAGCCCAATCCAAACTTTAAAAGAAGTCCCACCCAAGACGAGGTTGGGCTTGAGCTTAACCTAAAAGTACTCATTCCAACCCATGTGTAGTTATGAATGTTATCAGTATTATGCATAAAACCAATTATTACTCTGAAATCGGTTTCTCATTAATTGAATCATAGATCATTTCATTCGAGATTCTGAAAAATCCGACTTAGCGGACCAGTGTTAGTTTGATTCCTTTTTTCTTTCCATTTGTGAATAATTATCAAATTTAAATGTTTGTCATCCATGTAAAATGGTTTTTTTTTTTAGAATTGTGATTTTCTGACAGACATACATCCCCATACGCTTCCTGAAATGGAATGAGTTAGAATCATAGATCTTTTTTCTCGGGATACACAATTATGCATCAACAAAATATGTGTAGTTGTGTATCCCGAGAAAAAATATCTATGATTCTAACACATGCCATATTAAAGGGGCATTAGAAAATCATTATTCTTTTGTTATTATTATTATTATTATTATTATTATTGCTATTGTGCTTCACAATAATAATAATAATAATGATATCTATCTGTTTAGTGCGCTTCACAATGTGCCTAAAACTCAGTCTAAGTCCATACCTAGATAGTCTTCTTGTTAAAGCATATTGGACCTTCCCCTATGTAATGCCAAATTTCACAGTTTTGGCCTACCCCTTAGTGGAATTCTACTCCATAAATCATCTTTAATTGGTAATTTCAAGCATTTGGGCTTTAACATTTTGGACTGAATCTGGATATTATAAACTTGAAAATAAATTTATAATTCCCGATATTTGCTTAACATATTTCCCTAAAAGAGACTATTCAATGATGGGCCCTGCGAACTATAATTATTGTGGAGGGATAAAATCGTCTCTCATTCAGATCGTTTATCCACACCATCAACACGTATCTCGAGGTAGACATATGACATCATTTGAAAAGAACTCTATCTTATTGAGGAAGAATCCCAATTTAAGAGGATTCTTCCTCATTTTTTATGTAATTATTAATTTGGATACTGGGTAATGTAATCAATTGTAACTTAATTAGGGTTAGGACTCTTTTAAAAAATTTTCTATTTAAAGACCTTGAAGTCATTGCAATATAGGGGAGGAAGGGAGAGAAAAAAAGACAGAAGAGGAAGGGGGAGAAAAAAAAAAAAAAGGAAGGGAGGTGAGGAGGCCATGTAATCATGAGATTTATAGTGAAAAGATTTTCCGAGCTCGTGGACGTAAGCATGTTTGCCAAACTACGTAAAAAATCATTGTCTTCTCTATCTTTCTATGTTCTTTCTATTATTTTGTGGATTAAATGGTGAAATCGTGATGGAGGTTGATTTGTCATAAAATCAACCTCCACAATTATACTTGTTGATAGATCATTATCACCATCAACATCATTAATTGACCTACTTATGGATAGATCAATCTTATTTATGTAGATGGACAAGACCCTAGCCAGATATTGGACATTGTAGGTCCAAACATATCCTTGATATTCAGACTTTGGTTGGACCTACTTTTTCTTTGAAAGGCCCAATTCATTCAAATAGATCATGCCAACAAGATATGATAGACAATGGCCAAGACCAACATAAAATATCAGACCATGCACATATCTATAAAAACTAAAAAATAAAAAATAAAAAATAAAAAAAAATTGTATCTTTGTTCCTTTTTTTTTTTTTTTTTGGTTAGACTACAAAGAACATGTGATGGAGAGGAGTAAAAGACACAAGTATGAGCATCTAATGAATTATATTAGATTTGGCTGACCTAAAAGAGCTACAAATCCCAACCAACATGTGATGTTAATGATAAGCTCAAGATCTTTTAGTATACAAAGTAGATATACAATTCCATGTCTTCTTTTCATGTCATGTGACACATTATTTGGATCTCACTTATTCCCTCTGTACACTAAGTTTAAGTATTTCTTTTTCAACATAGGCACCATGAACAAGGCAAATAATGGGGTCACAGGGCACGTCTGCATTATCACATTAGCCTCTCATACAGTTAAATTAAGCCCATAACTTCTAAGGCCCCTAGTCCTGTAATTTTATTTATCCATCCATTGAGTTTTGCCTAAAAACGAAGGTTTAATAGTTCACGAAGAATCCCAAGTTTGCAATGAACGACAATTTTTTGACACCACCAACTAATTACACGAAAGATCACCAATTATCAACTGAATTTTGATGTACCAAATAGTGGGCAAAAGAAAACCTTTTTCATATCTACAATTAAACAAAACAATGGGGATAAGCTTAATTTTGAGTTCATTAGTATATTTGTTATTATTATCTACTATACTAACCACATGGTTTTCAATCATCAACTCAAACTAAATCTTGATTTTCATTATTTAAACAAACCATGTGCATCTACAAAATTCTTATCTTTGTAACATGGACTTACTTTTTAAATAAAAAAAATAAAAAAATATTTCATCAAATTAAATTATGTGGAAGGTAGTTTTAAGGGATATAATCAAGACCCTATGATAAATCCACATGGCTACTCTCATACCTTTGGAGCTATGTTGATTTGGAACTTCATACCCACTTAAGCACATAATTTAGTTTATTTACCAATGATGCTTACAAACATTAATGGTTCTTACTTTTAACTTTTATGGGTTTTGTGTGGGAGAAACTCAAGGAGTCACGATCCAGTACGGTGTCCCATTCCTATAACACCATTCCTATAATAGCATAGGGTGCTTGGCACATGTTTCTTGGAGTTTAAACATTAGATTGCACATTACATAGAAAATGGCTTGGTTAGGCGCCTTAGGTGTTTTAAACTTTGAGTTGCGAACCAAAATGGTGTCCCATTCCTATAGCAACATATTGTGTTTATAGGGTATATTTTGTTGGAGAACGAACACCTTGTGCCGCTTGCCATATAAAAAGACAGCTTGATATCTTAAACTCCCTATCAAAACACATCATGTACGTGGACATTGTTCCCATACTATACAAATGGAACATCATTCTTGATCCTGACTCTTAAACTTTAACCAAAACTTACCGCATAGACACCATACCTATATTATAGGAACGCTCCTGTTTCATAATCAAGACCCTCCACCATAAGATGTGATGAACCCACGTCTTTTTTTTTGTGTGTGTGGCTTATCGTGGGTATCCCACCCTTTGGGTGAGACTAATCCCACAGTCATAGGCACCGCCCCCTCTAAAAGTCCTACGTGCAACTGGTTGAATCGAAGGTCAACTGGACCTGGAGGGTGGCCCAAGGAATTTATAGTTTTGTGGGGTTTCAAACACTTGGCCTACCCTTCTTGAAGAGTTTATCAAGGCTTGGCTTGCCATTAGGCTAACCTCCTGGGGTTCACCCACATGTCTATTCTCATAACTTTGGAGCTATGTTGATTTGAAACTTCATACCCAATTTAGCACTTAATTTTGTTTATTTCCCCTAGATGTCTAACAAACAGTAATGGTTCTTCTTTAACTTTTATGGGTTTTTTGTGCATATGAGAGAGAGAGAGAGACCATATCTTAAATTATTGCATAGAAATGGTTATTTTACTTATAGTAAGATAAAGATACAAGAAGATATTTATGGAACTAAGTGGGCATTAATTTTATTAGCTAATTTTTTTTATTAAGATGAAGGCAGATATTTTTCAGACTGAGCTTTCACTTAATTAAACAAGCTGTCTCCTGCTTTAGATGAATAAACATGTCAAAGGTGGAAGTAGCCTCTTTTTCTTTTTAATTTCTCCCTACTTAATGTTTACTTGTTAGGTGAAAATCTCAACGACAATTGAACTTTTACTATTGTTTATTAAATTTATTATGTGGGTTGCTTTTCCTTATGGGGTCCTAGGTTCACATAAAAACACTCAGAGCATGTGGCATGTTCTCTAGGCCTGTTAACCTATTGATGTTGACGGACATCTCCCGACGATGAAAATCGAAAAATTCGACAAGAAATTTTTACGGGCCAAGGCGTCATGAATTTTAGAAATCAAATTTTATGATCCAAGGCCATTGACAATTTTGATTTTTCCCAAATTCAATGGTTTAGAACTGTCAAATTTCTCCCATCTTCCATTAATTTGACAATTTCAATCTGTCAAAAATAAAAAAATTACCTCTTGGTTTGTTGAATTGTATGAATTTTGACAGCTTTGGGCCGTCAAATATGAGTTTTTTCACGTTGTGTCTCTAACCTCAGACCATTTGATTGATTCACAACATTAAACATATGATTGAGATAAAAAAAAAAAAAAAAAGAAAAAAAAAAGATAGATTTCTTAGGGATATATGAAAATCTTTAAGGGATATTCTACCGTCAAGTCGTTTATTTGATGGAAAACCTCCAATGTCCGTTCGACACTAATATATTTTTTTTATTGGAGATTTTAAATATTTTTTATTTTAATTATAAACTTAGAGTCCTAGAAGCACATATGAATTCTTGAGTTGAATTTCCTCTCTTCTTTTCTCAATAAGAAAGGGTCTGGTTCTTCTATTACCCGCATCAACGGAACATGTTGAACAAAATATTCTTCATGTAAAACTTGTTCGATTTGAGTGCAGCCTCTGTTATGGCTAATAACTCTAGGCTTCGCACTACCTTGGATCACACGGGCCTGTTCGGCTGTTCGTATATCTCATCATCTTGAATTTAATAGCTGTAAATCATCAATGAAATTTATTTTTTTCCTTTTTGGTGTGACAAAACATCAAACGTTAGAAGGCCTGTGAGTGTAACAAAGTACATACATTGTGGATCCACTGTTGTTAGATTTAATCATTTTCCATCATGGGCTTTATAAACATATTGTGATAGGTTCAAAGCCTTATTCTTGTTTTCATAATGGGCGGGCTTCTTGTCCAATACTCACAAATTAACGTTTTAGAGCCCAAACCCGAATTTGAAACCCAGGTCGGTGATCCATGCTCCCATTAAACTCATTAATTATTTTATCGTCCATAAGTTGCCGATAAATTGATAATTTCTCCTTGACCGACAACGAATCTCGAGGAGTGGAGTATGGTACTCCCCTTTCGTCTTTAACCTCGGACCAATCGAATCAAACCACCTTGCCACGTGTAACCAATATATCCATCTCTAATTCTCTCTATTTAAATCCATTAAAGTCCTCCAAATAGTTCGTCCGGACGGCATGACAGTCCCACCCTGGATCGCAAATTGCTCTTCTGTCTCCTCTACATCCACCGCTGAAGACGCCACCGTTCCGATATCTGAAAGACCGATACCGCTACAACAACTTCCAAAACTCTTAGCTTCCGATACGAGTAGCTGTTACAGTAGTCTTCAGAGTGATCTATCTCTTCAAACTCTACCTTCTGTTCCTTCTCTCCAAAAAACCTCTCCAGAAACCCTAACTGTCTCCGTCTCTCATATCTGTGTTTCCTCTCTCAAGTCTCAAACTCACCATATTAGCTGCCTCGCTGTATCAGGAAATCTCCTCTACGCCACATCCGGAAACGAAATCAACGTCTTTGATCTAACGGACTACACGCATCTCGATGCATTTAACGATAAAGAATCTGGTTCTGGATCTGTTAAATCCGTCGCGTTTTCAAACGGAAAGGTCTTGACGGCTCATCAAGATTGTAAGATCCGTGTGTGGGAATTAACGGAGACAAAACGGCATCAATTAGTGGCGACGCTTCCAACACTTAAAGATCATTTCCGAAGCTTTTTCTTACCGAAGAATTACGTTCCTGTTAGACGCCATAAGAAACAGCTTTGGATCAAACATGTTGACGCCGTTTCCGGTCTTGCCGTTACCAACGGTTTAATTTACTCTGTTTCTTGGGATAAATGTTTGAAGATCTGGAGAGCGAAAGATCTGCTTTGCTTGGAATCCGTTAAAGCGCATGAAGACGCCGTCAACGCAGTTGCCGTTTCAGTTGACGGAACCGTTTATACGGGATCAGCAGATAGACGGATTAGAGTTTGGGGGAGAACGTTTGGTGAGAGACGACACAGTTTAATAACAACGTTAGAGAAACACAAATCAGCTGTTAATGCGCTCGCCTTGAGCGTTGATGGATCGATCTTGTTCTCGGGCGCTTGTGACCGTTCGATCTTGGTATGGGAAAAGGAGGACAGTGCGCAGCACATGGCAGTTACAGGGGCGTTGAGAGGACATACTATGGCGATTCTCTGTTTGGTCAACGTCAAAGATTTGTTGGTCAGCGGGTCAGGGGATCGTACAGTTAGGATTTGGCAGCGTCGTGTGGACAATCAGTACTGTTGTTTAGCCGTATTGGAAGGACATGAAAGACCAGTGAAGTCGTTGGTAGCGGTTTCGGATGGAGCAGAGTCTTCTGGTGTCGTTTCGGTTTGTAGCGGAAGTCTTGGTGGAGAGATTAAGCTGTGGCAGGTATCAGTTTCGGATCTTGAGGGCTCATCATCATCATCATCGTAAGATCTTCCCAAAGTGGAATTTATAAAATTTTATATAAAAAAAAATTACATAAATTCTCTCTTCAGAATTTTATAAATTTTTTATTAATTTTCCTGGTTCGGTTAATATAGAATTAGTGGCGTCTTTCGATTTTTTTTAAAATTAGTAATAATTTCTATTAGAACCTATCGAGAGTGGCGATAATTCCGTTTGGTGTGGAAGTTTATTCGGTTCGGAATGGACCAACTCTTGAATATCTTATCTGATAAGGGGGAGCGAGTTTGATGCGAAACCATGCATGTCTGCCACATCAACCTTTTTCAAATCTTAAATGGTTTTTCTCATTTTAATCCAATTTCTTACCCTAAGTTTTTCTACTAAAATGCTATTGCTGTCTGTTGAAGACCACTGACTTTGAAGATGAAAAGTTAACGATTAAAGATATCTAATTGGTAAAAATTTTTGAGGAAAAGATGGTTGATTTTGGAAAGAAAAAAAAAAAAATTTGTTAAACAAGAGAAACTCTTTCCTTACTAGCTTAGTAAGATTCCAGATGTTACTATGAGTTGTTGACCTCTAGATTTCACGGAAAAACTGAGATAGATGACTACTGAACTTCCATCGAATTCCCAAATTTAAAATTAAAATTCGATGATGAAAAATAACTTTTTTTTTAAGTTCATAAAATTTTATCCTCTACAACCTCGTGGCATTAGATTCTATTTTTGGATGTCAACGCTTAGTAAGATTTGAAATCTTACCAAGTTATAAGGTTAGTCTTACTCTTTAAAAATAGAGAGATTTATCTGACTAGCCTATCTCTTGTATTTTTGGGAAAAAACTTTGAAGTGCCTCTTGCTATTGCTACAAATTTTAGGTAGAGTCCTCTCCTTTAGATGACACTTGATGTCTCCAAGAAAGTATACCAAATATTGACGAAAACATAGGGGTGTTAACTAAACACCAAAAACTACGTATCATGTTATGAGGTGGGTTCATCTAAAATTTTGAAGTGCCCTAATTGTGTCAAAGTTGGTCTTGTATTTTTATTACTAAAACTCTCATACTTTATTAACTTTGTAACTCAACAAACTTAGCCGATGTTTGTTTGCCCTATTTGTCATTGCTTATTGTTGAAAAAAAAATTTAACACTTTTTGTCAAAATAGTGCTTTTGTTTACTCAATATTTTCAGCGTTTATTGCTGAAAATAAGTGATAACACTTCAGCACTATTTTGATGCTGAAAAAAGTGTTGAAGCGATAAACACTTCATTTTTTTGGGCACGGACAAGTATGGCCTTATACTTAAAAGGATATTACTTCTTATATCCTATGGATAAGTATAGAAGCACCCCATAAAGTAATAAACTCACACCATGGCTAAATTGTTTTGTCTTATATGGGTTAAAAGTTTTGGAATGAGTTGATTTTTGGTGAGGATGATTTCTACAATGAGGAGATGATCCTCACCAAAAATCAGCCCATCCCGAAACTTCTAACCCTATCAAAACAAATTCAAGAACCGTAAATCGTCAATTTGTTTTTTGGAAACTAGTTTTAACATGGTTAGAAGTTTCGGAATGGGCTGATTTTTGGTGAGTATGATCTCTAGATCATATAGATCATCCTCACCAAAAATTGGATCATTCCAAAAACTTTAACCCATATGAGACCACAAAAAAAAAATGGCTATGATGTGGGTTGCCCTTATTAATTCGTGGGGTGTTTTTATAATTACACATCCTTTATTTTCATCGAAAATTATTCATCCCAAATTAAGGTCTTTCAATGTTGATTTCAAATTTAGTGACTTGTTTGACATTATTGTTTTTAATTTGAAATTTGTGGACTTTTAGAAATAAAAATTATTATTTATAAATTGAAAATTTGAGTATTACTTATTATTTAAAAATGAATTGTATTTTAATTTTATAAGAAATAATATATTTTATTGTATTTAATAAGAAATATGCAAATAATGTATAATATGATTGTAAGGGTAAAAAATATAATTGACCAATTTCAGTAATGTGCAACAAACATGATTCTACATCTAAACAAACAATTTTTTCAGTACTTAAATTCAACGCTTATAAGTTTCAGCACTTAATGCTATTCAACATTTATTTTTTTTCAGTTTAACAAACAACACCTTAAAGTGAGACTCACATTTTTTTAAAATATTAAATACCCGTAATACCCTCAATTCTTCATATTAATACCTTCTATATCCTCTCAACATGAAAACATGCAGAGGATATAGTGGGTATTTGATTAAAAAATTACGGCATTATAGGAATTTAATCAATTACAACGATGTGAATCCCACTTCAAGGTCTATTAAGTTAGTATGGAAAGTTTCCCGATCGCTTCAATTTCTGGCATCCAAAAACATGATCTGATTCCTCAATGATTATAGAGGATGAAATTCTACAAACTTTGAAAAAAAAATTGACTGTTAAATGTTAACTTTAAAATTGGGAGTTTGGTAACCGTCCATTCTCAACACCTTGGATCAAAGTTAAAAATGATTTTCATTTGAATATGGGTTTATCGATGAAATCTAGAAGGCTGTGGTGCTAGATTGCCAATGTGATAATCCATATAGGGTCAATGACGTTGAATAAGATTTAAAATCTTCCTAACTTAGTCAGGCTAAAATGGTTCAAAAAGTAAGGTTTGTTAAAGTATGGGAGATTTTGTAGTAAAAATGCAACAAATAGAATTGCCCGATAAATCTCTAAAAATATATGTATAGAAAGAAAAATTAAAGATTATTGATTTTAGAAAAAAATAAATGAATTTGAAGATGATTACTTTTGGAAAGAGAGTTTTAAGTCAAAGGTCAAAGAATGTGATTTTGGAGATCCAGAGACCTTGCTCTCTTTTTTATCCATGTGAAGGCTCCAAATGTGGGTAGACTGAATATTTTTGAAAATTTACAATCTTCTTCAATACAGGTGAACTAATAAGAATGTGAGGAACTCATCGATGGAGGTATTTAGATCATTTCAGACAAAAAACTAAGATAATGTCAATGAATTCAAAAGGTTGATGTGGCTGGCATGTGTGATTTCTCAAATGAAAAATATTGAGAATCCAATATGGTATTGTCTCATTCCTATGATAAAGGTAAGGTGTTTACATGGCACATTTTTGTTGGAGTTTGAAACACCTAGGGCTCTATGTGTTTGAATTCCAACAAAAATAGACACTTAATGTTATTATAGGATTGGATCACTGTTTTTTATTGGGACTTTATGTAAAAGGAAAAAAAAAAAATTGCAAATTTGCAATCAATCATCTTGATAAATGAGAACCTTGCCTAAAGTGTAGTTGTAGTGAGCTTGACTGGAGGGGCAGCAAATTTTTGTAAAAAGTGTTTAGATACATACAATTCATTGATTAATTGCTTAAGCAAGGATGGAATCAGAAAAAAAATGTGTTTAGTCACTTTCTGTCACCTACTAGACTGGACCATTAACTGCAATAATGAAATAATCAAATCTGTCAGGAAACATTGAAACAGATGAGAGAGACTGATGTCCAAAATAATACAAATGGAAAACAACCTCCAAAAAGTACATTTAAAAAATGAAAACTTACACCTCGAGCTGGTTAGTAAATAAAGCATTATTTAATGCAGAATTTGGTAACATATCAACACCATATCACAATTTCAAGTGGCACATTCTTCACTCTTGAGTAGAAATTGGAGGTCATGTTAAAGAGATGAATAATGATGAATGCATGAGGTTGGATACGCCATTGATCATGTGGCAAAGGCACATGAAAAAGATGTGTGGTTTTGTGCCTTTGTCATGTCACATTAGCCGTGTATCCAATCGCATAACAAAATCATGTGCATTTATGATGACTCTAATGAGATGTATCTATCTTACATCAATTATGTTGGAACTTGCAATCCCTCCCACTTGTGTTCCTTTTAAAAAAAATAAAAAATAAAAAAATCTTAAAGACACAGTTTTAATAAGTTTTGAAATATCCAACCAATTCAGCCCACGTTTCTTGCAATATAGTGACTGATACTGTCAGGAAATTAGTAAGTCAACTTAACACCCTCTCCATTATTGTCCCATTTCAGTTTTTTCTTTTCTTTTCATGCAAAATCTAGAATAACCATTATCTTATCTTAATAATTTACACAAGAATCAAGGGCATACCACTCACACGAACAAGTCTCTAATACATTAGAGTAGCACATAGCAATCAATATTTACTAATAATGAGAGGGTGAAATAAATAATATAATTAGAAAGAGAGAATAAAGATGGTCACTTGATCCCAATCCTATATGTATGTAAATCAGAAAAAAAAAAAAAAAAAACCGTACTTTTAATCACAATTGAAGGTTTTGAATATAGAAAGTCACTGAATTGATGTAGGACAATTGGCAAAAGATTTCATAGACGGAGTCAGAAATCAGAATCATGCGACAAGATCCATTTTTGACTGGAAATATTAAGATCTTTAAGATCCATGTATAGTAATCTTTTCATTTTTAGGTCAAATTATTTCATTTAGGCATTTTTTTTTCAATAAATTTGTCATTTTAGGAAAATTTCCATTTTAGCAATAACTTTAGTTATAAAAATCAAAATCATGCACCATCCTTCTACCTTGCTTATAAGTTTAAGAAGTATGCACTTCTATGCTTAATTTGTTTTTACTATTTTTAGTAATTTTCTTTTATTTTTGACTATTTTTGTGTCTTAATGAGATTATAATTCTTATTTATTAAATGGTGGTAAAATGTAGAAACCTTTGTTGATTTAGTAAAAGTTCTTTTTGAGAGTTCTCTTTTTTGGTGGATTCAAATTTTTTATTTTGGTTTTTCTATTGTTTTACCTTGCATCATGAACTCTTAAATTTAAATGGTGTAAATTTATTGTACAGTCTTGGTGACATGACTCACTACCGTTCAATGAACTATATAGGATTTTTTTTTTTTTTTTTTGAAATTTGTGGTATTTGGGCCTCTTAGAGCATCCGACTATATGTTGGGGTACGTGTCACCCCCCTCCCCTCTTCCTTATACGCATGCACTAGATAATTTCTAGGATATATTAGGGTGGGGTATGTGGAAGAAAATTGAACTCAAGACTTCCTTGTTGTGATTTGTGGAGTCTGATAGTACTTGTCAACAAAGAGGTACTGTATATAATCCCAATGTTTTCTTTGTGTGATTGCATTTTGTGTTTGATTTTTATTTATTTATTTTCTTGTTTTGATTGCACTTATTTTCTTAACACTCCCTGATTAGTGATTTTGGCCGTCACAAAAATGCTGCAGAGAGGGTCCTCTCCTTTAAAGCGCTTCACCACAAAAGTCAACGTGGTTGATAATATCTAATCTTCTAGTTATTAAAGACTTCTAAAGATATTATCTATCTAAACTCCAAAGCATCACATGTTGTATAAAGTTGTGGGTCCTATTGTAAATTTGTGTGGGTCATTGTGATCTATGATTTGTAAATGAGGCTGTTAAGCTGTTAAATCAACAACAAATGGCCAAGTTCCCCTACCCCACCAAAGGGAAAAAACTTTGAAGCGGACAATTCGCTTTAAATTTTGAAGGAACCCTCTCCATTAGATTACACGTGGCATTTCAAAAAATGTACGAAAATTCAAAATGCCAATGTGTCTTGTAACGAGAAGGGTTCTTTCAAAATGTGAAGCAATCTGACCGCTTCAATGTCAAACTCCCACCAAATGTATAAAACCAACAGGGACATCATGCTGTTGATAGAACAACTATAAATTATATCACCCTCATTTCCTCAATATCATCATTGCATAACAGAGGAAATTTTGATTGAGCATCTAAACTAGAGAATATGTGGGCCCATTAGTACAAATAAGGTGGTTTGAAATGCCAACTGGTCAACCAGATTCTCATATGAGTTCTATTATTATCACACCAACTTTTGCTAGCACCACACTAACTGTGTACAATTCTTTGATGATTTACATAAGAATTGGTGTGGCAATAACAACTCTCTTCTTAAATATGTGTAGTTGTACAAAAGGGTTTGTCCATATCCTCACTTTTCAAACTTCTTGGGTAACAGCTTACGTTGCTTCGAACTTCAGATATTATGTAGGGGCATCGAGATATTTTGATTTAAAATATCATATTAATTAGTGAATATTTCTATCGATGAAAAAATTAATACCATATCGAACAATACATGGCTGACACAATTCCAAAAAATTGATGAAAGTTTTGGAGTCAATTTTCGTATCGATCTTAGTTGATATTAATACATATTAACCTATACGTATTAACACTCTCTTTTGAATCATGGTGAGCATTATTTACATGTATTTTCCCAAAGTTACAAATTCTCCCCTCACAAAAATTATTTATTTTAAATGACAATGTTACCTTTTATTTGCCAGAATTGATAATAAATTATTGAAACAAATGTAGAAAATTTATTTTTTGACATTCTAATATATGATTTTCGAGTTAAATTCCCCCTAATTGTTGGGTGTTAGTGACTAATTAATCCAATTAGTGAAGTTTTTCGACTAGACCCTCAAACTTAAAAATAAAAAAATATCAAAAATACTCTTTGATATTTGACTTGTCTTCAATGTTTTTGGCATCCTAATAGAAGGTCGGTGCAAACCGTCGAGCCCTATAGGCCACACAAAAAATGAGTCATGTCTCACTATAATTGGTTGCATATGTTTGCCAACATTATCAACGTCGTGGTTGTCGTCGGCATAATCATCATCATCAAAACTTTATTCAAAAAAATCGGTATCAGTAGTAAACGAATCTTGTTCTCAATTCAATTATTTTTAAAACCATTTCTTTTGTTAACTCATCGATCGAAACTTCAAGTTGCATTTCTCTAATTAGTAATTATCTCGACATTAATTAACAAAATATCCTAAACCTATATTCCATTCAAACCTCCTACAAAAATCAATAAGATAATAGGGATCTTAGTCATTTATACATACAAATAAATAAATTTGTTTGAATGATTGATAATTTCACTTGATCTACTTTGTCTTATTCATTTAATTTATGACATTGTTTCTTGTCTTAGTCTTCAATGTATAATACTTCATTTTTTTCTTGTTTTAATCATTTTGATTAACCTTAATCAATCGATTACACCAAAAGAACGTACTATTAAATAATTTAGTAGTAGTTTCCTTGTTTTAACAAAGAATATAGATGCTTATAATGACAAATTAGGATTAGAAATTTAAGATAAAATTAAGTGAAACACGTGGAGTTGTCTCCTTGTTAGTAAAATATCCACATCGTATGTACTTGGCTTGGATTAAGAAGTTAATAAAATATATTGTTAGTAGATTATTTGCACATTATCATTGAAATGTCCACTTGGGAGACTGTATTTAGTATTGCAATTGTGCCCCCATGAAGGGATAGCTAATCCAAAATTAAATAAGTTAGATGAGTTCTTGATTTTATCACTTTAGGAGTTGGTCAAGATGAAAGTCTCATGATTTTGAATGAAATAAAGAGGTGTGAAGTCCTTACCATCAATTATACACTAGAGGTTCGTATGATTTACACATTAAAAATGATTTTCCCTTGAAAATGCGATTTTCTAATCTCTAGCCTTTATTGCAGACAATATATCATACTTTTTATCCCCCTGCCCCCCACCCATTTAGAGAGCTGCTATTAGTACCCCAACTTTTACTTATAACACCCCAATTTAAAAAAATAAAATAAATAATTGAGAATGAGTAAAAGTTGGGGTACCATTAGAAGCTCTCTCTCTCATTTTTTTTTTGTGCTAATTTTTTGTTTTTTGTTTTTTTTGATTTAAAATTTTACATTAGTCTAATCATACTTATAAACACCTACTTAAATTGCTTGAACAGAGTGATACTGTTGAAATAATAATTTGAGCTAAATTGTTGTAATGTTTGAATGGTGTGCTTTTAATCTTTAATTGGGTTTTCTTAACTAATTTAAGAGATTGGAGTGTAATAACTAGAAGTAGAGGTGCTAATAGCAGCTCTTTTTTCTTTTTCAACAATCCAGATTAGACCTTATATATACATATTTGTTTTGCATTTACTTACTATAACTTCATCCTAATAATTTCATTTGGTCCTAAATTCATCAAAATATATATATCCTACAGGTCACTAGGGTCTAGGGTTATAGCTGATATATTATTCATACAATTAGTCAAATATTAGTTTAATTACAGACTAGATCTAAATGGTTGTCATGAAAGTCTTATAAAATCCTAAACTGAAAACATAAAAAATTAATATATATATACTTTTTACTATTAGGAAGATGACTTCAACTTAGCAGACATTACATTTTGCCTTAGCGGCAAAAGCACTAGCATAATTTATATTTAATATTCAAGGTACCCTACCTAAGTTTCTAAAATTATGTGAAAAAATAAAATAACAAGAGAAAAACAAACGCACAAGGATTTATATGATTCGATAATGTGCGTACATCCACAAAACACGAACAATCACTATTTTCTCATAAGTTTTATAATTCTAGTGATATCTATTTATAAAATCGAGAGTTACTAAAATATGTAATACTCTCCAAAAATAGAAACACCCAAAATTAAAAAAATTCTTAAGAAAATATTACACAATTACCCTTTTTGTATCCTTTAAAAAATTTGGGTTAGGGGTTCTATCCCCTTTACCCCCGCCCGCTAACCAGGTAGTAAGACCTTTGGTAGGGGAATGCCCCCTACACCCTCATAACTCTGCATAGTGTAATAGAATATAAGATATTTACACAAATAACACTTATTAGATAAAACATTTGAAGGATAGTTTCCTTGGTTACTAATTTCATTGGTCATTTGGTTGTTTTATTTATTTTAATTTCGTTCCTATTAGACCGAATCACAAATGGATACAAACCGAAATATTAAAGGTACAATTTCTATTAAGATTACAGTGAATCATCTACTAAATGCAATCATTCTAGTTCATTGAATTTTTCCGTTGTGACAAACCAAATATATAATTTTTTTATTTAACTTTTACAATTTAACATTCTAATTGTACTTTGTGTTGTCTATTCTGGCTCTAGGTTTTAGTTATATGTATTTGAAACATATAGATTCTAAACAATAGAATAATGTAAAAATACAAAAAAATTAAAAGAACATATTAATGATTGGGATACAAAAAACCCGATATCCTCAAAATCAATTTCCACAATGCAAAAAGCTCCATGAACATAATTTTTGTTTCCTACATCTCAACAATATGTTGTTGATATGCATCAAACATGATTTGAGGATTGAAAAATCCAAAATTAATTAAATCTTTAAAAAGCTTACCACTCTTTCACATCATATGTAGTTTGGGGGGGTGGGGGGGGGGAGAGTCTATTATGAAGATGATTTCATGGTGGCAATCCCCTATGAGTTGTGTATATAGTTTCGTAACCTACTTGACTTCTTGATTTGATGGTCGAAAGAGAATAACTTTCTATACTTAAAATTCCAACTTTGAGGACAAATAATAATCAAGTACAACCAAACAACCTGTCTCCCTCCCTATCACATCTGAAAAGAGGCTTCTTCTAATCTTCTTCTTATTATTAATTATAATTGTTCTTGTTTTAAAAAAAAAAAAAATTAAGGCAAAGCAAAGGCAAGTAGTTGGAGCCAGCAAAGAAGCTGAGAAAGCTTGAACAAGAGACTCTCTCAGTCTCATTCAGCAAAACACGCTAAAGAAAAGAACAAAGACGGACAACTAAATACCCATCACTTGTCTTACTTTAGTGGACACACTTATCTATTGTTAGAGAGAAAACACGGTCGCGTTTTCATCTCTCATCAGCTCACTTATGTCTCATGCTCAATACAAGGAAGTCCACCATTGACCATATTAATATTATATAATATAGAGAATTGAGAACACCTATAAGACAAGATTTGACGGAAATACCCACATTTTTTTAGTGTAGAATAGTACAGTTGTTAATAAAGCATAAGGGGTAATTTAGTTACAAATTTACAATACCCATTAAAAATACCACATTATATCAAAGAGAGAGAGGGAGAGAGTTAGTGTGTCAGTGTGTTATTGGTGTCACAGGTGTGCAAGTTGGCAAGTTGAGGTTGCAAAGAAGAGATTGGAAAGAGAAGCGGTGGTGTAGGTGGTCGAATGTCAATGCTGATGTATGCTGTGGCCAAGGCCAAATGGCTCGTCTTTCCACTTCTCATGATCTCACCACTTTTATTTTATTATAAAAACTATAATATCCACAAGAGGGCTGGATCCAATATTTTATGTGTTATATTTTTATTTTAACTTTTGTTTCTAATGTCAGTGTGATTTGATTTCGGTTAATAATAACGATTATCTATCTCACAATCAAAAACAGAAATCGATTAGAAGAAAAACCAATGCAAATTCAAATCTTTCTTGCAATTCTAAAAATCAGTTTATTTTATTTTATTTTAATTGTACCTTTTGCACTTAAATAATGTCTTAACTATTCTTAGGCATATAATAGTATGTATAAGAACTGTGAAAATTTGATTAACAAATATGCAATCCTCTAAGTTTATAAATTCTAAAATCCGATGTTAAATGTGCTATTTTTTTAAAATTGAAGAATGAGGTCTCTTAAAGCACTCAACTAATTCTCGGGGCACATGTAGAGTCTCTTTTCCCCACATGCAACAAGTAATTTTTGGAATAAATTCATGAGGATGGTCGTTAAGAGAGGGGGGGGGGGGGTATTTGAACTCAAGACTTCCGCTTCCTGAGGTGTGATTCTAGTCATCTCATCAACCCCTTAATAGTTAAATCAAGGAAACATCAATAAGAGGGAAACCTCACATGTGCAAAAACGAGAGAAAAAATAAGCATCAAAGTCAGTTATAACACCAAGAATCAACCCCCCCCCCCCACCTCCCAGTTGGTCCCATCAAACTCAGATCAGTATATTTGATAAAGAAAATCTTAGAACATAAACAAGAGAAAAAGGCTAAGGATTATCGTTAGAGACCGGAAAAAAAGAGGTAAATTACACTTACTCCTTGTAGTTTGGAATAATTCCATTTTGACCCCCTAACATTTTGGTAATTGCACTTACCTCTCTTATAGTTATCCCTTCCCTTAAATTCTTTTTATAAAGATCATTTTGCCTTTTTCTATAATGTTATTCTTTTTTATAAACAAAAAATATGTATGAAAAAATGAGTTCAATAAATGCTTAGGTGGAGTATTACACCATTCGCAATTTGTTGGGGGGTGTGGCTTGAGAGAAATAGGCGCATTTTTGAAAGGAAACATAAAGATTGTATAGATACGATTATATCTATTTTGTGTCTTATTTTTTGTTGGTCCAAAGTCTATAAGGAGTTTAGGGGGATTTTCTTCGAAGATTTTCTTTATAATTGGGATGGGCTTCGGTGTATTTCGCGTGAGTAACTTCTCATTTGTAAGGGTTTGCTAGGTTGGTCACCTCGACTCGCCTGGTGCTATTTTAAATGAAATGCTATTTATAAAATAAATAAATAAATGTTTAGGCAGGGGCATTTTCATTATTGTTTTAAAATTTATTTTTTCTAATTAAAAATAATATAAAAGAAAAGAGTAAAATAGTAAAATTAACATCTAAATTTGAACTCCGTCAGTGAAATTATCAAAATGTTAGGGGGACAAAAATTGAATTATACCAAATTATAAGGGCTCAAAATGTAATTCACACACACACACACACATATATAAAAGGATGTTGGCCCAAAATTGAATGACCCAGTTTACAGGCCCAGGACTAGTCCAAAGTTCAATTGGTCTGAGCCTCCAAAAGTTAAAAAATCAGGCCTGACCTGGCCGGGCACACGTCAACCGTCATCAAAATTCTCTGGAATCAGATGCTCTCCTCCTACATTTATCAGTTATCCATACAAACTATTTCTAGTATAAATTGCTAAAACATCACTTTTAGAGAAGATAGGCCTGAGAAGAGTTGGATTAATTTCTTGAGATTCAAAGAATTTGTGAATCTTCCATTACCATCTTCACCTACTTCATCTCAATGTTACATAAGAAAACAACGAACGAACGTGTGGATTGAAGATGCCACCTAAGTGAGACGGTGAAGTCTGGGATGTGTGATAATACAACAAACCTGGGTTCAAAACCCACCTTCATGATTAAACCAATCCAAAAAAAATAAATGAAACAATAGATTCAGGGCTGGCGCATGGTTGCCAATTTAACTGTTAGAACAGCACGGAATAAGGTTGTATTTTGCGTCGCAGTATATCTACATATCGACACATCCAAATACATTCATTCATGTTCACTCCAAATTTATTACTAGTCTTAGCTATTTTGTCACCCCAAGCATACTATTTTATATAACTTCAGTCCAAGCATCCTTGACAATAATACGACCTACAAGACATGAGAAAATTTTTCTAATAGTGTTTTTCAGTGCCACTGCACTCATATATATTATTGAAAGAACATCTGCCAAAGCTCAACTTGATCCTACAGAAGCTTCGGTATGACCGTCTTAGCGTAATGGCGGTAAGCTATGAATAAGCTTGTAAGACAGCCCAATTGAGTATATGTGGGAAGACGAGATTCCACAGAATTCTTTGAGAATAGAAGCCCCCGCTACCCCATCTAATGATTTTGAGCCAGATGAGATGAGATGATATCAACTAATTCATAAACACACTTTAATCATTGAAGATAAGCTTGTTTCTTTCTACCCAAACCATCATACAAAAGGCGTAAGGAATTTCGCTTCTTCCCCTAAATGCTCCCATAGATCATTATAAAAAAAAAATTTCTCCAAGAACACCCAAGCAATAACAAAGAGCCTTACAAGTGGCATCATGTAGCGTTGTCAGGACGAATAAAAAATTATCTAGTATCTGTCTTCTACAACTTTTTGACCCGTGAAGCACGTGTGGAGAAAAAAAAAACAATATTAGATAATTTAAATATTGTATTTTTTTTTCTCCACATGTGCTTCATGTGTCAAAAGTTGTAGGAGGCAGATACTTGATAAATTTTTTATTTTATTTTTTTATTTTGAAGTTGTTAAGATAAGAGAAACACTTTTCCTATTAACTTAGTAAGATTTTAGATGTCACTAAGGGTTGTTGAGCTCAAATCGATTAACACATTGACAATCCAACACCACAACCCTTTAGATTTTATGGAAAAATGGAG
Organism: Akebia trifoliata; assembly: GCF_017979445.1. NCBI lineage: Eukaryota > Viridiplantae > Streptophyta > Magnoliopsida > Ranunculales > Lardizabalaceae > Akebia > Akebia trifoliata. The sequence continues at coordinate 26,907,685 of NC_141381.1, forward strand.
ATAATTTTTTTTTTTTTGGAGCTTGGGATCAAGGTTTTGAAAATAAACGATTATTAAACTTCACTGAACTCCCAAATTTAAAATTAGAGAAAATGTTGGAATGACACAGGGTATTTATCACGATTCTCACAAGTCTAACGTGGGATGTGCACATAACCATATATGTGTTTCCTCACGATACGAGTAAAAACCATCTATTGTTATGTATGTATCTCCACGTCAGAATTGTGAGAACTACAGTAAATCCTGTGTCACCCCAGCACGACTCATAAAATTAAAATTCAATGATGAAAAATAACTTTTATTTTTTAAAGTTCTTAAAATTTTATCCTCTACAACCCCGTGGCATCAGATTCTATTTTTGGATGTCACTAGGTGATATCAATAACGCTTAGTAAGAATTGAAATCTTACCAAGTTATAAGGTTAGTCTTACTCTTAAAAAATAGAGAGATTCATCTGACTAGCCTATCTCTTGTTTTTTTTTCAGAAAAAACTTTGAAGTGCCTCTCGCTATAAATTTTAGGTAGAATCCGCTCCTTTAGATGACACTTGATATCTTCAAGAAAGTATACCAAATATTAATGAAAAGATAGGGATGTCAACTAAATGCAAAAAAGCTACGCATCATGTTATGAGGTGGGTTCATCCAAAATTTTGAAGCAGCTTAGTTGTGTCAAAGTTGGTCTTGTTTTTTATTACTAAAACTCTCATACTTTATTAACTTTGTAACTCAACAAACTTAGGTGGTGTTTGTTTGCGTTATTTTTCAGCCCTTATTGTTGGAAAAAAAATTCAACACTTTTTGTCAAAATAACGTGTTTGTTTACTCCATATTTTCAGTACTTATTACTGAAAATAAGTTTAAAAAATTCAGTACTATTTTGATATTGAAAAAAAGTGTTGAAACGGTAAGCACTTCGCTTTTTTGGGCATGGACAAGTATGCCCTTATACTTAAACGGATATTGCCTCTTATATTCGATGGATAAGTATATAAGCACCCCACAAATTAATAAACTCACACCATGGCCAAATTATTTTGTCTTATTATAGAGATCATCCTCAAAAAAATCAGTCAATCCCGAAACTTTGAATCCTATCAAAACAAGGTTAAGAACCGTAAATCGTCCATTTGTTTTTTGAAAACTAGTTTTGACATGGTTAGAAATTTTGGAATGGGCTAATTTTTGGTGAGTATGATCTCTAGACCATATAAATCATTCTCATCAAAAATTGGATTATTCCAAAAATTTAACCCATATAAGACAAAAAAAAAATTGACTGTGGTGTGGGTTGCTCTTATTAATTCGTGGGGTGTTTTATAATTACACATCCTTTATTTCCATTGAAAATTATTTATCCCAAATTAAGTTCTTTTAGTGTTGATTTCAAATTTGGTGACTTGTATGGCATTATTATTTTTAATTTGAAATTTATGAGTTTTTAGAAATAAAAATTATTATTTATAAATTAAAATTTTGAGTATTACTTATTATTTAAAAATGAATTGTATTTTAATTTTATAAGAAATAATATATTTTATTGTATTTAATAAGAAATATGCATTTGAAACATGCAAACAATCTATAATATGATTGTAAGGGTAAAAAAGACAATTTACCAATTTCAGCAATGTGTAACAAACATGATTCTGCATCTAAACAAACAACTTTTTTAGCATTTAAATTCAACGATTATTAGTTTTAGCACTTAGTGCTATTCAACACTTATTTTTTTCAATTTAACAACAACACCTTAGAGTGAGACTCACATCCTTTTAAAATATTAAATACTCGTAATACCCTCAATTCTTCAAATTAATACCTTCTATATCCTCTCAACATGAAAACATGCAGAGGATATAATGGGTGTTTGATTAAAAAATTGTGGCATTATAGGAATTTAATCATTTACAATGATGTGGATCCCACTTCAAAGTCTGTTAAGTGAGTATGGAAAGTTTCTCGATTGCTTCAATTTCCAACATCCAAAAACATGAACTGATCCCTCAATGATTATATAGGATGATGAAATTCTACAAACTTTGAAAAAAAATTGATCGTTAAATTTTAACTTTAAAATTGAGAGTTTGGTAGTCGTCCATTCTCAACACCTTGGATCAAGGTTAAAAAAGATTTTCATTTGAATTTGGGTTTATCGATGAAATTTAGAAGGTTGTGGTGTTAGATTGCCAATGTGATAATCCATATGGGGTCAACTACGTTGAATAAGATTTAAAATCTTCCTAACTTAGTCAGGCTAAAATGGTTCATAAAGTAAGGTTTATTAAAGTAAGGGTGTTTTTGTAATAAAAATGTAACAAAAAGAATTGCCCAATAAATCTCTAATATATATATATATATAAAGAAAAATTAAAGATTATTGATTTTGGAAAAAAGAAAGGCAGATTTACCAAAACATGCACAACTTTTCAATACACGTGGATTAATAAGAATGTGAGGAGTTCAACGATGGAGGTCTTTAGATCATGTCAAACAGAAAAAACTAAGATAATGTCAATGAAGTCAAAAGGCTGATGTGGCGGGCATGTGTGATTTCCCAAATGAAAAATATTGAGAATCTAATATGGTAATTTCTCATTCCTATGATAAAGGTAAGGTGTCTACATGGCACATTTTTGTTGGAGTTTGAAACACTTAAGGCTTTGTGTTTGAATTCCAACAAAAATGTGTCACATAGACATTTAACGTTGCTATAGGATTGGATCACCAACTCTATGAAGAAGTAAATAAATAAATAAATAAAATTACAAATTCGCAATCAATCATCTTGTTAAATGAGAACCTTACCTAAAGTGTAGTTGTAGTGAGCTTGGCTGGAGGGGCAGCAAATTCTTGTAAAAAGTGTTTAGATACATACAATTCAGTGATTAATTGCTTATGCAAGGATGGAACCAGCAAAAAAAAAAAATGCGTTTAGTCACTAATACATTTAAAAAAATAAAAACTTACACCTTGACCTTGTTGGTAAATAAAGCATTATTTTAATGCGGAATTTGGTAATAAATCAACACTATAAGGCATCACAATTTCAAGCGGCACATTCTTCATCAATTATGTTGGAACTTGGAATCCCTCCCACTTGTGTTCCTTAAAAAAAAAAAAAAAAAAAAAACCTTAAAGCCCACAGTTTTAGTTTTGCAAAATCCAACCAACTCAGCACACGTTTCTAGCAATACAGTGACTGATACTGTCAGGAAATTAGCATGTCAGCTTGGCACCCTCTCCATTATTGTCCCATTTCAATTTTTTGTTTTGTTTTGTTGCTTTTCATGCAAAGTATAGAACAACCATTAACTTTTCTTAATAATTTACATAATAATCAAGTCCATACCACTCACACGAACAAGTCTCTAATACATTAGAGTAGCACTAGCAATCAATATTTACTGACAACCAGAGGGAGAAATAAATAATATAATTAGAAAGAGAGAATAAAGGTGGTCACTTGATCCCAACCCTATATATATGTAAATCAGAAAAAAAAAAAAAAAAAATCTGTACTTTTAATCACAATCGAAGGTACTTTTGAATATAGAAAGTCACTGAATTGATGTAGGACAATTGGCAAAAGATTTCATAGACGGAGTCAGAAATCAGAATCATGCGATGAGATCCATTTTGAATGGAAATATTGAGAACTTTAAGATTCATGTCTAGTAATCTTTTCATTTTTAAGTCAAATTATTTCATTTAGACAATTTTTTCAATAAATTTGTCATTTTAGGAAAGCTTCCAGTTTAGTAATAACTTCAGTTATAAAAATCAAAATCATGCACCATCCTTCTACCTTGCTTATAAGTTTAATAAGTATGTGCTTCTATGTTTAGTTTGTTGTTACTATTTTTAGTAATTTTCCTTTTTATTTTGGACTATTGTCGTGTCGTAATGGGATTAGAATTCGTTTCTATTAAAAGATGGTAAAATGTAGAAATCATCGTTGATTTAGTAAAAGTTCTTTTTGAGAGTTCTCTTTTTAGGTGGATTCCAACTCTTTATTTTATTTTTTCTATTGTTTTACCTTGCGTCATGAACTCTTAAATTTAAATGGTGTAAATTTACCGTACCATCTTGTTGACATGACTCACAACCGTTCAATGAATCACAACCGTTCAATGAACTATATAGGATTTTTTATATATTTATTTATGGACTTTGTGGTATCTGGGCCTCTTAGAGCATCCGACTAAATGTTGGGGTACGTGTCACCCCCCTCTCCTCTTCCTCGTACGCACGCACCAGATAATTTCTAGGATATATGGGGGTGGGGTACGTAGAAGAAAATTGAACTCAAGACCTCCTTGTTGTGATTTGTGGAGTCTGATAGTACTAATCAACAATGAGATATTATGTATAAATCCTTATGTTTTCTTTGTATGATTGTATCCTATATTTAGATTTTTTTCAATTTGTTTCCTTCTTTACATTACATCCATTTTCTAAATCACAAAAATGCTGCAGAGAAGTTCCTCTCCTCTATAGTACTTCACCACAAAAGTCAATGTGGTTGATAATATGTGGTTGATAATATCTAATCTTCTAGTTATCAAAGACTTCTAAAGATATTATCTATCTAAACTCCAAAGCATCACTTGTTGTATAAAGTTGTGGGTCCTAATGTAGATTTGTGTGGGTCATTGTGATCTATGATTTGTAAATGAGGCTGTTAAGCTGTTAAATCAACAACAAATGGCCAAGTTTCCCCTATCCCACCAAAGGGAAAAAACTTTGAAGCAGGCAGTTCGCTTTAAATTTTGAAGGAACCCTCTCCATTAGATTACATGTGGCATTTCTGAAAAATACACGGTGTGAAATAAGTTTAAAACACCATGCGTCTTGTAACGAGGAGGGTTCCTTCAAAATTTGAAGCAACCTGACCGCTTCTATGTCAAACTCCCACCAAATGTATAAAACCAACAGGACATGATGTTGTTGATAGAACAACTATAAATTGTATCACCCTCATTTCCACAATATCATCATGGCATAACAGAGGAAATTTTGATCGATCATCTAAATTAGAGAATATGTGGGCCCATTAGTAGAAATAAGGTGGTTTGAAATGCTAACTGGTCAACTAGATTCTCATACGAGTTCTCTTATTACCACACCAACTTTTGCTAGCGTCATACCAACTGTGTACAATTCTTTGATGATTTACATAAAATTGGTGTGGCAATAACAGCTCTCTTCTTAAATATATGTAGTTGTAGAAAAGGGTTTGTCCGTATCCTCACTTTTCAAACTTCTTGTGTAAGAGCTTACGTTGCTTCTAACTTCAGATATTATGCAGGGGCACCGAGATATTTTGATTTAAAATATCCTATTAATTAGTGAATATTTCTATCAAAGAAAAAGTTAATATCATATCGAACAATACATGGTTGAAACAATTCCGAAAAATTAATGAAAGTTTTGGGGTCAATTTTCGTATCGATCTTAGTCGATATTGATACATATTAACCTATACATTCCACTATTTTTAAGTGTTAGTAACTAAAAAGCTCAATTGGTGTATACCCTGTAAGAATCGTAGATTTTTTCTCTCGGGATTCACAGCTGCATATCATCATAAAATATGAGAGTTTTTGAGTTACCTTCTCTGGTTGAATTTTAAATTAGCACTCTATTTTGAATCATGCCTAACATTATTTACATCTATTTTCCCAAAGTTACAAATTCTCCCCCTCACAAAATTATTTATTTTAAATGACAATGTTAGCTTCTATTTGCAAGAATTGATAATAAGTTATAAAAACAAATAATTATGTAGAAAATTTATTTTTTTACATTCTAATAAATGATTTTTGAGCTAAATGCCCCCTAATTGTTGGATATTAGTGACTAATTAATCCAATTAGTGAAGTTTTTTGACTAGCTCCTAACTTAAAAATAAAAAAAATATATAAAAAATACCCTTTGGTATTTGACTTGTCTTCAATGTTTTTGGAATCTAAAATTACTAATGAAATGTCGGTGCAAACCGTCGAGGCTTACGAGCCACAAAAAAAAAAAAGAATCATGTCTCACTATAATTGGTTGCATATTTTTACCAACATTATCAACGTCGTGGTTGTGTTGTCGTCATCATCATCATCATCATCATCAAAGCTTTATTCAAAAAAATCAGTATCAGTTGTAAACGAATCTTGTTCTCAATTCAATTATTTTTAAAACCATTTCTTTTGTTAAGTCATCGATCGAAACTTCAAGTTGCATTTCTCTAATTAGTAATTATTTCGACATTAATTAACAAAATATCCTAAACCTAGATTCCATTCAAACCTCCTACAAAAATCAATAAAATCATAGGGATCTTAGTCATTTATACATACAAATAAATAAATTTGTTTGAATGATTGATAATTTCATTTGATCTACTTTGTCTTATTCATTTAATTTATGACATTGTTTCTTGTCTTAGTCTTCAATGTATAGTACTTCATTTTTTTTTTCTTGTTTTAATCATTTTGATTAACCTTAATCAATCGATTACACCAAAAGAACGTACTATTAAATAATTTAGTAGTAGTTTCCTTGTTTTAACGAAGAATATAGATGCTTATAATGACAAATTAAGATTAGAAAATTAAGATAAAATTAAGTGAAACACATGGAGTTGTCTCCTTGTTAGTAAAATATCTACGTCGTTTGTACTTGGCTTGGATAAAGAAGTTAATAAAATTTATTATTAGTAGATTATTTGCACATTGACATTGAAATGTCCACTTGGGAGACTGTATTTAGTATTGCAATTGTGCCCCCATGAAGGGATAGCTAATCCAAAATTAAATAAGTTTGATGAGTTCTTGATTTTATCACTTTAGGAGTTGGTCAAGATGAAAGTCTCATGATTTTGAATGAAATAAAGAGGTTTGAAGTCCCTACTATCAATCATACATTAGAGGTTCTTATGATTTACACATTAAAAATAAGCAAGAAAATGATTTCCCTTTGAAAATGCGATTTTCTGATTCTAGCCTTTATTTGACGCACTATATCACACTTTTTTTCCCCCTGCCCTCCACCCATTTAGAGAGCTACTTTCAGCACCTCAACTTTTACTTATAACACCCCAATTTAAAAAATAAAAAAATAAATAATTGAGAATGAGTAAAAGTTGGGGTACCATTAGAAGCTCCCTCTCTCATTTTTTTTTTGCTAATTTTTTGTTTTTTGTTTTTTTTGACTTAAAATTTTACATGAGTCTAATCATACTTACAAACACCTACTTAAATTGTTTGAGCAAAGTGATAATGTTGAAATAATAATTTGAGATAAACTGTTATAATGTTTGAATGGTGTGCTTTTAATCTTTAATTGGGTTTTCTTAACTAATTTAAGAGATTGGCATGTAATAAGTAGAAGTTGAGGTGCCAATAGCAACTCTTTTTTTTTTCTTTTTCAACAATCCAGATTAGACTCTTATGTATATTTGTTTTGCATTTACTTACTATAACTTCATCCTAATAATTTATCCTACAGGTCACTAGAGTCTAGGGTTATAGCTGATATATTATTCATACAATTAGTCAAATATTAGTTTAATTACAGACTAGATCTAGATAGTTGTCATGAAAGTCTTATAAAATCCAAAACTGAAAACATAAAAAATTAAAAAAATATATATACTTTTTACTATTAGGACGATGACTTCAGCTTAGCAGATATTACATTTTTCCTTAGCGGCAAAAACAGTAGCATAATTTATATTAAATATTCAAGGTACCTTACCCAAATTTCTAAAATTATGTGAATAAACAAAACAACAAGAGAAAAACAAACACACTAGGATTTGGGTGATTCGATAATATGCGTACATTCATAAAACATGAACAATCACTATTTTCTCATAAGTTTTGTAATTCTAGTGATATCTATTTATAAAATCACGAATTACTAAAATATGTAATACTCTCCAAAAATAGGAACATCAAAAAATAAAAAAATCTTTAAGAAAATATTACACAATTACCCTTTTCATATCTTTTAAAAAATTCGGGTCAGGGGTTCTATCCCGTTCACCCCTACCCGCTAACCAGGTAGTGAGACCTTTGGTAGGGGAATGCCCCCCACACCCTCGTAACTCTCCATAGTGCAACAGAATATAAGGCATTTACACAACAAATGCTTATTAGATAAAACATTTGAAGGATAGTTTCCTTAATTACTAATTTCATTGGTCATTTGGTTGTTTTATTACATTCAGTTTCGCTCCTATTAGACCGAATCACAAATGGATACAAAACAAATGTTAAAAGTACAAATTTCTATTGGATTCGAGATCATGTACTAAACGCAATCATTTCAGTTCATTGAATTTTTCCATTTTGACAAATCAAATATATAATTTTTTTATTTAACTTTTATAATTTCTTAACATTCTAATTGTATTTTGCGTTGTCAAGTTTGGTTCTAGGTTTTAGTTATATGTTTTTGAAATATGTAAATTCTAAATAATAGAATAATGTAAAAACACAAAGAAATTAAAAGAACATATTAATAATTGAGATATGACAAAATCATTATCCTTAAAATCAAATTTGCACTTCTTTAAAATTGTTTCCATAATGCAAAAAGCTCCTGAAAATCTTTTTATTTTCTACATCTCAACAATATGTTGTTGATGTACATCAAACATGATTTAAGGATTGAAAAATCCGAAATTAATTAAATCTTTAAAAAGCTTACCACTCTTTCACATCATTGTGGTTGGGGAGATAGTCTACCAAATTATGAAGATGCTTTCATGGTGGCAATCCCCTGTAGAGCTGTGTATATAATTTCGTAACCCTACTTGACTTCTTGATTTGATGGTCTTAAGAGAATAACTTTCTATACTTAAAATTCCAACTTTGAGGACAAATAATAAAGTACAACCAAACAATCTGTCTCCCTCCCTATCACATCTGAAAAGAGGCTTCTTCTAATCTTCTTCTTTTTATTAATTATAATTGTTATTATTAATTATAATTGTTCTTGTTTTTTTTATATAAAAAAAAAAAAATAAGGCAAAGCGAAGGCAAGTGGTTGGATCTAGCAAAGGAGCTGAGAAAGCTTGAACAGGAGACTCTCTCAATCTCATTCAGCAAAACACGCTAAAGAAGAGAACAAAGACAGACCAATAAATACCCATCACTTGTCTTACTTTAGTGGACACACTTATCTATTGTTAGAGAGAAAACACGGTCTCGTTTTCATCTCTCATCAGCCCACTCGTGTCTCTTACTCAATACAAGGAAGTCCACCATTGACCATATTAATATTATATAATATAGAGAATTGAGAATCGCTATACGACAAGATTTGACGGAAATGCCCACATTTTTTTAGTGTAGAATAGTACAGTTGTTAATAAAGCATAAGGGGTAATTTAGTTACAAATTTACAATACCCATTAAAAATACCACATTATATCAGAGCGAGAGAGTAAGTGTGTCTGTGTGTTATTGCTGTCACAGGTGTGCAAGTTGGCAAGTTGAGGTTGCAAAGAAGAGATAGGGAAGAGGAGCGGTGGTGTAGGTGGTCGCTGATGTATGCTGCTGTGGCCAAGGCCAAATGGCTCGTCTTTCCACTTCTCATGATCTCACCACTTTTATTTTATTATAAAAACTATAGTATCCACAAGAGGGCTGGATCCTATATTTTATGTGTTATATTTTTATTTTAACTTTTGTTGCTAATGTTAGTGTGATTTGATTTCGGTTAATAATAACGATTATCTATCTCACAATCAAAAACAGAAATCAAACCAATGCAAATTCAAATCTTTCTAGCAATTCTAAAATCAGTTTTTTTTTTATTGGTACCTTTTGCAGTTAAATAATGTCTTTACTATTCTTAGGCATATAAGTGAAAATATGACTAACAAATATGCGATCCTCTAAGGTTATAAATTCTAAAATTTGATGTTACGTGTGATACTTTTTTGAATTGAAGTATCCCGGTCTCTTAAAACACTCAACTAATCCTCGGAGCACATGTAGAGCTTTACAAGTGGTATCATATAGCATTGTCACAACGAATAAAAAATTATCTAGTATCTGTCTCCTACAACTTTTGACATGTGAAGCACATGTGGAGAGAAAAAAAATACAATATTTAGGTTATTGGCGGTGATATATATAGGGAAATGTTTGGCACCCTAAGCTTTACCCTACGAATTTTGTCCTACATGGGCTAGAAGTTTTAGAATGGGTTGATTTTTAGTGTGGATGATCTCCACAGTTAGAAGATCTTCTTCACCAAAAATCAGTCAATTCCGAAATTTCTAACCCCACGTTTACAAGTTGAAAAATCGTGGACCATCCACTTTTTGTAAATCGTTTTTTATGGGATTAAAAGTTTTGGAATGGGCTGATTTTTGGTGAGGATGATCTTCTCACCATAGAGATCATCCTCACCAAAAATTAGTCTATTCCAATACTTCTAACCCATGTAGGACAAAACACGTTATATATATATGGGTCCCGTTCGGCACCCTACACTTTACCCAATGTGGGTAGAATATGAGTATTTTTGCAAATTTAGGATTTTCTTCAATACACGTGAATTAATAAGAATGTGAAGAGCTCATCGCTGGAGGTATTTAGATCATTTTAGATAAAATATAAACTAATATAATGTCAGTGCATTCAAGAGACTGCAGGCATGTGTGATTTTCCAAATGAAAAATATTGAGAATCCAATATGATACTGTCTCATTCTACATGGCACATTTTTGTTGGAGTTTGAAACACCTGTGGCTCTCTGTGTTTGAATTCCAACAAAAATGTGTCATGTAGACACTTAATGTTGTTATAGGATTGGATCACCATTTTGGATCACGACTCTATGAAAAGTAAAAAAAAATTTACGAATTTGGTATCAATCATCTTGATAAATGAGAACCTTACCTAAAGTGTGGTTGTAGTGAGCTTGACTGGAGGGGCAGCAAATTTTTGTAAAAAGTGTTTAGATACAATCAATTCAGTGATTAATTGCTTATGCAAGGATGGAACCAGAAAAAAATGTGTTTAGTCACTTTCTCATCTACTAGACTGGACCATTAACTACAATAATGAAATAATCAAATCTGTCAGGAAAGATTGAAACAGATGAGAGAGACCGATGTCCAAAATAATACCAATGGCAAACAACCTCCAAAAAGTACATTAAAATAATTGAAAACTTACACCTTGACCTTGTTGGTAAATAAAGCATTATTTAATGCGGAATTTGGTAACATATCGACACTATATCACAATTTCAAGTGGCACATTCTTCACTCTTGAGTAGAAATTGGAGGAGATGAATAATGATGTATGCATGCGGTTGGGTACGCAACTGATTATGTGGCAAGGTGTCACGGCCCTATTCTTTCGAAGCGGGGTCGTGCGGCGCAAGGGGGTCAAATCCACTTGCAAGCCTGTAAAATGATCGTACACCACACACACGTAGCTAGCAAACAAGTAAACGAGGCAACACGAGATAAAGCCCGAAGGCAACTTTGTTGATATAATATTGATTACACGGTGTAACGCGGTATAAAAGCAAATAGATGCGTTACAAGCAATTGATGATCCTATGACACACGGGACTTCCACGGAGCTGGGCTTCAAGGGCTTCAACAACGTGGGTGTAGGCCGGGGATTGGGACAGCACTGACACCCTTCCTACAAAGTGTATGCTAAGTCTTTACTAGATTTCCAGAAGGAAACATCAAAAGTAGAGGCCGGTCATACTCCCTTATTACGAAAATGCCACTAAGCTAACAAGTGTGCCCTGGCACGGGGCTGACACGTACCCTAAGCTAACAGATATGCCCTGGTACGGGGGCTGACATGGCTTCATAACGAGCCTTACATACTATTACATGAGTGCTCCCGGGTAGCTCCGGGGCGAGCTTACACCTAACTCTAGGTGACAGATGATTTGGCCGTTACAGTCTCCCCCACCTATTCTGCAGACGTCCTCGTCGCATTGACCTGACAAACTCTTCAATAGGCTGCTTGAAAGGTTGTAGGTTCTCTGCACTCTCCTGTGTAGCTTCAAATTCTGGCATGTCCTGTGTGACGAAGTACTCCACGTGCTGCTGCTGCTGTTGCTGGATGGAACTGCTGCTGAAATGACGTCTTCGAGAACTTTGTCGACAACACGCTCTGGCTGAAAAGCTGAATGAGAAGTGGTACGTGTTGGAATGCTACGCGCGGGATCTCCTTGATCTGCTTGGTACGGCTTGAGATTTCTTGCATGGATGACAGAGTAGATGCTGTGTAACCTGTACGGTAACCAGAGTTTAGCAAACCTGTACGTCCTTGGACTGTGTCTCCTGTAGCCTGAAACAATAGTGTGAGAAGTTAAACACTGTTGGCCTGATATAGGTTCAAAAGTACTCTTGTTGGAGGAAGAGTTCTTCTGAGTGGTGGAATTGAACAAATTCGCCCAATTCGGATGATCGGCATTGGCAAGATGCCTAAAATACTCCAACGCAGAACTGAATCTCTCCGTTGGCCAAGCTGATTGATGATGTACACTGCCTGAAAAATCAAGCTGGAATCTAAGTAGTCTACATGGTCCGTTCCATAACTTCCCTGTGACTCTTGAATCTCTGACGTTGACAACACTCTGAGGTACATCACAATTCTTGCTGACACTCTGACTAAGTGGCTGAGGGGCTTCTTCTGCAACTTGAATCTTACAGTAACCTGATCTCTGACCTAACTCTGAAAAATACTTGGCTGTCCCAAGCTTATCAAACAAGTCGGCACTCTGCTGGATAGGATGCTTGTTCTTGATGGTGATCTTCTTCACTGCTCGATAATCGATACAACGTCTCGAAGACCCATACTGCTGCTTGCTCAACTCAGCTAGTCTTGGATGATTCATCCTGTAAGGCCTCTCTATAAGAGGTGTGGCAACAGGTAGCAATTCATTCTGATGATCATTCGACCTACGTGGCTGTAGTGTCTTCGGAAGCAAATTCGCTATCTCATCATCAACTTCTGCTAAAACCTGTGTGGCTTGTGTGGGAGTTGAACTATGGTCCTTTTCTTCGGCTTCAACTCTCAAGGAAGCAAGGTACGGTTGCTTACCTTTCTTCAACCCTTTCTTCACCTGAATGGCTGAAATTAACTTTCCCTCTTCCTTGCCTGTGGAGACGGGAACAAAGCTTGGACAATCACCTAGCATGCCCAAGGTGTTGGCGAATGGCATCGGTACAACCCTGTTCTGTCGCATGAAATCCATCCCAATGACAACTCTGAACTCATCGAGCGGAACTGCGAGTAAATCAAGCTTACCCTTCCATGTACCTATCTTGACGGACACTGACTTGGCCGAACCTTAAATAGGAGTGGCTTGGGAGTTTACAGCTTTCATACGGCTTGAACCCTTATCGAGCCGGATATTGAGACGCTTCGCCTCTGCATGGGTAATAAAGCTGTGAGTAGCTCCTGTATCAACCATTGCCTGGGTGGTCTTCCCACCAACTTCAATATCGACATACATTAGACCCTTCCGTTTCCGGCTATTCTGAGTCTCAGATGTCTGTTTCATTGCATTCAAAAGATGCAAGGCTCCCATGTGAGGAGAATCTTCATAATCTCGCCCACTCGTACTCTCGTGACTAGGGTCACTCTGGGAAGCTAATAGTGCAGTCAGTTTGGCTCGCTGTGGGCACTTGACTGTCTTGTGAGGCCCACCACACAAAACACATCCATGCTTGTGACGACGCTTGATTGGCGAGGTACTTCTGCTCTGTGAAGGTGAGGAGTTCTGTGATGATCCCGGACTGGAACTCTTTCTATGCCTTCCATTCTTGCCATTCGAAGACTTCTTTGTGTACTCAGGTTGCTGGTAGTAACCCTTCGATTGAGGATGTACATACTGTTGGCTCCCTCCCGCGGGAGTATAATCAGTCAACCGCTCGGCTGCTGCAATTGTAGACGCGAGATCTTCCACACGTTGCCGTTGGAGTTCTGTCTGAACCCAAGGCTTGAGTCCTTCTTGGAATGAGAACAGCTTGTCTTTCTCTGACATATCACGGATATCAAGCATCAAGGCGGAAAACTGCTTGACGTACTCGTGAACTGTACCTGTATGTTGGAGTTGCCTCAACTTTCTGCGGGCAATGAACTCCACGTTCTCTGGTAAGAACTGGTGCTTCAATTCTTTCTTGAGGTCCTCCCATGTATCGATGGAACATTGGCCACTTTCCATCTCGGTGTACTTTGTCCGCCACCATAGCTTGGCGTCACCTGCAAGATACATAGAAGCAGTTGTTACTTTTACCTCTTCGGAATCCGGACGAGCTGCACGGAAGTACTGCTCCATGTCGAACAGGAAATTCTCGAGCTCTTTCGCATCGCGAATACCATTGAAGGTACGTGGCTCGGGTACTCGCAAGCGCGAGGGAGAAGCTTCACTATTGGTAGGCCGTTCGTTACCGACGGCACGGACCAGGAGGCATACTTTCGTAGTGAGTTCTGTAACCTGTTCCTGTAAGACGGCTAGACTGTCTCGGGTATCTTCCTCGAGGGCTGTCACTCTAGCTCTGAATGTCTCGGATCATTCCTCCAGCGTGCTCTGGCGATCATCTAAATGCGCAATACCATCAACAATACCGGATAGCATACCTATCCTTTCCTCCAATACCTCGATGCGTTCCTTGTTTGTACGTGGTGCTGGTGTGTTTGGAGCGGGTAGATCCGCGGTACTAGTAGTTCCTCTTACCATCGTTCGCGTGAACCAAATGGAATCTCGGGGAATAGCTAGGGGGAATACTTACTGTGCTCAAACAACTGCTGCTCTGATACCAACTGTCACGACCCTATTCTTTCGAAGCGGGGTCGTGCGGCGCAAGGGGGTCAAATCCACTTGCAAGCCTGTAAAATGATCGTGCACCACACACACGTAGCTAGCAAACAAGTAAACGAGGCAACACGAGATAAAGCCCGAAGGCAACTTTGTTGATATAATATTGATTACACGGTGTAACGCGGTATAAAAGCAAATAGATGCGTTACAAGCAATTGATGATCCTATGACACGCGGGACTTCCACGGAGCTGGGCTTCAAGGGCTTCAACAACGTGGGTGTAGGCCGGGGATTGGGACAGCACTGACACCCTTCCTACAAAGTGTATGCTAAGTCTTTACTAGATTTCCAGAAGGAAACATCAAAAGTAGAGGCCGGTCATACTCCCTTATTACGAAAATGCCACTAAGCTAACAAGTGTGCCCTAGCACGGGACTGACACGTATCCTAAGCTAACAGATATGCCCTGGTACGGGGGCTGACATGGCTTCATAACGAGCCTTACATACTGTTACATGAGTGCTCCCGGGTAGCTCCGGGGCGAGCTTACACCTAACTCTAGGTGACAGATGATTTGGCCGTTACATAAGGGCACATGAAAAAGATGCGTGGTTCTGTGCCCTTGTCATGTCACATCAGCCGTGTGTCTAATTGCATATCAAAATCTTGTGCATTCATCACAACTCTAATGGGATATCTATCTTACATCAAGTATGTTGGAACTTGGAATCCCTCCCACTTGTGTTCCTTTTTTTTCAGGAAAAAAAACCACTTAAAGCCCACAGTTTTAGTTTTGCAAAATCCAACCAATTCAGCCCACGTTTCTTGCAATATAGGAAACTAGCAAGTCAACTTGGCACCCTCTCCATTATTGTCCCATTTCAATTTTATTTTTCTTTTGATACAAAATATAGAACAATCATTATCTTATCTTAATGTAGCACTAGCAATCAATATTTACTGACTATCAGAGGGAGAAATAAATAATATAATTAGAAAGAGGGAATAAAGATGGTCACTTGATCCCAACCATATATATACGTAAATCAGAAAGAAAACAAAAATCCGTATTTTTAATCACAATCGAAGGTTTTGTATATAGAAAGTCACTGAATTGATGTAGGACAATTGGCAAAAGTTTTCATAGACAAAGTCAGAAATCAGAATCATGTGACGAGATCCATTTTTGAATGGACATGTTGAGATCTTTAAGATCCATGTATAGTAATATTTTCATTTTTAGGTCAAATTATTTCATTTAGACATTTTTTCAATAAATTTGTCATTTTAGGAAAGTTTCCATTTTAGTAATAACTTTAGTTATAAAAATCAAAATCATGCACCATCCCTCTACCTTGCCAATAAGTTTAATAAGCATGCGCTTCTATGTTTAGTTTGTTGTTACTATTTTTATTAATTTTCTTTTTCATTTTTGACAATTTTCTTGTCTTAATGGGATGATAATTCTTTTCTATTAAAAGAAGGTAAAATGTAGAAATCTTCATTGATTTAGTAAAAGATCTTTTTGAGTGCGTCATGAACTCTTAAATTTAAATGGTGTAAATTTACCATACCGTCTTGTTGACATGACTCACAACTGTTCAAGGAACTATATAGGATTTTTTTTTTGGGAATTTGTGGTATCTGGGCCTCTCAGAGCATCCGACTAAATATTGGGGTATGTGTCACCCCCTTCACCTCTTCCCCATATGCACACACTAGATAATTTCTAGGATATATTGGGGTGGGGTACGTGGAAGAAAATTGAACTTAAGACCTCTTTGTTGTGATTTGTGAAGTTTGATAGTATTGATCGACAAGGAGGTACTGTGTATAAATCCTTGTGTTTTCTTTATGTGATTGCATCTAATATTTAGATTTTTTTCAATTTATTTCCTTGTTTCGATTGCACCCATTTTTTAAATCACAAAAATAGTGTCCTATTCTTTAAAGCGCTTCATCACAAAAGTCAATGTGGTTGATAATATCTAATATTCTAGTTATTAAAGACTTCTAAAGATATTATCTATTTAAACTCCAAAGCATCACATATATAAAGTTGTGGGTCCTATTGTAGATTTGTGTGGGTCATTGTGATCTATGATTTGTAAATGAGGCTGTTAAACTGTTAAATCAACAACAAATGGCCAAGTTCCCCCTCCCCTACCAAAGGGAAAAGACTTTGAAGCGCACAGTCCGTTTTTAAATTTTGAAGGAACCCTCTCCATTAAATTACACATGGCATTGCAAAAAAATGTACGGTATAAAATAAATTCAAAATGCCATGTGTCTTATAACAAGAAGGGTTCCTTCAAAATTTGAAGCAAACTCCCACCTAATATATAAAACCAACAGGACATGATGTTGTTTATAGAACAACTATAAATTGTATCACCCTCACTTCCACAATGTCATCATGGCATAACAGAGGAAATTTTGATCGATCATCTAAATTAGAGAATATGTGGGCCCATTAGTACAAATAAGGTGGTTGAAATGCTAACTGGTCAACTAGATTCTCATATGAGTTCTGTTATTACCACACCAACTTTTGCTAGCGCCGCACCAACTGTGTACGATTCTTTGATGATTTACATAAGAATTGGTGTAGCAATAACAGCTCTCTATTTAAATATATGTAGTTGTAGAAAAGTGTTTGTCCGTATCCCGACTTTTCAAACTTCTTATGTAAGAGCTTACGTTGCTTCTAACTTCAGATATTATGTAGGGGCACCGAGATTTTTTGATTTAAAATATCGTATTAATTAGTGAATATTTGATATTTCTATCAAAGAAAAAATTAATATCATATCGAATGATACATGGCTGAAACAATTCCGAAAAATTAATGAAAGTTTTGGGGTCAATTTTCATATTGATCTTAGTCGATATTGATACGTATTAACCTATACATTCCACTATTTTAAAGTGTTGGTAACTAAAAAGTTCAACTCGTGTATACTTGTAAGAATCGTAGATTTTTTTCTCTTCGGATTCACAACTGCATATCCTCATAAAATATGTGAGTTTTTGAGTTATCTTGTCAAGTTGAATTTTAAAATTAGCACTCTATTTTGAATCATGCCGAGCATTATTTACATCTATTTTCCCAAAGTTACAAATTCTCCCCTCACAAAATTATTTATTTTAAATGACAATGTTAACGTTTATTTGCAAGAGCTGATAATAAATTATAAAAACAAATAATTATGTAGAAAATTTATTTTTTTACATTCTAATATATGATTTTTGAGTTAAATTCCCCCTAATTGTTGGGTATTAGTGACTAATTAATCCGATTAGTGAAGTTTTTCGACTAGACCCTCCTAACTTAAAAATAAAAAATATATATAAATTATACCCTTCAATATTTGACTTGTCTTCAATGTTTTTGGAATCCAAAATTACTAATGGAATGTCGGTGCAAACCGTCGAAGCCTATGAGCCACAAAAAAAAAAGGGTCATGTCTCACTATAATTGATTGCATATTTTTACTAACATTATCAACGTCGTGGTTGTGATTATCGTCGTCATCATCATCATCATCAAAACTTTATTCAAAAAAATCGGTATCACTAATAAACGAATCTTGTTCTCAATTCAATTATTTTTAAAACCATTTCTTTTGTTAAGTCGTCGATCGAAACGTCAAGTTGCATTTCTCTAATTAGTAATTATTTTGACTTTAATTAAAAAAATATCCAAAACCTAGATTCCATTCAAACTTCCTACAAAAATCAATAAAATCATAGGGATCTTAGTCATTTATACATACAAATAAATAAATTTGTTTGAATGATTGATAATTTCACTCGATCTACTTTGTCCTATTCATTTAATTTATAACATTTTTCTTGTCTTAGTCTTCAATGTATAGTACTTCATTTTTTTTTCTTCTTTTAATCATTTTGATTAACCTTAATCAATCGATTACACCAAAAGAACGTACTATTAAATAATTTAGTAGTAGTTTCCTTGTTTTAACGAAGAATATAGACGCTTATAATGACAAATTAATTAAGATTAGAAAATTAAGATAAAATTAAGTGAAACACGTGGAGTTGTCTCCTTGTTAGTAAAATATCTACGTCGTATGTACTTGGCTTGGATTAAGAAGCTAATAAAATATATTATTAGTAGATTATTTGCACATTAACATTGAAATGTCCACTTGGGAGACTGTATTTAGTATTGCAATTGTGCCCCCATGAAGGGATGGCTAATCCAAAATTTAATAAGTTAGATGAGATTTTATCACTTTAGGAGCTGGTCAAGATGAAAGTATCATGGTTTTGAATGAAATAAAGAGGTGAGAAGTCCTTACTATCAATTATACATTAGAGGTTCGTAATTTGCACATTAAAAATAAACGAGAAAATGATTTCCCTTTGAAAATGCGATTTTCTGATCTCTAGCCTTTATTTGACACATTCTACCATACTTTTTATCCCCCTGCCCCCCACCTGTTTAGAGAGCTGCTATTAGCACCCCAACTTTTACTTATAACATCCCAATTTAAAAAAAATAAAATAAATAATTGAGAATGAGTAAAAGTTGAAGTACCATTAGAAGCTCTCTCTCTCTCTCTCTAATTTTTTTTTGCTATTTTTTTTTATTTAAAATTTTACATGAGTCTAATCATACTTATAAACACCTACTTAAATTGTTTGAACATTATGATAATGTTGAAATAATAATTTGAGATAACCTGTTGTAATGTTTGAATGGTGTGCTTTTAATCTTTAATTGGGTTTTCTTAACTAATTTAAGAGATTGGAGTGTAATAAGTAGAAGTTGAGGTGCCAATAATAGCTCTCTTTTTTTTCCATTGCATTTACTTACTATAACTTCATCCTAATAGTTTCATTTGGTCCAAAATTCATCCCAAAAAAAAAAAAAAAAACTATCCTACAGGTCACTAGGGTCTAGGGTTATAGCTGATTATATTATTCATACAATTAGTCAAATGTTAGTTTAATTACAGACTAGATCTAGATGGTTATCATGAAAGTCTTATAAAACCCAAAATTGAAAACATAATATATATATATATATATATACTTTTTACTATTCGGACGATGACTTCGACTTAGCAAACAATACATTTTGCCTTAATGGCAAAAACACCAGCATAATTTATATTAAATATTCGAGGTACCCTACCCAAATTTCTAAATTATGTGAAAAAATAAAATAACAAGAGAAAAACAAATGCACAAGGATTTGTGTGATTCGATAATATGCGTACATTCACAAAACATGAATAATCACTATTTTCTCATAAATTTTATAATCCTAGTGATATCTATTTATAAAATTGAGAGTTACTAAAACATGTAATACTCTCCAAAAATAGAAACATCCTGTGGACACGGGATTTACATCATTTTTTGAAACATCCCTCCACTTTGGGGTGTTTTGGAGTCGCCACCATTCATTTTTGGAAATGAGTGTGAATGGTAATTCGAAGTTGTATTTTTGAAAAATATGTCATTTTGACATTTTTTTATGACTCTCATAGGATAAGGTGCATGGTCCAACCTTTGATTCAAAGGTAAGGGGGTCCATTTATGGAGTAGGGAAGGTGTTAGGCACCCTACTCTATCCACATAATGTAGTAACCTCGGATTCGATTTTTTCAAATAAAAAGAAAATAAAATTGAAAAAGGATTCGATATGTGCCCTCAAGTGTGAGGGGTTTCGATGTTGGTTCAAATCATTGAGGACACCCTTATGAAGAAGGGGCCCTTTGATGATTTAAACCATAGTGGTGTGTGCAAATGTGTAGGAAAGAGGTGAGTAGAAGAGGGAAGTTGGGGGGTGTCTTTTTGTGAAACCCACCTTGACCTTCCTTGACTTCCTTTGACTTTCTTTAATGAGTCTTCTTTTTCTTTACTTGATTTGTTTGAGAGAAGGTTGAGAGTTGAGATGAGTTGAGAGTAGAGATAGTAGAATGGGTTAAGAGAGAAAGGTTGAGAGAGTGATTTCTTTTTTATCTTTTAGAGGGTTAGATATGGGATTTTTCATTAGGGATTGAGAGTTGGGAATGGTGGGATTTTTATAGAATTTGTGAGTTATTTTGAGGGGTAGAGTTGGGTGAAATGATGAGAAGTGATAGAATGGTGTGGGGTTTAAGAGAATGGTATGTGTAAATTGATGGGATTTGAGGGGTATTTGTGTAAGAAGGTTAAATGGGTGAGTTTTGACCCAAATGGTTTGGATCCAACCCAACCCATTTGGGTTGAGTGTTTGGTGAGATGAGTTTAAGATGGTGGTTGTGATTAAATGGTGTTTGGTTTAAGAGAATAGATGATTTAATGAGGTGGTTGATGATATTTTGGGAGGGTGAGGGAGATGATGACATGTGTTAAAGTAGGTGGAAATGAAGGGTGGAGATGAGTTGATGGGAAAGGATGAGTGTTTGATTTGAAAGGATGGGTGTAGGTGTAGATTGTAGAGATGGGTTTTGTAGGGAATGATGGGGGTAGATTAGGGGAGGGTGATAGGTTATACGTGTTTGATTTGAGAGAATGGATATTATAAGTTAGGGTTATGGGTTGAATTAATTTTTGGAGGGAAGTAATGGAGTTGGTTGGTTGATTAAATGAGGGAGGTGGAAGGGGGTAATGACATGTGTCATATTTGGTGATTGGTTGTGATGTTGGGCTTGGGTAGAGAGTTGGACTTGGGTAATGTGTTGGATTAAAGAATGGTTGGATTTTAGGTTGTAGGTTGGGCTTTGGTGTTTTGATGGGTAGGGTTAATTTAGATGGGCTTAGGTGATGGGTTTAGTTTGGGTTGGGAAGTGTAGGATAAGAATGAATTTGGGCTTATATTGGGTTGAGAGGGTAGTGAGGAATTTTTGGTCTGTGGGTCACGTGAGAAGCCTTGGGCCGCTTATTGAAATTAATATGACAAAATTTATTGGATTCTTGTAGGTTTAAGCTTCGGAGTCCATTTCAATTTTTGGGGCATTTTGCGTCGAGGTCCCGCTCAAATTTGGGTGTCTACACATCCAAAAATAAAAAAATTCTTTAAAAAATATGACACAACTACCCTTTTCGTATTTTTAAAAAAATTCAAGTAAAGGGTTCTATCCCCTTCACCCCCCCCCCCCCCCCCCGTTAACCAGGTAGTGAGACCTTTGCTAGGGGAATGCCCCCCTCATAACTTTGCATAGTGCAACATAATATAAGACATTTACACAACAAATGCTTATTAGATAGAACATTTGAATGATAGTTTCCTTAGTTAATTTCATTGGAAATTGATACAAAACAAACATTAAAGGTACAATTTCTATTGAGCTTAAGATCATAGTGAATCATGTTCTAAATGGAATGATGAATCATGTACTAAATGCAATCATTCCGGTTCATTGAATTTTTCCGTTGTGACTAACCAAATATATAATTTTTTTTATTTAACTTTTAGAAGTTGTTAATATTCTAATTGTACTTTGCGTTGTCAATTCTAATTCTAGGTTTTAGTTATATGTTTTTGAAACATATAGATTCTAAATAATATAATAATGTAAAAACACAAAGAAATTAAAAGAACATATTAATGACTGAGACACGAAAAAATTGTTATCCTTATAATCAAATTCGCATTCTTTTAAGATTATTTCCACAATGCAAAAAGCTCCAGAAAATCTTTTTATTTCCTACATCTCAACAATATGTTGTTGATGTGCATCAAACATGATTTGAGGATTGAAAAATCCGAAATTAATTGAATCTTTAAAAAGCTTACCACTCTTTCACATGATATGTAGTTGGGGGGATAGTCTAACAAATTATGAAGATGCTTTCATGGTGGCAATCCCCCGTAGAGTTGTGTATATAATTTCGTAACCCTACTTGACTTTTTGATTTGATGGTCTAAAGAGAATAACTTTCTAATTCTCTTTCTATACTTAAAATTCCAACTTGGAGGACAAATAATAATCAAGTACAACCAAACAACCTGTCTCCCTCCCTATCACATCTGAAAAGAGGCTTCTTCTAATCTTCTTCTTATTATTAATTATAATTGTTCTTGTTTAAAAAATAATAATAATAAGGCAAAGCAAAGGCAAGTGGTTGGATCCAGCAAAGAAGCTGAGAAAGCTTGAACAGGAGACTCTCAATCTCATTCAGCAAAACACGCTAAAGAAAGGTACAAAGACAGACCAATAAATACCCATCACTCGTCTTACTTTAGTGACACTTATCTATTGTTAAATAGAAAACATGGTCTTGTTTTCATCTCTCATCAGCCCACTCATGTCTCATATTCAATACAAGGAAGTCCACCATTGACCCTATTAATATTATATAATATAGAGAATTGAGAACACCTATAAGACAAGACTTGACGGAAAAACCCACATTTTTGTAGTGTAGAATAGTACAGTTGTTAATAAAGCATAAAGGGGTAATTTAGTTACAAATTTACAATACCCATTAAAAATACCACATTATATCAAAGAGAGAGAGGGAGAGAGTTAGTGTGTCTGTGTGTTATTGGTGTCACAGGTGTGCAAGTTGGCAAGTTGAGGTTGCAAAGAAGAGATTGGAAAGAGGAGCGGTGGTGTACCTGGTCGAATGTCAATGCTGATGTATGCCGTGGCCAAGGCCAAATGGCTCGTCTTTCCACTTCTCATGATCTCACCACTTTTATTTTATTATAAAAACTATAATATCCACAAAAGGGCTTGATTGAATATTTTAATGTTATGTGTTATATTTTATGTGTAATATTGTTATATTTTGTTTCTAATGTTAGTGTGATTTGATTTCGGTTAATAATAATGATTATCTATCTCACAATCAAAAACAGAAATCAATTAGAAGAAAAACCAATGCAAAATCTTTCTTGCAATTTTAAAAATCAGTTTTTTTTTTTAATATTACTTTTTGCGCTTAAATAATGTCTTTACTATTCTTAGGCATATAATATTTTGTATCAAGACCTGTGAAAACATGATTAACAAATATGCAATCCACCAAGTTTATAAATTCTAAAATCCAATGTTATGTGTGGTATTGTTTTGAATTGAAGTATCCCAATCTCTTAAAGCAGCTAACTAATCAGTGCCCTTCCCCTACATGCAACAGGTAATTTTTGAGATAAATTCATAAGGATGGTCGCTAAGAGGGGATTCAAACTCAAGACCTCTGCTTCTTTCGGTGTGATCTTGGTCATCTCACCAACCCTTAATGATTAAATCAAGGAAACATCAATAAGAGGGAAACCTCACATGTGCAAAAACGGGAGAAAAAATAAGTTTCGAACTCAGTTATTACACCAAGAATCAACCCCACCCCCCAATTGGTCCCTTGGAGAAAATTTTCTTGATCAAACTTAGATCAGTATATTTGATAAAGAAAATCTTAGAACATAAACAGGAGAAAAAGGCCAAGGGTAATTGTTAGTGACCAGAAAAAAAGGGTAAATTACACTGACTCCTTATAGTTTGGAATAATTCCATTTTGACCCACTAACGTTTTGATAATTGCAGTTACCTCTCTTAATTATCTAAGGGGCCACTTAACCCTTCCATTAAATTCTTTTTATAAAGATCATTTTGCCCTTTTTACAATGTTAATTCTTTTTTATAAACAAAAAATATATCTGAAAAAAATGAATTCAATAAATGCTTAGGCGGGGACATTATAATTATTGTTTTAAATTTTATTTTTTCTAATTAAAAATAATATAAAAGAAGAGAGTAAAATAGTAAATTTAACATCTAAATTTGAATTCCATCAATGAAATTATAAAAAATGTTAGGGGTCAAATATGGAATTATACCAAACTATAGGGGATCAAAATATAATTTATCCACACAAAAAAAGGATGTGGGCGAAAAATTGAATGACTCAGTTTACAGGTCCAGGACTGGTCCAAAGATCAATTGGTCTGGGCCTCCAAAAGGCAAAAATCAGGCCTGACCTGGGCCAGGCACACGGCAACTGTCATCAAAATTCTCTGGAATCAAATGGTCTCCTCCTACATTTATCAGTTATTATCCATACAAACTATTTCTAGTATAAATTGCTAAAATATCACTTTTAAAGAAGATAGGCCTGAACTCGATTTTTTTTTTTTTTTGTTTTGGGGGAGGGAGGGGTGGGGGTTGAGTCTTTAGAATAAGCTCGAGGTGAGTTGGATTAATTTCTTGAGATTCAAAGAATTTGTGAATGTTCCACTACCATCTTCACCAACTTCATCTCAATGTTACATAAGAAAACAACGAACAAACGTGTGGATTTGAAGATGCCACCTAAGTGAGACGGTGAAGTCTCGGATGTGTGATAATACAACAGACCTGCGCAGAATCAGGGAGGGAAACATTGGTTGCTGACGACTTAACTGTTAGAACAGCACGGAACAAGGTTGTATTTTGCCTCGCAGTATATCTACATATCAACGCATCCAAATACATTTATTCATGTTCACTCCAAATTTATTACTAGTCTTACTCAGCTATTTTGTCACCCCAAGATTTCACATACTTCAGTCCAAGCATCCTTGACAATAATACGACCTACTAGACATGAAAAATATTTCTACTAGTGTTTTTCAGTCCCACTGCACTCGTATTATTGAAACAACATCTGCCAAAGCTCAACTTGATCCTACTGAAGTTTGGGTAAAGACCGTCTCAGCGTTATTGCGGTAAGCTATGAATAAGCTTGTAAGACAGCCCAATTGAGTATGTGGGAAGATGAGATTCCACAGAATTCTTTGAGAGTGGAAGCCCCCTCACCCCATTCTAATGATTTTGAGCGAGATGAGTCTGCCCAAACCATCATACAGAAGGCATAAGGGAGAACGAATTTAGCTTCTTCCCCTAAATGCTCTCGTAGATCATTATCAAAAAAGACAACATTTTCTCCATAAACACCCAAGCAATAACAAAGAGCTTTTCAAGTGGTATCATAGCTCCATGGCATCTCCTACAACTTTTGACACATGAAGCACACGTGGAGAAAAATAAATACAATATTTAGATTATAGGCCATATATATATATATATATATATATATATTCTTGTCTGACAACCCAAACCATGGAATTTTTGGGCACGCCAGGCCTAAGAAACCAATGGAGAGTAGGGGACGAAGGCTTATGGTTGTTTTACATTTGACCTGACCCAACCAATCTCTTGAAATTAGAGAGACCCAGCAAAGGTGGATTTCAAGCTCTCAAAATTAGACAACATTTTGAACATTTGATCATGTTTTGCCATGGTTTCAAGGGAAAAGATTTCCAGCAATAACTTAACTGCGTTGAGTTGAATTATCTAGTTCTTTCAACCACTCTATTTAGTTTTCAAGGTATTGACATAGGGTTGGAGGGACAAAGAACCAAAAAAAAAAAAAATTCTAACGCTTATGTTTTTCTAGATGCAACTCAGGACCAAATAAATTGTTGATTAATGTATCAAACAGATGTTAAGAAACCAAAAGGCACAAATACTCACCCCTCATAAAACCTAATGGGATCACATTGTAATTCTTTTAACAACTTATCTCAATAATATAGAAGTGTAGGCATAATGAATTCTTCTTGGCTAGATTCTTCTACATACAACTCATAAATGATCAACCAGAGAATTTTTTATCGAAGAATTATCTTTAAAAAAAAAACCCAATTTAATCAAAAGTCGCTTCTACACATGGATGGTGACATGAAGGGAACATTCTAAAACTCAATAATTTATCTTGAAGAAATAAGTTTTTTCTTACCATATCCTTTGTATAGTGAAAAGTGGAGAGTTTGTTCATTATTTTTCCTTACATTGGGATTTTACCTGTGAGTTGTGGCATTGCTTCCTTAGGACTTTTCAGCATATCTTGGGATTTCCTGGTCTATGACAAACTTCTTTGAAGACTTGAACAATGAAACTTTAGGGAAGAGAGGTAAATTTTCTTGTAGGGCTTATGTTGAATCTTATGGCTTCAAAAGAATAAAATAATTTTTAGGATGAAGTTTGGCCGGCTTCTCAAAGTTTTTAGGTTATCTATCTCAAAAGCATTCAATTGGGCATTGTCATCAAAGACTTCAGTGATATTTTTTCGTTGAGTTTGAGATTTTGAGCATTAGTAGCAAGAGATAATTGGCAATGGTCCTAAACGGAAGAGTTCGATAAAACACAGAAATCTAGCTCCAGACTTGAGCAGAATTAGATTAACTTTCATAGTTGTTCTTTTGGCAATTTCGGTTAAGGCCACATTGTTGGAGATTTTAGGGGTGAGGAGGTGGTACATGAAACGGCTCGGGAGCCGAAACCTAATGTTTGAAGAGAAAAATAAAATAATTCGGCAACTTTGAATCTCAGGGACAGGCACCAGATGACCAGTATCTAAGAAAAAAAAGAAGTAAAGATTGAACCCAAATTTTCATTCATTGAAACTCCCATTTACATTAGACATACTTTATAAAACTGTATTTATATAGTCTTTTATCATACCCTAATTTGGTCAAATCAATAGTTTCCTAGAATTAATCTATTTATACTTAGTTCTTCCTCCTAAATAAATAAAATGTTTCCTAATTTCACTTACTCATTCAGATCCTATTAGAAATATAAGTTCCAAAGGACCCTAACTAATCTATTTCCAATCAAAACGCGAACAAGAACTAACAGCTTAGGCATACCCCTTAGAAATTTTCTTCTTTTTTTCTTTGGTATGCCCATCTACTTTGGTAACAGAACCATTAGGGTGTTGTGCAGTTTTACCAAATATCAATAAACGTCCATGATCCTACATGACTACCATAATGGTTTGAAGGAACTTGTCCTTGCAATCAGATAACCCTGATATTATTTCCTAGGAATTATGCCTTCAATCTTACTATAATATAAAATAGCAGTTATAACATGAAGAAATGTTGTCGAAGACGAGATAACTTTTGGCTTGCACATCCATCTTCATATCTTGTTCAACGCTCGGTTGCTTTAAAGAATATGTAATATAGCCATTAAATTTGCTCATCAAAATTTTATCCTTACATGTCCCAAAAAAGCTAATTTAATAATATAAAAAAAAACTCATCTAACACAAGTAACCAATCTAGCATTATCAATCATCAAGAAACTAAGGTAAATAAACTTAAACATTGGGCAAATATAACACAGAAATGTGAATTCAATTTATTTCAAATTCGATCCATGTGAGCATAGGAACAAGGGTGCCTAAATCCATACTTGTAATTGCGGTCAAGACATGTCACATGTACATACATTTTATTACCAAATACATCAATACATGAGTACATTGTATACACAAATGCACAAGCACACTTCGGATTAGTAGGGGTGTCAATGGACAGTCAAAATCCGACTCTAAATCCGAAAATTTTGGATTTCAAATTCGGATTCGGATAGTTTTTAATATCCGACTAATTTTCGGATATGGATTCAGATACCTTTATATACGTTCTACTAATATCCGATTCGAAAATCTTTATAATATATTAGTTAAAGATACTTTATTTTCTTTTAAAATATCTTGTGCAATGGGACTCTCTCTCTCCAGTAAAGACAAATCTTTGGAACTTGAGTGATTTCACCATAGCTCCATCCCTCAATGATGATTAGGATTTACTGGGATCTCACCATAGCTCCATCACCACGGTAGACTTCAAAGATTCACCATCACTAGTGTCCCTCGTTGTAGAAAACCTCATCCATTTCTACAGGGGTGGTGAATCATCTCTCTCTCTCTCTCTCTCCCCTTCAAGCTCTAGCCAAAAAACCCTTGATTTTTCTTTTAAATCCATTTTTCTTCAACCCATTATTTTTCAACCGACTAACCGTAGAAAACTTCATCGTTCTTTCTACCAAAAATTCCATCTTTTACTACCTCTCAATATGCTATCTTTCCTTGTGATTTGGAAGTTGAATTTAGGGTTGAAGATGACTGGGTTGGAGGGGGAAAATTTAGGGCTTTGGGCTTTGGGCTTTGGGTTATGGGTTGAAGATGAGGGCATTCGGTTCGGTTACAAATTAAGTCAAGGGCATGTTTGAATCAGAAATCTAATAAGTTAATCGAATCCGGATTCAAATGTTAATGTATTACATCCGATCAGATTTAGATTCAAATTTGGATATAAACATATCCGATCGGATAGATATCCGTTGACACAGCCCCACCTCTCAAACATTGTCTAACACCATATTTCCAAAACATGGGTAGCCTAAGTTCAGACAAGTAATTGTTGTCAATTACTTCTGGTTATTAAAGAAGGGTGGGTTGAAGTTGGCTATCTCCTTACAAGTTAATAAGTTGTGTGTGGACTCTGATTCTAAGCTTGATGTCCAATTTATCTCGGGTCAAGTTGTTATGCCTTGGTATGTAAGGAGGATGATGAACTCTATCAAGGAGATCTCAAGGTCATTTCAAGAGGTCAGATTCTCGTTTATCTATAAAGAAACAAACAAGGCTGCAAATTTTTTGGCGTCGAGGTTTAGATCCTTTCAAAGTTCAACTTTGTCTCTTTCTGAGTTCCCAACTCAGCTGCGTTCCATTATAAATGAGGATGCCGTGGGCAAATCCTACGTGAGATTGTAAATTTATTTTGTCGGTTGGGGGTCCACTAAATATCCCCCATTACCTTCCAAAAAAAAAAGTAATTGTTGTCAAGGAATTTCACATGAACATACATATTAGTATATTACTATGAAATAGCACAATGCATCTGTGCATGCCAGTATATACCAAGGGATCCTTTTTCTACCCTCCAAGGGCCATATAATAAAAGAGCTGCTATTGGTACCCCAACTTTTACTTATTACACCACAATTTCTTAAATTATTTATTACACTCCAATTAAAGATAAAAACACACTATTCAAACATTACAAAGGATTGGATCAAGTTACTAATCATCATTATAAGACTCATTCAAACCATTTCAATAGTTGTTTACAATTGGATTAGGCACATCTAAAATCTTAAACCTAAAAATATAAATCTAACAAAAAAAAAGAGAGAGAGACTGTTGGCACCCCAACTTTTACTTACTCTCAACCATTCAATAATGTCAAATTTCCTCACTTAAAACTTGTTGAAATGCTCCATATGCATTTGTAAAATGAACTTCACATAAAACCTTCAATAATTATTATAATAAAAAAAAACACATTTTACTCATTATAACTTCAAATCATCCCTTCAACAAAAAATGTATAATAAACAGATAAAAAATCTTTTGCCAATAAAAAACAAGTAGAGAAATAAAAATATTCCCCCAAAATCAATTCTCACCCAATGAACAACTAGGTCTTTCTCCGAAGACGTTTGGTTAGCTTCTTGTACTTGTGTTTGTTCATCTTCTTCTTCCTCTTCTTCTTGACACTATCTGCCCATACCGTCCTCGCATCGTCACCCGATCCGACCACCTCACCGGGCTCCTCCAATGGATTGAACCCATTTGCAGAAATGGGATTTAAAAAATACCCAAATGGGAAATTAGGGTACGATTGCAAGGGCTGAGACAAGTTGATGATTTGATCTTTGTTTAGAGAATCCAAGAGAGGGTTTAGGTTATTGGGGTCGTTGGGTTTGATTTCAGTGAGATGGGTTTGGTGAAGTAGGGAAGTAACAGAAAGGTTTGATGGTTGAGGGTTGTTGAAGCTTGTGATGATTCTTAAAGATGAAGGTTTTCTCAGGAGTTTGTGAAACACGCCTGCCATGGAGAGGGTTTGACTTGAAGAGTGAAGAAATTATTTCCCCTGTTCTCAAACCTTTTTTTTTTTCTTGTTCTCATCAGTTATTCTGATTATGGTTCGAAGAAGTTGGAAAGTTAGGGATGGAACAACCCTAGACCAACCTATTCTTCAATTTATTTTGATGGGTTGCCCAATTTCAAGTCCTAATCATCACTAAGACGAAGCCCAACCCAACCTTAGGCCTAGTAACAAAACCTCTATTTAAACACACACACACACACACACACACACAAAAGGACATAAAAAGGTAATTTTCGTAAATGATTTTTTTTCTTTCTTTCTTTGAATTGTAATTTGAAGAGAATTATTTGAACAAGATGGAATTGCAATTTGAGCTATAAAGTGCATATAAGAAAGTTATGAATTGAAAAAAGAAAAATCTAACAATCCAACCATTAGCAAGGTATTAAATTTTGATTTTAATGTTAATTTCACGAAAAGTTTGGATATTATAAAAAGAGTCGTGATTTTTTGACTTGAAAATTTCCACTGGGTCTATATGCGGGTGACGTGATAAGGGCACAGAACTATAGATCTTTTTCTTCGAGATACACAAGGAAAAAGATCAATGATTCTGTGCTCTTGCCATGTCAACCGAGTATAGACCGAGTAAAAAATTTCAAGCCAAAAAATCACTAGTGTTATAAAAATGATGGAAACATTGAGAAAATTTTCATTATAACTATCGGAAATGATAAAGCTGACTTGAAAACACACTCATAGATCATCAAACTACAGTAAACAATAAATTGGCATGAAAAGACTCATAGATCATCAAAAACAACAAAATTATTTGTAAAAATGAGAACAATAACATCATACTAATTACACATGCCCTCACATTAAAATATTCGCTTAAATAAACAGACTATCGTGTACTAAATTAACACATTATTAGATATTTAATTTTAAATACTTATAAACAAATTATTAATTAAATAACCAAGTAATAACAACATGGACAATTATATGTGTGTATGCTTTTAAGAACATACTCATATGCTTAGAATAATTGAATTAAGATTATATAAAAATATTTAATTAATAATAAAAAAAATTTAAAGGATAAATATTTTGAGTAATATACATGTCCATAGCAAATCCCAATTTTTGGAATATGGCTGTCGGATGATGAATTTACAAGTCCTTTCTACAAGCAATTTATATATATATATATATATATATATATATATATATATATATTTTAAGGGACTGATTAGTTGCAGACCATTGGCTGTTAGATGTTACTCCCACCCCAATCTTACAAAGAAATAAGGTTTTTTTATTTTTTATAATCTCTATCTAAACCTACTATTTGCAATTCTTGCGGGTAATCCCTACTTCTGTAAAAGGGTATGGGTGGAACCAAGATTTTATTTTAGTGGGGCAAATTATATTTAATGGTACAGTTGAAGAGCTTGCATATGAATGTATTTTGGGGAGAAATTCAAAGGTTTTTGGATAGAAATTGAAGAAAAGGATCTTTAGGCCATTTTCAATTAGTCTATGAGAGAAGGCCTAGGTAGAGGCAATGTTAGCTTCGAAGAATTGAAGGGGTGGGTGGAGAGGAGGTGGGGTGTAAAAATTGTAGGGAGGTGAGGTAGTGGGGGCAAATGGGCTATGTAATTAGTTAAAAATTCAAGGTATCTCAAATTAGAGCTAAATGTAAGGTTATTTAAAATCATCTGAAAATGTTTTGTGAGGGTAATTGCCACCACTGACTCCTTATTAGCTTTGCCCTAGGTAAAGGGCTACCATTGCAAAAGATAAATGATCAAATGGTGATGAGATGCACTTCTAAGCAAAATGGAAGGTAACATATTGGTGTAGAGTCTCCAATTTTTCATTTTTTGGAAGAGGAAGAAAAAAAAAATTTAACATTTTTTACTTTTTATTTTTTAGTGCAATCATACAAATGGAGCGCAACGAAGATTTTTTCATTTGATGGGGTACATTTGGTAATGAGTGAACTAATACTAGTCGCTCCCTTTTTTATTTTTTATTTTATCAATTATTTTAGAATAATTTATTAGCAAATAATATTTTGATTAGTATTCATCAAAATATTTTCTGCATTTTTATATGTGAAATTTGATTATTTCAATCAAAATTTACTACTAGTCAAAATATTTAACAGAATGAACAATGACTTCATTAGGAATGTTCCTCTAGGTGCCTAGATGAGTTGGATAACTTTTATGTCATTAGAACATTGAGGGGATTGATTTGGGAGCTTGCCACTTGACTAGGTCACAGATGAGGTATTCTCTAGGGTTGCAACTTGGGTAGGCCAAACTTGATCGGGGACTTAAGCGAGTCCCTTGTTGATTATATTAAGACAAGACAAAGCTTACAAAGCACACCCCTTAAAAGGAAATAAATAAGAAAGAACCAACAAGTATTACATTCTCGAGAAACTCGTTCTTATTGCATCATTTCTAATGATCTTTTGAAGATCTAAAAGATACTCCTCTGACTCCAAAATCTTTTTCTCCTTTACTAAGAAGAAGAGAGGCAAGAAAAGAATATCGACTATTTTATTTACCTCTTTAAATTTGAAATCAACATGGTAGTGGTTGCAACTTGTCATCAAAACTCGAACATTCTTAACTAATTTAAATGTTAACCATGGTTTCACACACTCTTAATTGATAATCTAAACAACAACTTTGGAGTCAGAGACAATAGACATGTTTGAGAATCCTCTCACTAAAGCAAGTTCGAGGCCTTTGAGAATAACTTTAAGCTCATGAACTAAATTAAGATTTTTGTCAGTTATCAAAGCAATAGCTACAATGGGCTTGCTATCCATGTAGTCCCATTGTTGCCCATAGTTTTATAAGTCATTATCATCATTACTAAATTATATCTAATATTAATTTGAAATGAGCCAACCCGACTTGGATTGAGCATTGCTACCTTAGGTCAGGTTTGGGCATGATCATAGTTTGGTGTTTGTTTAAATTTGGGTTGGGCGTGGGTTGATCCAAACCGCCTATTTTGTTCATTTCTTGCAAGCTCATCACAAGTTTTAAGGGGGGTATTTTGGTCATTTAAATCGTTATTAGGGTTTACTTTTGGCCTATAAAAAAAACCCCTCTAATCGAATCGAATGACCGTCTTGTGTTCAGACTTTAGGTATTGTGAATTTCATTCTTTGTTCAGTGTTTCTCATCTCCATCTTTTATCTTCTTCATTCTTTTAGTGAGAATTTTTTTTAGAGAACTTTTTTAGGGTTTCGCTTTTGATAGGCGTTGCGTTCGTCTTGAAAATTGGTTTTAGACGGACGTGTCAACGAAAGCGTAAATAAACAAAGTGTTCCACTTTGGGCAATGCCGACCTCTCTCTTTTTCTTTCAGAAAATAGCAGCTACTGTGTAGTTGTTTCATGGTCTGCTTTGTGTCATTCATTTCTTATACACACAAACGGAAGAAAACAAGAATATTTTCCCCCAAATTTCAAAAAAAGATTTGATTTTTAATGGGTAGGGTTTGTGAATTTAGGGTTGGTTGTTGCTTCTTACTGGTGAACTCCCCTCTATTAAAAATGGGGATGTTGATGTTTCCGAAGCATAGATTAATTAAGAATATCTTGCCAGTATTAAACAGCATGGTGTGTTAATCTCTATTGCACCTTGTTACCTGTCTCCTGGTACATTTTTTTTTTCCTTCAATTTTTCATATTTTTTTCGTTTTTAGGTTTTGTTTTTCAAGATTCGATGTGATGCCTTTATCTGTGTTCAAATGTTTGATACCTTAAACTCAATTTTTTGATCAATTTGAAATTAATGGAATTTGAAATTCTAGGTAATGAAACAGATCCCTAAATATCATCTTTAGATCAAGGGAATTCAGTTGTTTTCACAATCAAAACAAGTTGCAATCATGAAAATTGATCCCCGTTTTTGTTCTTCATTTGGCTCTTAGATCTGTTGAAAAGCTTTTGTTTCATCTTGGTTCAGGAAAAAATATCAAAGTGTATGATATCTAATGAAATTGGAGTTGGAATTGAGATGTAATTCAAAGGGAAAGATATTAAAATATCTGTATTTTTTTTTTTTTTTGTTTAATATCTTATATGGATGATTTGATCTATGAGGATCATGATTGGGAATTGTTTGATCCCCCTCTCATGCGGAAAAACACTTAATTTAAATAAGGGCTGTTATTTGAAATCTTAAGGTTTGTGTGTCAGTTGTGGTGGTGGTGGGAGCATGAATAAAAATTAGTGGATATAATTTTCCCACTGTTCCAAAATAAAAGTTGCATTTTAGTGGACTTTAAGATGAGATTAGATTTTTATTTTTCATGGAAATAAACCTAATCAAGCAGGGGAAAATGTGTTTTTTATTTTTTAGTTTTTGGTATTATGAAAAATAGAAAGAGCTGGACTGTATACACCCACTTCATTGTTTTCATCCATCATCCTTGGCATGATTTTTAAATTCGGTATCACATCTCATCTCGTCTCGTTCAGTTTTAATATAGAGTTGATTTGGATGATACGTCTTGTCTCGTTCGATATTAAGACATTAGTTTTTAACTATTTAAAAAATCTGAAAAGTTCTAACAAAATTCAAATATAATTCTTATTAAAAAATAAATTTTAAAAAATATAAAATTAAAATAAATCGATTTGAGGGTGAAAGAATAGAGGGTTGAGGCTTTAACTTGTTTGTCTTGGTTAACTCATACGTCTTGTTTAACTTGTGAGTTAATCATTTTTTGCATTGTCTTGTTTGTATCGTTTGAGATATTGGAAAATATCATCCTAGACGACTCGTTTACTTCACGATATGTGGTCGTATCAAAATACTTTGTGAGTTGGTCTTGTTTAATTTCGATATCGAGTTAACTCGGATAATACGTCTCAGTCTCGGATGAGTTTAAAAATCATGATCCTTCGTGATTCTTAAATTCCTCCTCTCTCATTTGTATCTCACTTTCTAATTTTTCTTCTTTAAACCTACATAAGTTTCAAGTAGGGTTTTCTCGTACAAAAAGCAATACCCCTAAAATTTGTTAAATAAATTAGTAAAGATAGCCTAAAAATTGTTATATAAGTCAATAAGGATAGTGGAAGCTTTTACTCCTAATAGTAGTTGTTAGAAAATCTTATTATAGAAAAAAAAAAAAAATCAAACAAAGTTTCATTTAGGAAGCTATTAGCAAAAATCTTATTAAAAGTTGTTAAATAGGTCAATAAGGATAGTGGAAACTTTTACTCCTAATAGTAGTTGTTAGAAAATCTTATTATCGAAAAAAAAAAAAATCAAACAAAGTTTCATTTAGGAAGCTAGTATCGAATTCGGTATATGCCAAAACTTCAATGACTGAAAATTTTGAGGTCTATTCAATTTTGGTATGTAAAAATTCAGTCAAAATTTTGATAAATAAAAAATATGTGACAAGGGTAGAAAGGGTATTTAGGTAAGTTCCCTTTGGAGAAAAATCAAAATAAGGATATCTCAAATATTCTCCAAAAAGCATAATGCTTCCTTGACCTCAGTACTCTCTAATAGATTAATGCAAAATGGCTTGAATACCCCCATCTTTAAATTGATATAAAAAATCATTTGTTTTCTTTTCCTAAAACCAATAATTCTCAATCTCTTGAGGGAAATATCTTGGCCTAGTCTAGTCTTCAACATTAAAAGTAATCTACTTTACTCTTCAAATCTAAAAAATAAATGATACTTTTGATGTAGAAAATGATGAGATTTTTTGATCAAAAATCCTACTATTTTCTACAAGAGATTAAGCCGAGTTTAAAAATAATGAATTAAAGATGAGATTAAATCATTAAAATTAATTTACTATATGGGTTGAGGAGCTTGAAGATGACTGGTTTTAGAAAGAAAAATCAATGATTTTTTTATGAGTCATGATTTTCTGACATTCCTGTTGACATGCGCCCCCTAATGTTGCACGGGTAAAAACTATAGATTTCTTCTCTCGGGATACACAACTGTACATCACCATAAATATGTACAGTTGTATATCCCGAGGAAAATAATCTATGGTTCTAGCACATGCCATGTAGGGGGCATGTATTGAGGGGGCGTCATAAAATCATTATTATTATTATTATTTTATTATATTGCAAATTGAAATTGAGGGTATTCAAATTATTATTATTTTAGTTTAGAAAAGTAGTAAAAGGTCAAAGAGTATTATAAGCTAAAAAAGATAGGGGTATTTCAAAAATTCACCAAAATATGTAGGAATGTTCAAATCTTCCTAAAAATTGAGAGAAGAGGGAGTGTGTCACTAATTTGAAAGCAAAGGGGGTATCTCAAATATTCACCAAAACATAGGAGGTGTATTGTTGGGTTCAAGTCCAGCTTACCCATTGAAAAAGGGAAAATTAAATTAAAGGACCCTCTCGGAAGGGTATCTTTCTACATAGTTCCTAAGTTTTGCACGGTTTCTTAATAAGACACTTAGTACATTTTTTCTTTCTAAATGGTCCTTGGCACTATCGAGTTCAAAATTTTTACTATCGAACACACTACTATTTACTATCGAGTTCACCACTTTTTAATTATTGTCGAACTCGACACTTTTAATTACTGTCGAGCTCACCACTTATTAAATAAAAAGTGGCGAACTCAACACCAGTAAAATTTTTGAATTTTTTCGACTAAAATACATGGAAATATCAACTAAAATCTTGAGATAACGACTTGTTTAAATGATTTCAATCTTAAACAACCATTCTTGATAGATTTTCATCAAAAAACTAAGAAAAAAAAAGTGAAAAAAAACACTTGTTTTTTACATACACTTTAAAATATTTGAAAAAACTCCTGAAAATGACTTCTTCTTTCTTAAATTTTTTTATGATGGAATGAAGTGTCCAAAACTTGATTGAAATGTCAAAAATTCAATTTTTTGATGAAAAACGATGAGTTCAAACGGTTAGGGCATTCAATCATATGAGAAATGTAGGAGATGAGATCCAGGGATCATTTAGAAAGAAAAAGTTTACGAAATGTCATGTTAAGCAATCGATGAAAACTTACGGACTATTTAGAAAGATGCCCTTTCGCGTGGATCCTTTAAATAATTTTCCCTAAAAAAAGGTGGTGCATTGAGGGAGGGGGTAACAAGTCAAATAAGGCATGTCATCAATTGGGGGGTTGTGGGGATTACGTACGTTTAAAAACACGGAGGTATCTCCAATACACTAAATTGTAAAGGGGTCGTAAATCATTTGAAAGTTGAGGTGCTCAGTCCTGATTGTTAATGCCTTATTATGAGCATGATAAATGGGATCTTTTATATGATGATATTCCATTTTTATGGTTCGGATCCTATGTTAAAGATTTTCAAATTTAACTCGTTAAGGAAAAATTCTTAAAAAAAAAATTGAAATAAAAAAAACATACTAGTTAGTAAGTGGTGATAGAGTTGAAAGCAAAAGAAAGATCAAAAGAAGATAACTATTGGCGTATACCATTAAATAGGAAAATTATTTCTAATGATCTATGAGAATATTTAGGATTCTTTATTTATAGATATTAATTAATTACATAGTTAGAAAAAAAAATCATTAATTATCTTTAAAAACTCTACTTGAGCTTATGAATGTTCAACCCATTGAACATAAGTTGTTTCTTTAACATAATATTGAAGCACGAGGTCTACTCAGTAGAATGGACGCCATCTTGGTTGCAAGGTTTAACTATTTTTCTTCTTTATTTGCTTAATTTGATTTTTTTTCCTATAAAAACCAACACTCTTCTATCTCTATAAACCCTTTAATTCTCACAATTCCTTCTTTTCTTTTATCCACGTTCTTTCCAGTGCGGACCTTACTTTGTATGTTTCATTGACAAGTCATGATTAGGGATGACAACAAAGTGGGTTTCGGGTGGGTTGGTTGCCCTGAATCCATCTCGATATCAACTCGGATCTAATATTTTTTTCACCCATCCCCACTCCCACCCCCACCCCACCTGATGGGAATTTGAGCCTAGGATGTGGGAATTATTTTACGTGTCTTGCCACTTTGCTAAGTGGTAATTCTTGATAGTAAATCTAATATATATAGATATAATCAGGGTGGAGCGGAGTATATCAAAATCATCCCTGTTCCTAAATCAAGTTGGTTTTTCATTTCTATTACAATAACCATCTTGAAACCATTTAAAAATAGGAAAAATCGACCCAATAGGAACGGGGCGGGGCATGGCAAAATTGTCATCCCTAATCATGATAGATCATATCTAGTGAGTCATTATTTTTTACAAACTCAAAAAATCAGTAAGATGCAACAATGATGATCTTCATGGATAAACAATAATTATGAACATGCACAATCAGACGTTTCTTGACAATATATCAACAACATCATTTCCTTTATAAAGAGTCAATACGATATTCAAGCTATAAACTTTTCAACCTCATGGAGATTGTTTATTCCCATCAGTTTGAGCGAGAGTCTTATAGTATTAGATTATAAATGTGTGTGAGATACATTGATTCGCTATCAGAGAATATCACTAAATAAGAGAGTTGTATCTCATTGTATATATGAATATTTTTTTTCTCTAATTGGGAAATATTATTTAGGATCTTTCTAATTAAGTATATTTTTATATTTTTGATTAATGTAATTTTCTATGAAACCCTATTAGACAGTGGATTGACTTCTCAAGTTGATGAAAGGAAAATTCTTACAACTTAAAAGGTGGATTACTTATGCCTTGTGACATTTGGCTGATTCTGAAGTCAATAAGATTGCTTCTATTGGTTAGTTGTTCACACAACTTTTGGACCAGGAAAAAAGGGCACCATGGGATGACTGACTGTTATGCTCAATCGACACTGTTGACATCATAGGTTCGGGAAGTGTAGATATGCTCTCCTCTGGATTAAAAACTGTACTTTTTATGAACTAGTGCAATTCTATATCCCGAGAAGGGCAGATTTACTATTCCAAACCTGTCATGGCAGGGGTGTCGCTTGAACATGCCATGTGGGTACGTCAGATGATCACGATTCTATATAAATAGGCATCATTATTCAGCTCGCTTAATGTTTCACCTGATCCAACATGCATCGAACATCCTTACTATCCGGTCTCTGCATTGGATCATCCATAGTACAAAAGCAAGCAATCTTGAGAACCAAAAGCATCTGGCTCTCGTACCCGTTACCCCTCAGCTTCGAATCAATTGCCCTATTCGGATCCTCCGAGGTCATAACATTCCTCAACCACTCAACGAGGCTCATATTCGTATGTAGTAAGAATTCAATATCCATTGGCAACTTCCCCGTCACCAATACAGCCAAAAGCACTCCAAAACTATAAATATCGCACTTGTCCGTGAACTTGGACGTTTGGTGATACTCAGGTGCAACGTACCCTATCGTACCCACCACAGCGTCATATGTGTTAGCATCAGGGACGGCAATAGCAAGTCCAAAATTAGCAATTCGAGGTTCCATGTCATCATCAAGAAGAATATTTGCTGGCTTTAAATTTCGATGTAAAATTCGTGGGCTATGACTAATATGGAGATATTCAAGCCCAGCAGCGACCCCCAAAGCGATCCGATGTCGAACAATCCAATCCAACTCCCTCGTCCCGTCCGAGACTTGTTTTAACATATCTTTTAAGCTCCCATTCTTCATATACTCATACACGAGGTAATGGCAATCGGGTCGAGGGACATGGGCCAACAACGGAAGCAAGTTCATATGCCTAATCTGACCTGCGGTATTGATTTCCGACTTAATGTTTCGCATTTTAGGACTTAATAGCATACTATCTTCTTCACTAAGGTCAGCTGAATCGATTTCAGGATGAATAATCTTCTTAATTGCAATCATCTTTCCATTGCTTCCGGGCAATTCAGCTTTATAAACCTTTCCACAACTGTCTCGCCCGATGATCTCCGATGACACTAATGCATTTTTTTTCTCCAAGAAAGCTAGATCTTCGGCTTTCTTGATCAACGGGCTGAAGATCGTCATCGGACATGATTCTTTCTCTCTCCGTTTGATGCAAATCATTACCAACTTAAACAACAATGAGAGGATCACCCCAGATATCATTCCAACTATAATCCAACCTCTAACGTTTTTTTTCTTTTTGTGATATTTAGGGATTGTAACTGAAGGTGCTGGACCTGAATTACTTGAATTCGAATCAAATGCTGGATTTGCATACGGCGCCATGGCCGCCGAACTGTGATTCCTAGTTGAATTTTCTGCAAATATATACCGCTTCGGAAGAACATTCTTCGTCCTCAAATCATTGAGGGAATATTCTACTCGCCTCATCGACGTTTGTATTGATGATTGTTCAAGGTAATTATTTCCGGAGAGATTGAGAAATCGAAGATTATGGAAAGATCGAATTGATGTCGGAACATTTCCGGAGAAAAAATTATCCGAAAGAGAGAGATTTTCCAGGTTTGGAAAATACTTCAAGAAGCTCAAATCACCTGAAAATCTATTGGAAGAGAGATCAACAACTCGTAGATTTACTAGAGAAGAGAACTCGGAAGGAATTTTTCCGGAAAATCGGTTGTTTTGGAGGTTTAGAATTTGTAATTTTCGGCAGTCAACGATTTCGGATGGGATTCGATCAACGAGTTGGTTGTTGGGGAGACAGAGCTCTTTGAGCTCTGAAAATCTGCCAATTACTGGAGATAAGGATCCATTGAGGCCTTTTGAATCGAGAACAATTCGAATCACTCGGAGAACTGGGGAGTTTTCGGAGATTCTTCTCGCGCAGAAGATTCCGTCGGAGTTGCAGAGGTTTTCCGGTGAGTGAAGTTCACCGTTGAAACCTACATGTTTTTTGAAAAGTAAGAGAGCGTTGGAATCTGAACGGTGGAGATTTAATCCAGCGTGGATGAGAAGGGCGAATGAGAGGAAAACGATAAGAGAGAGATGGGTTTTGGCGGGAAGCGAAG
Source organism: Akebia trifoliata (assembly GCF_017979445.1). NCBI lineage: Eukaryota > Viridiplantae > Streptophyta > Magnoliopsida > Ranunculales > Lardizabalaceae > Akebia > Akebia trifoliata. The sequence goes on from NC_141381.1 coordinate 26,949,159, forward strand.
CCATATATGTCAGAAATGGCCGGCAATGTCAGATGCCGGTTAGAGGTGGTGTGTTTAATGGGAGAATGGTTTAATAGTTAGAGGTTTTGTACGGTCTTCATTGACGCGTGGAAAAATCTAAGAATGTGGGTCCAAAACTAAGGTTAATCTCATAATTTGAATTTTATAACGCGGATTCCCACTTCAAGATTTGTTGAATGGCAAACTTCATTAATTATAATTAAAAATAATGAATAATAATTTTTTGATCTCTCAAAACCCCCCTCCCCACCTCCCAAATCATAGAATCGTAGATTAATTTTTTTCAAGATATGTAAAATTATAAATTTTTTTCTTTTACATCCCGAGGCAAATGTTCTATGATTATGTGATGGGGGTCTTAGAGGGTGGCTTTCCTCCCTGCATGAGACGTGTGTTATCTCAAAATAAGTATAAGATCAAATCTTGGAATAATAATGCTTGTGAATATTGAATCAAATCCTAGAAATTCTTGTGAGTAATAGAAATTAAACGAATGTTCTTAAGATTGGAAATTCAAAAGAATAAAAAGAAAAAAAAAATATGATTAATTTAAAATTTTATAAAATATATAAATAAATAATAGAAAAATATTGAAAGTGACAAGCTTTGTACTTGTGGATAAGGTGACAGAGGAAACACCAAATATATGAAATTTACAGTTTGTGATCCTATTCTTAGGGTGGATGTGAAGAATCTCCCACACAATATTATAATTTATTAATTAAAAAAAATAAAAATAATTTTATTATTTCTTTTGAGATTTCTTCCTATAATCTAGCTATTGAGCTGTTTCTCTTTTCTTTTTTTTAACCCCTCTTTATCATCTAATATGATGAGAAGCTAAAAATAGATACTTAGAAAAAAGAGATAATTGAGAGGTTAGTTTGGTAATTTCATTGAGGTCTTGGGGTGGGACAATTTATCAGGGATTGGAAGGAGTACTGGAAACGTCGTTCAAAGACTTTTAAGTCAATCGTGTTGGAGACTTCGGCCAAGTCATGTTTCACAAAATTGTGAAGTCTATGGATTAGTTTGGACGAATGATGTAGACCCCATTTTTAAACTAAAATTGACGATCAATGTGAAAGGCTTGAAGATCTTTTTTCTCTTGAGAACTTTCATAATAGCTGTGGAGGTGACTTTTGTGATCATCTTAAATCTCGTGTGCAGAATCTACAAAAAAGATGAAATTAAATCATTAAAATTAATTTGCTATAGAGGTTGAGAAGCTTGAAGATGATTGGTTTTAAGAAGAAAAATCAATGATTTTTATGAGTCATGATTTTCTGATGTTCCCGCTGATACATGCCCCCGACATTGCATAGGAAAAGAATTTATGGTTCTAGCACATGTCACGTCAGGGAGCGTGTATTAGAACGGGTGCAAGAAAATCATTATTCTTTTTTTTTTATTACAGATTGAAAATGAGGGTATTCAAATTATTATTTTTTTAGATTAGAAAAAAAAATAGATCGAGGGTCAAAGACGACATATCATAAGTTAACAAAGATAGGGGTATCTTAAAAATTCACCAAATTATGTTGGAATGTTCAAATCTTTCAAAAAATTGAGAGAAGAGGGAGTGTGTCATTAATTTGAAAGCAAAGGGGGTATCTCAAATATTCACCAAACCATAGGAGGTGTATTGTTGGGTTCTGCTACATGGATTGAGTTAGATTCAAATTTAATTTACATTATGGATGGTTTGTGAAGGCTACATTGAACTCTCTAATCTCCCTTCCTTTTATCTTCAACCTCTAGTTTCTGTTTTAAATAGAATTGCAAGTTTATTTCCATCTTATTTGTGCAACAAATCAGTTTTGTTTTTAAATCAATCTGTTTCAAAGCTTTGTTTTGGTTTCTAATCGAATGAATATTTGAATCTTCGTTGTCCCTGTGGAACGAATTCGACTTGCCCAAAGTCTTAATTCACATCTTAATCTCTGCATCTTTATAGCAAGCTTTACAATCGATCAAAATGGCGCCGCTGCCGGGGACAGCGAGTTGATTCATTCTTCAATTCGGAAAGTATCCGAAATAGTTTCCGAAATAGAACCAAATGTATTTTGCTTGAAACAGAAGCCAAACGAATAGAGAAAAAATTGAAAAAAATTTCATTACAATCCTCAGGATATCAGAAACTATTTCCAATTTGAAAAAACGATTTTCATCAAAATTTTACCGCGCCGCGGTTGTCCCTTGGTGCGCCGCGGTGACGTGGCAATATTTTCTGCTGATTTTTGTTGAACAAGTTTCTGACATCATGGACATTGTAATGGTCATATTATTTTTTTTTTCTTAGTATTCTGATTTGAATAATTTTGTTCTGTTTAGGTGAAGGACTCGACGGAAGTCGACGGAAATTGACGGAAGGCGACACGTGGAATTTTTATCCACTAAATTGGTTCCATCACCAAGAAGACAGCAACTTCCAATTTTCTCTGTTCATTTTATTATTATTTTTTTCTTAGAAAACAATTTGTATTAGGTAGTTGAACTTGTATTAAATTTTAATTTCATCCGAGAGGGCTCGGATTGTAATAGATTTAGGGACGGACGATAGTGGGACGAAACTATCTCAGCCCCTCGGGTTCGTACACCAAGTTTGGTGTTGGTGGCCCGAGTCGACTCAACTCGATCATCCCCCGTCTAGAACGGGAGGTAAATTTCGAAACACTCACGCATCACTCGCTAGTGAGTTTCTGTATTGCTTTTGAGTGATTAATTTGTACACATTGGATTGCACATAGTAACAAGGGCACCCTTACGAGGATGGCACCATAAGATAAGAATCGAAGTTCATTACCGATATCTTTGTAAAGTTTTGCGCTATCGTAAGCATCATTCCTTAATTCTTCCAACTCAGTCAGTTGGAGCTTTCTAAGCTCGTCGGCCTTCGCTAGATCAAAATTTAAATGTTTGATCGCCCAATAAGCTTGATGCTCAAGTTCGACTGGCAAATGACAAGCTCTACCAAAGATTAACCGATAAGGGGACATTCCTATTGGAGTTTTGAACGCTGTTCTGTAGGCCCACAAGGCATCTGATAATCGTAAGGACCAATCTTTACGAGTCGGATTGACGGTTTTTTCAAGAATGGTTTTGATCTCACGATTAGAAATTTCGACCTGCCCACTAGTTTGTGGGTGATACGGAGTAGCTACCTTATGAGTGATTGAATATTTGCGCATCAAGCTATCAAAAACTCGATTACAGAAATGTTTCCCTCCATCACTAATGACAGCACGAGGGGTACCGAATCGGGCAAACACTGTGTTTTTTAGAAATTGAACAACAACCTTATGATCATTCGTTCGACAAGCTGTGGCTTCAACCCATTTTGACACATAGTCGACTGCGACTAAAATGTATTGGAATCCATGTGAAATGGGGAAGGGACCCATGAAGTCAATACCCCAAACATCGAAGATTTCGATGATCAAAATTGGTTGTTGGGGCATCTCATTTCTTCGACTGATTTTTCCTAGACGTTGACATCTATCACAAGATTTAGCAAAGAGATGAGCGTCACGAAAGATTGTGGGCCAATAAAAACCACACTGTAGGATTTTAGCTGCTGTTTTCTTTCCTCCAAAATGCCCACCACAAGCATGATTGTGGCAGAACTCGAGAATACCACTTTGTTCTCTCTCATCAATACACCGACGAATTATCTGGTCTGGACAGTATTTGAATAAATACGGATCATCCCAGAAGAACCATTTGGCTTGGGCGAGGAAGCGCATACGATTTTGCTTACTCCAAGAGGTGGGAGTTTGACCTGTCACCAGGTAGTTGACAATGTCAGCATACCAAGGTGTGTCAGAAATAGAAACTGCCATGATTTGCTCGTCAGGAAAATTTTCAGAAATCGGAAGAGAGTTAGAGAGAGTTTCAACTACTAGCCTAGATAGGTGGTCTGCAACCACATTTTCGCATCCCTTTTTGTCTCGAATTTCGAGATCAAACTCTTGAAGAAGAAGGATCCATCGTATCAACCTCGCTTTTGCATCCTTCTTGGCAAGAAGGTATTTCAGCGCTGCGTGGTCAGTGAAAATGACTACTTTGGACCCTATAAGATAGGAACGGAATTTATCTAAGGCAAAAACTACTGCTAGTAGTTCCTTTTCCGTGGTGGAATAATGAACTCCGCAGCCATCCTATTCTTCACCTCAAAATTCTGATCAACGGGCGATCGTTGTCAACCCTATGACCAATTACTCTCCTCCTGTTGTTCAACCAAACTCAGCATTGGAATCAATGATGGCTGAGATATTAAAGCAACAACAGCAACTCATACATCAACAAATCCAAACTACCCAGAGCCAGTCTCAGACCAACCAGGTCACGGCACAAGCAATCAAAAATTTAGAGGTTCAGATGGGTCAGTTAGCTTCATCCATAGGAGAGAAAAATAAAGGCCAGTTTCCTAGTCAAACTGTGCCTAATCCAGTAGGAACTGTTCCAAGAGGACAGTATGAAATCAATAGTCAGGCAGGTCCCTCTAATTCTGTCCAAGCCGTCCATACTTTACGATCTGGCAAATTAGTGGACAATAAAGTTGAAATGCCTGAGGAGGTTCTATCCAAAGAAACAACCTCTAGTGCACCCTCCACAGAAAAAGAAGACCAGTCTAAGCAAACACCTCCTCCTCTCGAAAGTCGAGTAATCATTCCCAAAGCTCCGTTCCCTCATAGACTTCTAGACAACAAAAAGGGAAAACAATTAGAAGGAATTTTAGAAGTGTTCAAAAATGTGCAAATAAATATTCCCTTCCTTGACGCAATTCGTCAAATTCCCTCGTATGCCAAGTTTCTCAAAGATCTCACCACAGTGAAGCGAAAAACTCCTGTGCCAAGAGAGGCTATGATGACAGCCCAGTCTTCCTGTCTAATTCAGCAGACAATTGTTCCTAAATTCAAGGACCCAGGCTGTCCTACAATTTCTGTGCACATCGGAGATACGATGATTGAGAAATGTCTATTAGATCTCGGGGCTAGTGTGAATCTTCTTCCTTTCTCAGTCTACCAGCAATTAGGTTTAGGTGAACTTAAACCTACGGATATCACTCTGAGTCTAGCAGATAGATCGGTGAAGATTCCCAAGGGAATAGTAGAGGATGTGATTATCAAGGTGAAGGATTTCTACTTTCCTGCCGACTTCGTGGTTCTTGACACTGAACCTGTCATTAACCCAAATTCTCATGTTCCAGTCATCTTAGGAAGACCCTTCTTAGCCACTTCCGATGCAGTCATCAAGTGTCGCAATGGTATCATGACCCTATCATTTGGGGACATGAAGGTCAAAATGAATGTCTTCCAAAATAAGTTTCAATCTACTGACATGGATGATTTGGAAGAAGTCAATATGATCGACACTCTGGTCAGTAGTACGTTCAAAGAAGAGGAGAACAAGGATCCGTTTGAAGAGTATTTTGGCCAATTCGGCCTTGAGTTCGATACTGAGAAATCCATCAGGGAGGTGAACTCTCTTCTTGAATCTGTCCCTATGATGGATTGGCAGCCAAAAATTCAGAGTCTGTCCTCTCTCTCGTCATCTCCAATAGTGGAAGAAATTCCAAAGCTCGAGTTAAAGCAATTGCCTGATACGCTGAAATACGCATTTTTGGGTACTGCTGAAACTTTTCCTGTCATTATCTCCCCTACTCTAGAAAAATCACAAGAAAATCGGTTACTTGACGTTCTGCGAGAAAATCGAGAAGCTATTGGGTGGACCATAGCTGATATCAAATGCATCAGTCCTTCTGTGGTCATGCATCAAATTTATCTTGAGGAAAATTTCAAACCATCGAGAGAACCACAGAGGCGACTCAATCCGGTGTTACAAGAGGTCGTTCGAAAAGAAGTCATCAAACTTTTAGATGCGGGTATTATATACCCCATCTCGGATAGTAAATGGGTTAGTCCAGTTCAGGTTGTCCCTAAAAAGTCAGGTGTCACAGTTGTGACAAATCAGGATAATGAACTCATACCTACTCGAGTCCAAACCGGATGGCGAGTTTGTATAGACTACCGGAAACTAAACACGATGACACGTAAGGATCACTTCCCTCTTCCATTCATCGATCAGATGCTAGAACGTTTAGCCGGTCATGCTTATTACTGTTTTCTTGACGGATATTCGGGATACAACCAGATCCCAATAGCCCCAGAGGACCAAGAAAAGACAACGTTTACTTGTCCATTTGGGACCTTCGCCTATCGACGTATGCCCTTTGGGCTATGTAATGCTCCTGCCACCTTTCAAAGGTGCATGTTGAGTATATTTTCTGATATGGTCGAAGACTTTCTTGAAGTCTTCATGGATGATTTTTCTGTATTCGGGTCGAGTTTTGATGACTGTTTGAATCATTTAAAGCTAGTTTTGAAAAGATGTCGAGAGAAGCATCTTGTGCTAAATTGGGAGAAGTGTCATTTCATGGTCACTTCTGGGATAGTTCTAGGGCACATTATTTCCCACAAAGGAATTGAGGTAGATAAAGCCAAAGTCGATCTCATCGCAAATCTCCCTCCACCTAGAACTGTGAAAGAAGTTCGTTCGTTCCTAGGGCATGCAGGGTTTTATAGAAGGTTCATCAAAGACTTTGGAAAAATTTCAAAACCCCTGTGTGATTTGTTAGCCAAAGACATTTCTTTCGAGTTTTCTACCGCTTGCTTATCCGCCTTTGAGAAACTGAAAACTGAGTTGACCTCAGCACCTATTATCCAACCACCCAATTGGGATCTCCCATTTGAGGTGATGTGCGATGCATCCGATTACGCCATAGGTGCTGTATTGGGGCAACGAGTTGACAAACTCCCCCATGTCATCCAGTATGCCAGCAAGACGCTTAATGATGCCCAGCTCAATTATTCCACCACGGAAAAGGAACTACTAGCAGTAGTTTTTGCCTTAGATAAATTCCGTTCCTATCTTATAGGGTCCAAAGTAGTCATTTTCACTGACCACGCAGCGCTGAAATACCTTCTTGCCAAGAAGGATGCAAAAGCGAGGTTGATACGATGGATCCTTCTTCTTCAAGAGTTTGATCTCGAAATTCGAGACAAAAAGGGATGTGAGAATGTGGTTGCAGACCACCTATCTAGGCTAGTAGTTGAAACTCTCTCTGACTCTCTTCCGATTTCTGAAAATTTTCCTGACGAGCAAATCATGGCAGTTTCTATTTCTGACACACCTTGGTACGCTGACATTGTCAACTACCTGGTGACAGGTCAAACTCCCACCTCTTGGAGTAAACAAAATCGCCTGCGTTTCCTCGCCCAAGCCAAATGGTTCTTCTGGGATGATCCGTATTTATTTAAATACTGTCCAGACCAGATAATTCGTCGATGTATTGATGAGAGAGAACAAAATGGTATTCTCGAGTTCTGCCACAATCATGCTTGTGGTGGGCATTTTGGAGGAAAGAAAACAGCAGCTAAAATCCTACAGTGTGGTTTTTATTGGCCCACAATCTTTCGTGACGCTCATCTCTTTGCTAAATCTTGTGATAGATGTCAACGTCTAGGAAAAATCAGTCGAAGAAATGAGATGCCCCAACAACCAATTTTGATCATCGAAATCTTCGATGTTTGGGGTATTGACTTCATGGGTCCCTTCCCCATTTCACATGGATTCCAATACATTTTAGTCGCAGTCGACTATGTGTCAAAATGGGTTGAAGCCACAGCTTGTCGAACGAATGATCATAAGGTTGTTGTTCAATTTCTAAAAAATACTGTGTTTGCCCGATTCGGTACCCCTCGTGCTATCATTAGTGATGGAGGGAAACATTTCTGTAATCGAGTTTTCGAAAGCTTGATGCGCAAATATTCAATCACTCATAAGGTAGCTACTCCGTATCACCCACAAACTAGTGGGCAGGTCGAAATTTCTAATCGTGAGATCAAAACCATTCTTGAAAAAACCGTCAATCCGACTCGTAAAGATTGGTCCTTACGATTATCAGATGCCTTGTGGGCTTACAGAACAGCGTTCAAAACTCCAATAGGAATGTCTCCTTATCGGTTAATCTTTGGTAGAGCCTGTCATTTGCCAGTCGAACTTGAGCATCGAGCTTATTGGGCGATCAAACATTTAAATTTTGATCTAGCGAAGGCCGGTGAGCTTAGAAAACTCCAACTCACTGAGTTGGAAGAATTAAGGAATGATGCTTACGATAGCGCAAAACTTTACAAAGATCGAACGAAAATCTGGCATGATAGGCATATTCAGAGAAAATCTTTCCACGTAGGGCAGAGAGTGCTCCTTTATAACTCTCGCCTTCATTTATTTCCAGGGAAATTAAAGTCTCGTTGGACTGGACTATTTTTTATTCACAATATTCACCCTCATGGAAACATCGAGGTACTCAACCCAGCCAATGGAAATATTTTCCAAGTCAATGGCCAAAGGCTGAAGCCATTTCAGACTCTCCCTCATTCATCGGAAAAAGATTCATTTTTGAGTAATCCTGTGTACCAGGATTAGCTCCAGTTCCATGTCTGGCTGAAGACATTAAACTTAGCGCTATTTCGGGAGGCAACCCTTGATTTGTGTGCTTATTTTGTCAATTTTTTTTCCACATTTACTCACTTTCTAAAAAAGTTTAAATCTTTTCAAAAAAAAAAAAAAAAAAAAAATTTCGGACCACTTATTTTGGCATACTTTTTATGTGGCGTGCTTCTTAGCTTCTACATCCTATGCGGAACACTTCTGTTGGTTGTACCTACAACTTCTGCTACGTAATGACATCCGTTTTCAGGTGTACTCTAAACCTCTACTCTTTAATCATTGAGGACAATGCTAAATTTAGGTTTGGGGGTGTGGGATAGCACATTTTAATTTTTGTACATTGTTTTTGGTACATTTTCAAAAATACCTTCATCAAAATTTTTATATGTACTGTCATCATACGAATTTTTAAAACCAGGCTCATGTCCAGTTTGTTTATAAATTCTTATTCCTCGGAAACAAGATATTTTGAAAAACAAACTTCACGTCACTTCTGATTGTAGTGAAAAAGTTATTTTGGATTAAGAGTTGTCTTCTTCACTGTCTAGAATGAGAGGGAAAGCTTGAAAAATAATGAACTTTGACCTCCTTGTCCTTTGGTTGGCTGAATAGAAGAAAAACAGAACTGTAGTTGATATTTTTGGAGACAGCAACCATAGGATTAGACTGGGTACCTTGAAAAGGGCTACCTGCTTTTTGAAAAAAAAAAAAAAAGAATATCAGAAAAATGATAAAGCGTGAAAAAGGTTGAAAAGAAAAGCAGAAAGATGTGAAGGTTAGAACTGAAAAAGTGCAAATTGTAAAAAGAGTCCAATGGGACCAAAATAGTTCAGTAGGGTGAAAGCCGTCAATGGTAAAAACGTGAGTACACTGGAATATCACAGATAAAGCCCCTTAGAGGTATTAAAGTGAACATCCATACTTCTCACAATCCCAGACAGGAGGCTCAGTTTCGAGTTAGAATTTAGGCAGACCCATACATTTTAGTAGTTAAGAAGGGAAACCTTGTTCCGAAAAATTTATGTTACAATCAGAAAAATTTGTGCACACACTCAAGATATTTCTGAAAATGAGGAATAAAAAGAATTTTTACTCAAATAGACCTTTGACTGGATTCTGAAAATTGGTGTGATGGCATTATATACAATAATTTTGAAGTTGTTATCTTTTAAAATGTTAGAATTTTGTGGGTATATTCACTGCAAACCCTCACGAGTCAAACTCGTCCACTAGGGGTAACCTAGGGGTTTAAGGGCTTACTGCATAAGCTAAATGCAGTCGGGAACCTCACGAAAGAGGAGTTGTTTACATTTAAGTTTTGCTCGGGACTAGCAAAATTGAGGTTTGGGGGTGTGATAAGGTCCCAATTATTCGATTTTGGGACCGTAATTGCATTAAGATTACCATTGCATAAATGTTAGTTCCTTTAAATAATTGCAAAATTATTTTATTTATCCAAATTAATAAAGCTAATGATATATTAGTGTTAATTGTAGCGCACGTGGAAGCCAACAAATCGCGAAACAATTACGGTTACAATACACGAGTCGAAGGGAAGTTTCCAGAAAAATCTCGGTCGATTTGGGCGCCACGTCACCGCGCCGCGGCTAGGCATGACCGCGCCGCGGTCATTTCGAGGAATTTGGTTTCGAGATTTTTACAGAAGCTTCTAGAAGCTTCGGTGGTTGTAACTGAATGGGTAGTTCGAAGCAAATCATCCGAGAAGTTGACCCGATTACCCGAATACAAATGTTATAAATTGGGGGCTCTTCTCTTCTTCTCTTGTTCCATAAGTTTTGATTTTTTTTCTTCTTTTAATTTTCTGTAATTTTTCCTTTTGGTGAGATCTTGAGTGTAGTGAGAACATCAAGAGTAAGCCATTGGCTCTATTGTAACTCTTTTGAGAGATTGTCAAGAAGGAATCAAGTTGCATCTTCATCTTCTTCTCCCATCTTCTCTTTGTTTTTTTTATTAATTGTTGCAATTATGAATCTTGCAATGAGTGGCTAGAATCTCCTTAGAGAGTTCAATAATGCTAGAGCAAGTCCATCCATTTAATGTAGTTTTAAATTCATTGTTCTTGCTTATCTTGTTAAATATTCTGTAATTTCTTCTTTGATTAGATCCCTTAGTTTATATTTCTGATTCAACTTTGATAGCCATTACTTAGATAAGTTCAAGAATGGCTATGCTCTGTGAAGAATCGGAAAATAGATTAAGCAATCTCAATCAGATTAGGATTTACATGAATAACTTCTAGTTACTTTCGTTGATTAAACGGCTCCACTTTCCGATCCATGAGCAATGACTTGCTACATGGATTGAGTTAGATTCAGAATTAATCTGCATTGTGGATGGTTTGCAAAGGCTACATTGAACTCTCTAATCCCTCTTTCTTAGAATTTCAATCTTTATTTTCTGTTTAGATTTCAATTTAGTTTCTACTACAACTTTGTTTTGTTTTTAAAACTAATCTGTTTTTGTTTCTAAATTCTGTTTTGGCATTTTTATCCGAATGAATCCTTGAATCCTCATTGTCCCTGTGGAACGAATTCGACTTACCCAAAGTCTATTTCTTAATCTTAATCTCTACATCTCTATTGCAAGCTTTACAACCGATCAAAACTCCAATAGGAATGTCTCCTTATCGGTTAATCTTTGGTAGAACCTGTCATTTGCCAGTCGAACTTGAGCATCGAGCTTATTGGGCGATCAAACATTTAAATTTTGATCTAGCAAAATTTTGATAAGCTAAGGAATCTAATCAAAGGAGAATTTATAGAATGATTAACAAGACAAGCAAAAATAATGAATTTAAACTACATTAAATGGATGGACTTGCTCAGGCATTATTGAACTCTCTAAGGAGATTCTAGCCACTCATTGCAAGGGTTATAGTTGTAGAAAATAATAAAAGAAAAGAGAAGATAGGAGAAGAAGATGAAGATGCAACTTGATTCCTTCTTGAATGGATCTCTCAAAAGAGTTACAATAGAGCCAATGGCTTACTCTTGATGTTCTCACTACACTCAAGATCTCACCAAAATGAAAAATTACAGAAAATTAAAAGAAGAAAAAATCAAAACTTATGGAACAAGAGAAGAAGAGAAGAGCCCCCAATTTATAACATTTGTATTCGGGTAATCGGGTCAACTTTTCGGATGATTTGCTTCGAACTACCCAATCAGTTACAACCACCGAAGCTTCTAGAAGTTTCTGTAAAAATCTCGAAGACAAATTCCTCGAGATGACCGCGGCGCGGTCATGCCTAGCCGCGGCGCGGTGACGTGGCGCCCAAATCGATCGAGATTTTTCTGGAAACTTCCCTTCGACTCGTGTATTGTAACCGTAATTGTTTCGCGATTTGTTGGCTTCCACGTGCGCTACAATTAACACTAATATATCATTAGCTTTATTAATTTGGATAAATAAAATAAAACTTGCAATTATTTAAAGGAACTAACATTTATGCAATGGTAATCTTAATGCAATTACGGTCCCAAAATCGAATAATTGGGACCTTATCAGGTTCAACTCTAGTTTACCCATTGAAAAAAGGGGAAAATGATCCTTAGTATTGTCGAATTCAAAAAATTTACTATTGAACTCGACATTTTTTTATTTAGTGTCACGTTTAAAAAATTTACTATCAAACTCGCTACTATTTACTGTTGAGTTCATCAATTTTTATTTATTGTTGAACTCGACACTGTTTAATTATTGTCGAGCTCACCACTTATTAAATAAAAAGTGACGAACTCAACACCGGTAAAACCCACCCATTTTCAATTTGTGAGTTTTTTTTTATTAAAATATATGGAACTATCGACTAAAATATTGAGTTAACAACTTGTTTAGATAATTTCAATTTAAAAAACCCATTCTTGATCAATTTTCATTCAAAAATTAAGGAAAAAAAGTGAATAAATCCTAGTTTTTTTTACATATATTTTCAAAATATTTGAAAAATCCTCGAAAATGACTTCTTCTTCTTTATGATGGAATGGAGTTTTCGAAACTTGATTGAGATGTCAAAAATTCAATTTTTAGATGGAAAACGATAAGTTCAAACAGTTAAGATATTCAATCATGAGAAATGTGGGAGATGAGATCTAAGGACCATTTAGAAAGAAGTTTACGAAATGCCTTGTTAAGAAACCGTTGGAAACTTAGGGACTATTTAGAAAGATGCTCCTCGTCAAGGATCCTTTAAGTAATTTTCCCTATAAAAAAAAGGTGTATTGAGGGAGGGGGCAACACGTCAAATAAGGCATGTCATCAATTTGGGTTTGGAAGGGGGGAATTACGTACGTTTGAAAACACGGAGGTATCTCCAATACCCCAAATTGTAGAGGGGTGGTAAATCAATAGAATGTAGAGATGTTCTGGCCCTGATTGTTAATGCCTTATTATGAGCATGATAAATGGGATCTTTTATATGATGATATTCCATTTTTATGGTTCGGATCCAATGTTAAAGATTTCCAAATTTAACATGTTAAAGAAAAGTTCTTTTGAAAAAAATTGAAATTAAAAAAAAAATACTAGTTAGTAAGTGGTGATAGAGTTGAAAGTAAAAGAAAGATCAAAAGAAGATAACAATTGGCGTATATCATTAAATAGGAAAGTTGTTTCTAATGATCTATGAGAATAGTTAGGATTCTTTAGTTATAAATATTAATTAATTACATAGAAGAAAAATTCATTAATTCTGTATAAAAACTCTACTTAGGCTTATGAATGTTCAAGCAATTGAACAAAACTTGCTTCTTTTAACATAATATTGAAGCACGAGCTCTACTCGGTAGAATGGATGTCATCTTGGTTGCAAGGTTTAATTATTTTTCTTCTTTATTTGCTTAATTATATATATTTTCCTATAAAAACCAACACTCTTTTGTATCTCTATAAACCCTTTAATCCTCACATTCATGCCTGTCAATTCCTTCTTTTATTTTATCCACTTTCTCTCCAGCGCGGACCTTACTTTGTATGCTTCGTTGACAAGTAATGATTAGGAATGACAACAGAGTGGGTTGGTTGCCTTGAATTTGTCTCGACACCAACTAGGATCTAATATTTTTTTCACCCATCCCACGCCCTACTCTCATCCTGGCCTGATAGAGATTTGAACCTAGGATGTGAGAATTATTTTATATGTGTCTTACCACTTTGTTAAGTGGTCCTTCTTAATAGTAGATCTAATATATATAAATATAATTAGGGTGGGGTGGAGTATATCGAAATCGTTTTTGCTCCAAAATCAAATTGATTTTTCATTTCTATTACCATAATTGTCTCGAAATCATTTAAAAATAGGAAAAACCGACCCAATAGGAATGGGGCTGGAAAGCAAAATTGTTGTATATAATCATGATAGATCATATCTAGTGGGTCATTATTTTTTACAAACTCAAAAAATGAGTATGATGCAATAATGATGATCTTCATAGATAAACAATAACTATGAACAAGCACAATCGGACGCTTCTTGACAATTTATCAACAACATCATTTCCTTTATAAAGAATCAATACAATATTCAAGTTATAAACTTTTAAACCTCATGGAGATCGTTTATTCCCATCAAGTTCAAGAGATAGTCTTACAGTATTAGATTATAAGAGAGTTGTATCTCATGATATATATATAGGGAGCGGTTCAGCGACCCTAAACTCTACCTAGTTTCGTGCCGAGTTTTAACTGCGGTCAGATATCAACACATCCAACGGTTGATTTCTAATTTTACGGTTTTAAAATAGAACGTAATGTAATTACGTTTGGCCCCCTGTAAGATCTTATTATTCTATTTTAAATTCCTCTTCTTACATATCTCTCTATTCTTCGAATTGAAGCCAAGTTACAGAATGTCTGTAACCTAAACTTGCTCTCTTTCTCTCTCTCTCTCATTTGGAGGTGGCAGGCATGGTTGTCTTGGGGAGCCGTTTGCATATCTGCAGATCAAGGCTATATGGAGTCATTTGTTGAGGAATTTTGAGTTGGAACTGATCTCTTCTTTTCCAGAAATTGATTGGAATGCTATGGTTGTTGGAGTAAAGGGGAAAGTGATGGTGTGATACAAGCGGCACCAGCTTTGTGTCGAGTAAATTAACTTGCTTGAAAGATTCTAGGGAATTAGTGTTTGTGTGTGTGTGTCTGTTTTTATTCACCATTTCTATGCCTTTCGTTTTTTGTAGTCTTCATTTCCCTTGGAATCTGTTCATTGAAGCTTTGTTTGGTTATGGTAGAAACGAGTTTTTGTCTGCTAAAGATGCCCTTCCTGACTTGACTATTTACAAAACCCAATTTTGTTTGTTGTGGAGAAAAGTTGAATTTGTTCTTTAAGCAAGAAAATATTTTCAAATTTTAAGAAAATAGAGAGAGAGAGAGAGAGAGAGAGAGTTTAGGTTACAAACATTTTGTAACTTGGTTTCAATTCGAAAAAGAGAGGGATGTGTAGGAAGAGGGATTTAAAACAGAATAATAAGATTTTACAGGGGGGCGAATGTAATTACATTACATTTTATTCTAAAATTGTAAAATTAGATATCAACTGTTAGATGCGTTGATATCTGACGGCAATTAAAACTTGGCACGAAACTAGGTAGAGTTTAGGGTCGTTGAACCGCTCCCATAAATATATGGGGCGGTTCATGGGACAAATGTAAAAATAATTGTTTTTTCAAAATATGGGTTAGAGGTTTTGGATTGAGCTGATTTTTTGCGAGGATGGTCACTATGATGAGAAGACCATTCTCACAAAAAATCAGCTCAATCTGGAACTTCTAAATCCATCAAAAGTGATTTACAAATTGTTGGCAAAAATTGATTAAAAAAAAAAATCGACGGTCCACATGCTAAATCACTTTTAATGGGGTTAGAAGTTTCAGATTTAACTGATTTTTTTTCCGGATGATCTTCCCATTATAGAGATCATCCTCACAAAAAATCAGTTCAATCTGAAAGTTCTAACCCGTATTTTAAAATTTTATTAATGTTACATATATTTTTACACATGTCTCCTCACCGTAGAGATCATCCTCACCAAAAATCAGCCCATTCCAAAACCTCTAACCCATGTTTTGAAAAATGTTTTGCCAAAATGTTTGTCAAAATGTTTGTTGCTGAACGGGACCCTATATATATATATATTTCTAATTAAGTATATATTTATATTTTTAAAAGTGTAATTTTCTATGAAACCTATTAGATAGTGGGTTGACTTCTCAAGTTGAGGTACCATGAATTGGGTCCAAATGAAAGGAAAATTCTTGCACCCAAGCCTACATGGAGATGATTATATACATACACCTTAAAAATGTGGATTGCTCATGCTGTGTGACATTTGGCTGATTCTTAAGTCAATAAGGCCTTGCTTCTATTGGCTAGTTTTTCACCAACTTTTGGACCATTAAAAAAAGGGCACCATGAGACCCCACTCTTGACTGACTGACTGACTTACTGACTTACTGACTTGTACCAGGAAGGAAGAAAGAACTCTCATCGTTCACTTGTCATTTAGACAAGTATTCAATGAAAGACGGCAATCAGCCTTTTTTTTTTTTTTTAATATATATTTGATGTTTCAAATAAAATTACAAAGTCATGATAAAGTGGATCCATTTGCAATGGTTATGGGAACAGTAGAATGAACAGGACTGTATGCATTCACGCAAGAAGATCCCAAGAAGAGTAAACCTCCGGATCTCAAACCTGTCACATCAGAGGTGTCGCTTGAATGTGCCACGTGAGTAAGTTAGAGTATCTTGATTCAATTACAAATTTACAATCCTTTGTCACGCAAAAAGGATATTAAATACCTCTAATGAAATCGGTTGACCATATAAACGACCTTCACAAAAGTCCATTGTGACTTGATAAAACAGTACATCCTTGTAGATCAACCAATATCATCAAATTATGATAGTATCATGAGATAACACGTGTAGGCCATGGATGGAAGATACCACATGAAAATGGATTTATGGTGATGGGACTTAACAATGCATGGTCACATATTGACCATCGCTATAGGGTCTCGTCAAATACCCACCAACTACGATTGCATCGCAAGATAACACATATTGGCCATGGATGGTAGATCAATTTATGTCTTTACAAATTACAATTCCTAATTAAGTTGAAAAACTCAAAAATTCTGTGATTGTGAATTAAATGGATTAAATTCTTGAGATACTAGCAAGGTTTAAAATATCATTTATGAGGAACCCATGTTGTATCGGCCGATACATTCCGATAAAATCCAAATACATTCCCAAAACATTTATTGTTTCGAAGTCAATGTTTTGTATCGGCATCGACTGATACTGATACAAATTTTTTGTACTATTGATATTTTGAATGATGACCGATACCCACTATCCTCTGTGTATCCTCTTTTTGGCAGAATGGAATGCCGGAAGTACACTTCTACAAAGGGTTCACATAAAAACATAGGAGATTGCAATATAGTATATAAATTTCAGTTCTAAGTTTCAATTACAATGGTGAAGAAGTAAAGACCCTTCTCTGTTTCTCTTTGAAAATTAAGATTCAAACTCAGATTACATTGTTTCTTTGGAAATTAAACCACACACCAATGACTCATTTCCTTGAGAAATCTACTAATTTCTTATCACACTTACACATTAGAAATACAACAATTCTACATGAACAACAAACAACCCCCATAACAAGTAAGACAACTTCAACAGATGATATCCATCAGCTCTAGATAGAGTTGAATTGTGTGAAAATGGTAGGAATACGACAAAGACACAATGCTGGGGGGGGGGGGGGGGGGTCACGATTCTATATAAATAGGCATCACTATTTGGCTTGCTTAATGTTTCACCTGATCCAACATGCCCCGAACATCCTTACTATCCGGTCTCTGCTTCGGATCATCCATAGTGCAAAAGCAAGCAATCTTGAGAACCAAAAGCATCTGGCTCTCGTACCCGTTTACACATTAGAAATACAACAATTCTACATGAACAACAAACAACCCCCATAACAAGTAAGACAACTTCAACAGATGATATCCATCAGCTCTAGATAGAGTTGAATTGTGTGAAAATGGTAGGAATACGACAAAGACGACAAAGACACAATGCTGGGGGGGGGGGGGGGGTCACGATTCTATATAAATAGGCATCACTATTTGGCTTGCTTAATGTTTCACCTGATCCAACATGCACCGAACATCCTTACTATCCGGTCTCTGCTTCGGATCATCAATAGTGCAAAAGCAAGCAATCTTGAGAACCAAAAGCATCTGGCTCTCGTACCCGTTACCCCTCAGCTTCGAATCAATTGCCCTATTCGGATCCTCCGACGTCATAACATTCCTCAACCACTTAACTTGGCTCATCTCATCGGTATGTTGGAAGAATTCATCCGACGGTAACTTCCCCATCACCAACACAGCCAAAAGCACTCCAAAACTATAAATATCGCACTTGTCCGTGAACTTGGACGTTTGGTGATACTCGGGTGCAATGTACCCCACCGTACCCGCCACATTTGAAGTCGTGACATGTGTGTTAGCGTCAGGGACGGCCTTAGCAAATCCAAAATCAGCAATTCGAGGTTCCATGTCATCATCAAGAAGAATATTTCCTGGCTTTAAATCTCGATGTATAATTCGCGGGCTATGACTAATATGGAGATATTCAAGCCCAGCAGCAACACCCAAAGCGATCCGATGTCGAACAATCCAATCCAACTCCCTAGTCCCGTCCGAGACTTGTTTTAACATATCTTGTAAGCTCCCATTCTTCATATACTCATACACAAGGTAATGGCAATCGGGTCGAGGGACATGGGCCAACAACGGAAGCAAGTTCCGATGCCTAATCTGACCCACGGTCTTGATTTCCGACTTAATTTGTCGCATTTTCTTACTTAATAGCTTACTATCTTCTTCATTAATATCACCCGCATCGATTTCAGGCTGAATTATCTTCTTAATTGCAATCATCTTTCCATTGCTTCCGGGCAATTCAGCTTTATAAACCTCTCCACACCCGCCTCGCCCGATGATCTCCAACGACGCTAACCCATCTTCTTTCTCCAAGAAAGCTAGATCTTCGGCTTTCTTGATCAATGGGCTGAAGATCTCCGGACCTGATTCTTTCTCTCTCCCTTTGATGCAAATCATTACCAACTTAAACATCACTGAGAACATCACCCCAGACATCATTCCAACCAGTACTCCAGCAACAAACCCTATAACCAAACCTTTAACGTTTTTTTTCTTTTTGTGATGTTTAGGGTTTGAAACTGTAGGTGCTGGCGCTGGAGTATTCGAATTCGAATCGAAGGCTGGATTCGCATTCACATGCGGCGGCATGGCCGAACTGTGATTTCTAATTGAATTTTCTGCAAGTATATACCGCTTCGGAAGAACATTGTTCGTCCTCAAATCATTGAGGGAATATTCTACTCGCCTCATCGACGTCTGTATTGATGATTGTTCAAGGTAATTATTTCCGGAGAGATTGAGAAATCGAAGATTACGGAAAGAACGAATTGATTTCGGAATTTTTCCAGAAAAAAAATTATCCGAAAGAGAGAGATTTTCCAGGTTTGGAAAATACTTCAAGAAGCTCAAATCACCTGAAAATCTATTGGAAGAGAGATCAACAACTCGAAGATTTACTAAAGAAGAGAATTCGGAAGGAATTTTTCCTGAAAATCGGTTGTTTTGGAGGTTTAGAATTTGTAATTTTCGGCAGTCAACGATTTCGGATGGGATTCGGTCAACGAGTTGGTTGTTGGGGAGAGAGAGCTCTTTGAGCTCTGAAAATCGGCCAATTACTGGAGATAAGGATCCATTGAGGCCTTTTGAATCGAGAACAATTCGAATCACTCGGAGAACTGGGGAGTTGTCGGAGATTCTTCTCGCGCAGAAGATTCCGTCGGAGTTGCAGAGATTTTCCGGTGAGTGGAGTTGACCGTTGAAACCTACATGTTTTTTGAAAAGTAGGAGAGCGTCGGAATCTGAACGGTGGAGATTTAATCCAGCGTGGATGAGAAGGGCGAATGAGAGGAAAACGATAAGAGAGAGATGGGTTTTGGCGGGAAGGGAAGCCATATGTGTCAGATGCTGGTTAGATGTTTTGTATTGTATTCATTTATATAAATGAATGCCGCGTGGAAAAATCTAACGGTGTGGGCCCAAAGTAAGATATTTTCGACGTGCAGATAGTCATAATTTTTGAATTTACCATTTTGACCTTTATCGAATTATTTCTTAATTCATTGCTTTTTTCTTCATCATATAACTCTTAATTACCATAATATGTGCATCAAGGTTGAAGTGGCAATTATTTTAAGTGTGCACTCCTTGAGTTACTTTGATTTTCGAAGATATTCCTTCAACAAATTCTACTAACTTTTCATTTTTCTTCAACAAATGACTTTCTTCGTCTTCAGGAAAAATTATTCTATCGAAACATCAGTATGGTACCTTTCAAAGATACTCTGATAATCAAATTTGTTGAAAAAGAAGAAAAAAAGATATTATTTAAAATATTAGTCTTAATATTTTGAATTGATCAAAAAAAGATCGTCTACCTTCATGATCCTCCTTAATATGAGAGGAGTGGAACAAAAGCGAATTGCCAATTTCTTGACATGCTACCAACACTTGAATAAGATACATATAAAAATAAGTCTTGGAATAATAATGTTAGGGAATATTGAATAAGATCCTAGAAACTCTTGTGATTAATAGAAATTAAAGGAATTTTCTTAAGATTGAAAATTCAAAAAAACAAATTGATTAAATTAAAATATTATAAAATTTATAAATAAATAATAGAAAAATATCTAAAGTGACAAGCTTTGTTCTTGTGGACAAGGTGACAGGTGAAACACCAAAAAGATAAAATTTAACAGTTTGGATTCTCATTCTTAAGGTGGATGTGAAAAATCTCCCACACAATATTATAATTTATTAATTAAAAGAATAAATGTAATTTTATTATTTCTTTTGAGGTTTCTTTCTATAATCTAGCTATTGAGCTGTTTTTCTCTTTTCTTTTTTTACCCCTCTTTATCGTCTAATATGATGAGAAGCTTGTAAAAAAGAGTTTAGTAAAAAAAAATAAAGAGATAATTGAGAGGTTAGTTTGGTAATTTCATGCAAGTCTTGGGGTGGGACAATTAATCAGGGATTGGAAGGAGCATTGGAAACGTCGTTCAAAGACTTTTAAGTCAACCGTGTTGGACACTTCGGCCAAGTCATGTTTCACAACAGTGTCAAGTCTATGAATTAGTTTGGACCGTTCGATCTAGACCCCATTTTAAAACTAAAATCGACGACCGATGTGAACGGCTGGAAGATCTTTTCTTTTGAGAACTTTAATATTACCCCTTACAAAACAGACAGTATTAGGTTTACCCCCTTGCAAAATGAAAGATTAAGTTCCTCTTCTAAATCAAAAGTTGATGTCGTTTAACATCCCTTTTTGTTGATGATTTAACCAACATTTAAAAAAATGAAACCAATAATCATATCGAATATTTGTTAAGTTGGTTGGATCACTATCGAAACCTAATTAATTCAGTTGGACCAATCTATACTTATATAAAAGTTGAAGAGTTTAAAAGCGAAAAAAATAAAGTTGGAGGAGAATTATTAAAAAATGATATTAAGAGGGCAAAAAATTGAAAAACAATAGTATGACTAAAGAGCGAATATAATAAAATTAGAGGAGGTGAAGAGTAAAGACAGTTAAGTAATAAGTGAGTCCCATAAAATTTGTAGTTGGATGGGACACATCTCTCACAAAACATTAGCAAAATAGGCCCTACAATTGTGGTTTATTATATTGACTAGAGTTCTTCTTTAGGGTTAAGGGGTAAAAGCCAAAAAAAAAAAAAAATTTGGATGAATATTATTAAAAAATAAGTGAGATTAAGGGCGTTCAACATGAAAAATAATAAAGAGAGTTGAAGGGGTGAAGGAGGAAAGATAGAAAAATTAAAGTGGGTGAAAAATAAAGATAATAAAATGAATTCTACAAAAATTATAGCTCATGGGAAGTCCTCATGTTGCACACTCTCTCTTTTAGAGGGTTTAGTCCCCTAGTTGAGTTGGTTTGACACATGACAAAGCAACCTTGGGTAGTGGGTTCAAAAGTCCATGAAGCCCATAAAAAAATATGTGTTTACTAAACTAATTATCTTTTTTTTTCTCCAATATATATCAACAATGAATGCAACATTTTTTATTCTTTCATATAAATTGTAGATAATCTTTTATCATTAGTGGATGATGGGTTTTATATATTGAAATGAGTTATGAGTATCATTACAATAAATGATGCTTATTGCATGAAATTACTTTATGACAATAACATGTATTTCATCCCGAAATAAAACTTTATAATGTACCACGTATCAAGAAAAGCCTAAATTTCAATTTTGATAAAGTGGTATTATTTATTTATTAAAATGAGAAGACACATTGGTTAAGGGCTTATTCATTTGAGCTTCAAGAGTCTTTTTTTTTTTTTTTTAAAGCGAAAAAAGTCAAATGAATGATGTTCGTTTGGATTTTTTTGAAGATTGTTGGAATTGCCCAAGAAACAGAGGTGAAGATGCTCTACTCCACATACTCTCAAGGTGGTCTTGATCAATCAAAATCAATGGTTTCAATGTCTACAAGTGTAGAAAAATAAAAAAATTTGTTAATTAATTATTATACTTCTGTAGCTTTAAATCTCAATATATTTGAAGACCATTGCGGCTTTATATGAAAGATTGACTATAGTTGGCTCTACATGGGCCGTTTTTTTATATATTTATTAATATGTGTTTAAGGCAAGGGTTTGGCATGAAAATAACTAATTCATGTACATACATATATGAGTTAGGATCAAGGGACATATGTAAAAATAATGTAACATTAATAAATTTTCAAAATATGGATTAGAAGTTTCGGATTGAGCTGATTTTTTGTGAGGATGATCTCTATGATGGGAAGATCATCTGAAAAAAAAAAAAAAATCAGTCCAATCTAAAACTTCTAACCCCATTAAAAGTGATTTAGAATGTGGACCATCGATTTTTTGTTAATTTTTCTCAATAATTTGTAAATCACTTTTGATGGATTTAGAAGTTTCAAATTTAACTGATTTTTTGTGAGGATGATCTTCTCATCACAGTGACCATCCTCGCAAAAAATCAGCTCAATCCAAAACCTCTAACCCATATTTTGAAAAACCATTGTTTTTACAATTGTCCCTTGAACCGTCCCTATATACATATATGAGGAATGCTAATGTCCAATTCTTCATGGGGAGGTTAGCATTGTCTAATGCTTCTTTTTATCAATAATACCCTTGTTATTTTGTCTTTTAGTGAAAAAGACAAGGGTGTATTGGTCTTTTACAAAATAAATGCTTATTTTACATTATATATATAATTTGGCCAACACGTTTTGGCCTACATGGGTTAGAAGTTTCGGAATGGATTGATTTTTGGAATGGACATCCTTAGCTAAATTACCAAGGACACCTAGCATATTAATTGTGCTCATGATGAATGTGGGATTGTATACATCTCCCCAATAATGTTAATTCGAAATGATTGTCATACTCCTTGCAATAGGGGGTATTGTAGTTGGGATTAAAATCGTAAAAATGACAAGGTAAAAAGATCCCAATCGTTAGGGGTATTTATTACAATACTTCTTCATTAAAAGGCTCCTTCTCTAGTGAAAAGCAAGGTCCCATGCATTGGAATAAACGTAGGGGTGTCGATGGGTACCCATTTAACCAAAATTGAAATCGAACCCGAACTCGAATTGAAAACCATGATTTCGGTCCCCTTTTTATTGGAATTAATTAGAATCGGATCTAAAATGGAATCGGAACCGGATCTAAAATGGAACCGGAACTGTTAGGTTCTATCCAATGGGTACCTGCAAGTACTTGAAACCAATTTATTTTGTCATTTCTTTCCATACTATAAATGATTTAAGATATTTTTTTATTTCAAAATAAATGCATGTTGTATAAAATGCTTCAATTGTTCATGTAAATTATCAATTGGAATTTAAAATGAATTACTCTTCTAAAAATCTATTACTTCTAAATGAGATAAATTTTTATTTTTGAATGAAATCTTTAATTTGTATATTTAATATAACAAATTAGAACTAAGTTAGTAATTTTGTTGACATGTTAATTTTTTGAAAGGATTATTTATATATTTATAATGATTTGAAATACAATTTTTTTTCATTCGATTCTTGAGAATCGAAACCACTGGGTACCCATGATTTTTAGCAGTTCCGATTCCATTTATTTTAGAACTGGAACTAGCAAGAATCAAAACTGAACTAAATATAATTGGTTATGGTTCTAAGTTCCTTAGGAACCAACCCATTAACACCCTTAAGTAAACCCATCAAAATGATCATCTACAAAGACAATCATTGGATCACCAAATGCAACTATGCAAATATTGATGATAATGCTGAGAAGAAAAATGTGGATCTGGTGGGCTTCATCTCTCTTCGCAAAACATGGCTTCAAATCTCGTCCAAGATCGAAACAGATAGATATGGCATCTCTACTGTGTCGAATCTCACAAGATAAACGAGCTGATTTGGACAAATCAACCAGAATTTTGTATATTTTATTTAAAATAATTATTTTTTTAATATTTAAATTCATATTATCTATAAATAAAATACGATTTTATGACCAAACATATTCTATATAAAAAAAATTACAATTATTTTTATATAAACATATATGAATAAATAATTATAAACCAAGTTGAATAGTATGTGTCATCCGAGACAAGTTGACTCGTCCATGAATGAGACGAGACGTAAAAATGAGTTTTAAAATCATGTTGCTAAAGGCCTTCCTTATGATTCAATGCAGGTCCATTGTACTATTTCCCTCTAACGAAATGCAACATTTGAGAACCATAACACATGATTTATTACATGAAAGTTATAATAGTTATACTTTTATGAAAAAAAAAGGCAGATTTACCAAAACATGCACAACTTTTCAATTATTTATCAAAACGGTACACTGTAACAATTAATTCTGAAAACGGTAAATTTACCGTTTTCGAAAATAATTTTTTTTACCAAATCGATAAAAACTGTAAAAAAAAATTTTAATTTTCGAAAATACCCTTTTTGAATTTTAACTGAAATTACGATTCAACCCTCTTGTCATCTTTCATTATTCTGCTTTGGTGCCCTGTGGCAAATCCTTGCGGGCCCACTTACTTGAATCCACCGGCCCAAGGGAGGCTGGGAGTAGGATTGCAACTCAACTCCAGGAATATAGGATCTTCACATAAATAGTGAAACGGTACTCATAGATAGCTAACCTTCAAGAGCATCAGCTACTGAGTTAAAGTTGTTAACTAGTTCCTTGTGAAGCTGTTCCCCAGCCCATATAGGATAAATAAGAATGTTCACTAGAACAGCTACAAACCCTCCCATGGCAATTGAGTATAACCGATCCATGGCAGTTCTCACCGGGTTCCCCACTCGATAACCAGAGACTATAATCAAACAGAAGGTGAACAGTATGACCCTGAAACCGTACTCATATGGGACAAACGACGGCCACAGCTTCATGAACGACGTAAAGGTTCCTACGTATTTTTGCAATTTTTTTGGATTTTAGAGGTGAAGAAGATGAAGTTCAGCTTTTTCTCAAAAACTTTTTTGGATTATATGTTGTTGTGAGCGTTATAAGTGTAAATCCACACTTAAAACAAAAAAGGGCATTTTCGGTACACAATTTAATGTTTTTACTGTTTTTACCGTTTTTCCAAAATTTTTTCCAAAATGGTAACTTTATCGTTTTCGAAAATATTTTGTACAGTGTACCGTTTTGGTAAATAATTTCAAAAAGTCTACCGTTTTGGTAATTTATTAAAAAAAAAAAAGCATCAGGCTCAGAAGAAGACATGGAGAGCAAGCACCCTGATGCAATTTCATCAGAGGAAGACGAGGCAGCCAAGTTCAAGGTTATTAGTGGAAGCTGGACCCTTCAATTCTCTTGCTTTTGATTTTGAGGTCTTGCGGGCTTTCATCTGAATTTGTGCATTTTTTTTCAGTCTCAAAGTAAAGCTTGCGTGATCAGACATAAGGAAAAAGATCAACCATTTTGTGCCCTTACCACGTCAACCGAGTACAGACTGAGTAAAAAAATTTGAGTCAGAAAATCATTAGCGTTATAAAAATAATTGAAACATTAAGAAATTTTCTTTATAACTATTGGAAATGATAAAACTTACTTGAAAAGACACTCATAGATCATCAAACTACTATAAACGATATAGTAGGAAGTGATAAAATTGGCATGAAAACACTCGTAGATCATCAAAAACGACAAAATTATTTGTAAAAATGAGAACAATAACGTCATACTAATTACACATGCCCTCACATTAAAATATTCGCTTAAATAAACAGACTATCGTGTACTAAATTAACACATTATTATATTTTATTTTTAAATACTTATAAACAAACTATTAATAAAATAACCAAGTAATAACGACATGGAATATTATATGTGTATGCTTTTAAGAACACTCATATGCTTAGAATAATTGAATTAAGATTATATTTAAATATTTAAATTAATAATAATCTATTTTTTAATGGATAAATATTTTGAGTAATTTACATGTCCTATATTTAATTAATAATAATTTATTTTTTAATGGATAAATATTTTGAGTAATTTACATGTCCATGGCAAATCCCAATTTTTTAGAATATAGCTGTGGGATGATGAATTTACAAGTCCTTTCTACAGGCAATTTATATATTAAGGGATTGTTAGTTGTTACTCCCACCCCAATCTTAGAAAGAAATAAGTTTTTATTTTTTTATTTTTTATAATCTCTATCTAAACCTACTATTTGCAATTCCTGTGGTTAATCCCCAATTTTGTAAAGATTAACATAAGGGGTATAGGCGGAATCAGGATTTTATTTTAGTAGGGGCAACTTATAATTAATGGTACAGTTTAGGAGCTTGAATACGAATGTGTTTTGGGGAGAAATTCAAAGATTTTTGGGGAAAAGTTCATGAAAAGGATCTTTAGGTCATTTTCAATTAGTCTATGAGAGAAGGCCTAGGTCAAAAGGCAATGTCATCTTCAAAAAATTGAGAGGAGGTGAGGGTGCAAAAATTGGAAGGAGGTGAGGGAGTGGGGGCAAATGGGCTATGTAATCAGTTAAAAATTCTAGGTATCTCAAATTAAAGCTAATTGTAAGGTTATTTAAAATCATCTAAAAATATTTTGTAAGGGCAATTGGTGCCACCGACTCCTTACCAGCTCCATCCTAGGTAGAGGGCTACCTTTGCAAAGGAAAAATGATCAAATGGTGATGCGATGCACTTCTAAGCAAAACGAAAGGTAACAAATTGGTGGAGAGTCTCCAATTTTATTTTTATCTCTTCGTGAATAATAGAGGAAGAGGAAACCAAAAAAAAAAAATGCAATTATTTTTTAGTTTTTAGTGTAATCATACAAATGGAGTGCAACGAGGATTTTTTTAATTGATGGGGTACAATTACGTAATGAGTGAATATCTGCTAGTCGCTCCCCTTATTTTTTTTTTTTTTTAATTTTATTTTATCAATTATTTTAGAATAATTTATTAGCAAATAATATTTTGATTAGTATTCATCAAAATATTTGATCTATGAGGATCATGATTGAGAATTGTTTGATCCTGTTCCTATTGAGGAAAAACACTTAATTTTAATCAATTTATCAACATGAATTGGGCTGTTATTTGAAATCTTAAGTTTTGTGTGTCAATGGTGTCGGTGGTGGTGTGAATATGATTAAAAAAAGAGATTAAGATTTTGTTTGAATGGATATCATTTTCCCACTTATCATCATTTAAAAATAAAATCTACATTTTGATGGATTTTAAGATGAGATTAAACTTCTATTTTTCATGAAAAAAAGCCTAATCAAGTAGGGGAAAATGTGTTTTTATTTTTTGGTATTATGAGAAATAGAAAGGGGTGGACTATATACACCCACTTCACTGTTTTCATCCATCATACTTGGTGAATCTCAAATTCCACCTCCTCTCTCATTTGTATCTTGCTTTCTAATTTTTCTTCTTTGAACCTACATAAGTTTCAAATAAGGTTTTCTAGTACAAAAAGCAATATCCTTAAAACTTGTTAAATAGGTTAGTAAACTGGGTGGAGCTAGTAAGGAGCTGGTGGGGGCAATTGTCCCCATAGAACTTTAAGACACCCTTGTATTTTCAACTAATTACATCCCCATTTGTCCACACTCCCTCATTTCTCTCCCCATTTGCTCCCACACCCCCTTCAATTTTTGTTGAGGACATTGCCTCTTGATCGGGCCTTCTCATATACTAAATGAAAATAATTTAAATATCCTTTTCTTCAACTTCTAACAAAAAAACCTCTCCCTAAAACCATTCATCTCATCTTCAAGTTCTTCAACTATACAACTAACCATGGTTTGCCCCCACACCCCCTTCAATTTTGTTGATGACATTGCCTCTTGACCAGGCCTTCTCATATACTAATTAAAATTGATCTAAATATCATTTTCTTCAACTTATAATATAAAAAAAACCTCTGAATTTCTCCCTAAAACCATTCATCTTCAAATTCTTTTTGGCAGAATGGAATGCCTCAAATACTCATCTACAAAGGGTTCAGATGATAACACAGGAGATTGTAATGTAGTATCTAAATTTCAGTTCTAAGTTTCAATTACAATGGTGAAGAAGTAAAGACCCTTCTCTGTTTCTCTATGAAAATTAAGATTCAAACTCAGATTACATTGTTTCTTTGGAAATTAAACCAACACCAATGACTCATTTCCTTGAGAAACCTAGTAATTTCTTATCACACTTGCACATTAGAAATACAACAATTCTACATGAACAACAAACAACCCCCATAACAAGTAAGACAACTTCAACAGATGATATCCATCAGCTCTAGATTTGAATTGTGTGAAAATGGTAGGAATACGGCAAAGACACAATGCTGGGGGGGGCACGATTCTATATAAATAGGCATCACTATTCAGCTCGCTTAATGTTTCACCTGATCCAACATGCACCGAACATCCTTACTATCCGGTCTCTGCTTCGGATCATCCATAGTGCAAAAGCAAGCAATCTTGAGAACCAAAAGCATCTGGCTCTCGTACCCGTTACCCCTCAGCTTCGAATCAATTGCCCTATTTGGATCCTCCGACGTCATAACATTCCTCACCCACTTAACTTGGCTCATCTCATCGGTATGTTGGAAGAATTCATCCGACGGTAACTTCCCCATCACCAACACAGCCAAAAGCACTCCAAAACTATAAATATCGCACTTGTCCGTGAACTTGGACGTTTGGTGATACTCGGGTGCAATGTACCCCACCGTACCCGCCACATTCGAAGTCGTGACATGTGTGTTAGCGTCAGGGACGGCCTTAGCAAGTCCAAAATCAGCAATTCGAGGTTCCATGTCATCATCAAGAAGAATATTTGCTGGCTTTAAATCTCGATGTATAATTCGCGGGCTATGACTAATATGGAGATATTCAAGCCCAGCAGCAACCCCCAAAGCGATCCGATGTCGAACAATCCAATCCAACTCCCTAGTCCCGTCCGAGACTTGTTTTAACATATCTTGTAAGCTCCCATTCTTCATATACTCATACACAAGGTAATGGCAATCGGGTCGAGGGACATGGGCCAACAACGGAAGCAAGTTCCGATGCCTAATCTGACCCACGGTCTTGATTTCCGACTTAATTTGTCGCATTTTCTTACTTAATAGCTTACTATCTTCTTCATTAATATCACCCGCATCGATTTCAGGCTGAATTATCTTCTTAATTGCAATCATCTTTCCATTGCTTCCGGGCAATTCAGCTTTATAAACCTCTCCACACCCGCCTCGCCCGATGATCTCCAACGAGGCTAACCCATCTTCTTTCTCCAAGAAAGCTAGATCTTCGGCTTTCTTGATCAATGGGCTGAAGATCTCCGGACCTGATTCTTTCTCTCTCCCTTTGATGCAAATCATTACCAACTTAAACATCACTGAGAACATCACCCCAGACATCATTCCAACCAGTACTCCAGCAACAAACCCTATAACCAAACCTTTAACGTTTTTTTCTTTTTGTGATGTTTAGGGTTTGAAACTGTAGGTGCTGGCGCTGGAGTATTCGAATTCGAATCGAAGGCTGGATTCGCATTCACATGCGGCGGCATGGCCGAACTGTGATTTCTAATTGAATTTTCTGCAAGTATATACCGCTTCGGAAGAACATTGTTCGTCCTCAAATCATTGAGGGAATATTCTACTCGCCTCATCGACGTCTGTATTGATGATTGTTCAAGGTAATTATTTCCGGAGAGATTGAGAAATCGAAGATTACGGAAAGAACGAATTGATTTCGGAATTTTTCCAGAAAAAAAATTATCCGAAAGAGAGAGATTTTCCAGGTTTGGAAAATACTTCAAGAAGCTCAAATCACCTGAAAATCTATTGGAAGAGAGATCAACAACTCGAAGATTTACTAAAGAAGAGAATTCGGAAGGAATTTTTCCTGAAAATCGGTTGTTTTGGAGGTTTAGAATTTGTAATTTTCGGCAGTCAACGATTTCGGATGGGATTCGGTCAACGAGTTGGTTGTTGGGGAGAGAGAGCTCTTTGAGCTCTGAAAATCGGCCAATTACTGGAGATAAGGATCCATTGAGGCCTTTTGAATCGAGAACAATTCGAATCACTCGGAGAACTGGGGAGTTGTCGGAGATTCTTCTCGCGCAGAAGATTCCGTCGGAGTTGCAGAGATTTTCCGGTGAGTGGAGTTGACCGTTGAAACCTACATGTTTTTTGAAAAGTAGGAGAGCG
Organism: Akebia trifoliata; assembly: GCF_017979445.1. Classification (NCBI taxonomy): domain Eukaryota; kingdom Viridiplantae; phylum Streptophyta; class Magnoliopsida; order Ranunculales; family Lardizabalaceae; genus Akebia; species Akebia trifoliata. The sequence continues at coordinate 26,979,619 of NC_141381.1, forward strand.
TCGGAATCTGAACGGTGGAGATTTAATCCAGCGTGGATGAGAAGGGCGAATGAGAGGAAAACGATAAGAGAGAGATGGGTTTTGGCGGGAAGGGAAGCCATATGTGTCAGATGCTGGTTAGATGTTTTGTATTGTATTCATTTATATAAATGAATGCCGCGTGGAAAAATCTAACGGTGTGGGCCCAAAGTAAGATATTTTCGACGTGCAGATAGTCATAATTTTTGAATTTACCATTTTGACCTTTATCGAATTATTTCTTAATTCATTTCTTTTTTCTTCATCATATAACTCTTAATTACCATAATATGTGCATCAAGGTTGAAGTGGCAATTATTTTAAGTGTGCACACCTTGAGTTACTTTGATTTTCGAAGATATTCCTTCAACAAATTCTACTAACTTTTCACTTTTCTTCGATAAATGACTTTCTTCATTTTTAGGGAAAATTATTCTATCGAAACATCAGTATAGTACCTTTCAAAGATACTCTGATAGTCAAATTTGTTGAGAAAGAAGAAAAAGAGATATTATTTAAAATATTAATCTTAATATTCTAAATTGATCAAAAAAAGATTGTCTACCTTCATGATCCTCCTTAATATGAGAGGAGTGGAACAAACGCGGCAGATTGCCAATTTCTTGACATGCTACCAACACTTGAATAAGATACATATAAAATCAGGTCTTGGAATAATAATGTTAGGGAATATTGAATAAGATCCTAGAAACTCTTGTGATTAATAGAAATTTAAGGAATTTTCCTAAGATTGAAAATTCAAAAAAACAAATTGATTAAATTAAAATATTATAAAAATTTTAAATAAATAATAGAAAAATATCTAAAGTGACAAGTTTTGTTCTTGTGGACAAGGTGACAGGTGAAACACCAAAAAGATAAAATTTAAGAGTTTGGATTCTCATTCTTAAGGTGGATGTGAAAAATCTCCCACACAATATTATAATTTATTAATTAAAAAAATAAAAGTAATTTTATTATTTCTTTTGGCGTTTCTTCCTATAATCTAGCTATTGAGCTGTTTTTCTCTTTCCTTTTTTTTACCCCTCTTTATCATCTAATATGATGAGAAGCTTGTAAAAAGGAGTTTAGTAAAAAAAAATAAAGAGATAATTGAGAGGTTAGTTTGGTAATTTCATGCAAGTCTTGGAAGGAGCATTGGAAACGTCGTTCAAAGACTTTTAAGTCAACCGTGTTGGACACTTCGGCCAAGTCATGTTTCACAACAGTGTCAAGTCTATGAATTAGTTTGGACCGTTCGATCTAGACCCCATTTTAAAACTAAAATCGACGACCGATGTGAACGGCTGGAAGATCTTTTCTTTTGAGAACTTTAATATTACCCCCCTTACAAAACAGACAGTATTAGGTTTACCCCCTTGCAAAATGAAAGATTAAGTTCCTCTTCTAAATCAAAAGTTGATGTCGTTTAACATCCCTTTTTGTTGATGATTTAACCAACATTTAAAAAAATGAAACCAATAATCATATCGAATATTTGTTAAGTTGGTTGGATCACTGTCGAAACCTAATTAATTCAGTTGGACCGATCTATACTTATATAAAAGTTGAAGAGTTTAAAAACGAAAAAAATAAGTTGGAGGAGAATTATTAAAAAATGATATTAAGAGGGCAAAAATTTGAAAAATAATAGTATGACTAAAGAGCGAATATAGTAAAATTAGAGGAGGTGAAGAGTAAAGACAGTTAAGTAATAAGTGAGTCCCATAAAATTTGTAGTTGGATGGGACACATCTCTCACAAAACATTAGCAAAATAGGCCTTACAATTGTGGTTTATTATATTGACTAGAGTTCTTCTTTAGGGTTAAGGGGTAAAAGCCAAAAAAAAAAAAAAAAAATTGGATGAGTATTATTAAAAATTAAGTGAGATTAAGGGCGTTCAACATGAAAAATAATAAAGAGAGTTGAAGGGGTGAAGGAGGAAAGATAGAAAAATTAAAATGGGTGAAAAATAAAGATAATAAAATGAATTCTACAAAAATTATAGCTCATGGGAAGTCCTCATGTTGCACACTCTCTCTTTTAGAGGGTTTAGTCCCCTAGTTGAGTTGGTTTGACACATAACAAAGCAACCTTGGGGTAGTGGGTTCAAAAGTCCACGAAGCCCATAAAAAAATATGTGTTTACTAAACTAATTATCTTTTTTTTTTTCTCCAATATATATCAACAATGAATGCAACATTTTTTATTCTTTCATATAAATTGTAGATAATCTTTTATCATTAGTGGATGATGGGTTTTATATATTGAAATGAGTTATGAGTATCATTATAATAAATGATGCTTATTGCATGAAATTACTTTATGACAATAACATGTATTTCATCCCGAAATAAAACTTTATAATGTACCACGTATCAAGAAAAGCCTAAATTTCAATTTTGATAAAGTGGTATTATTTATTTATTAAAATGAGAAGACACATTGGTTAAGGGCTTATTCATTTGAGCTTCAAGAGTCTTTTTTTTTTTTTTTTTTTTAAAGCGAAAAAAGTCAAATGAACGATGTTCGTTTGGGTTTTTTTGAAGATTGTTGGAATTGCCCAAGAAAGAGAGGTGAAGATGCTCTACTCCACATACTCTCAAGGTGGTCTTGATCAATCAAAATCAATGGTTTCAATGTCTACAAGTGTAGAAAAATAAAAAAATTTGTTAATTAATTATTATACTTCTGTAGCTTTAAATCTCAATATATTTGAAGACCATTGGGGCTTTATATGAAAGATTGACTATAGTTGGCTCTACACTATGGGCCGTTTTTTTATATATTTATTAATATGTGTTTAAGGCAAGGGTTTGGCATGAAAATAACTAATTCATGTACATACATATATGAGTTAGGATCAAGGGACATATGTAAAAATAATGTAACATTAATAAAATTTCAAAATATGGATTAGAAGTTTCGGATTGAGCTGATTTTTTGTGAGGATGATCTCTATGATAGGAAGATCATCCGGAAAAAAAAAAAAAAATCAGTCCAATCTAAAACTTCTAACCCCATTAAAAGTGATTTAGAATGTGGACCATCGATTTTTTGTTAATTTTTCTCAATAATTTGTAAATCACTTTTGATAGATTTAGAAGTTTCAAATTTAACTGATTTTTTGTGAGGATGATCTTCTCATTACAGTGACCATCCTCGCAAAAAATCAGCTCAATCCAAAACCTCTAACCCATATTTTGAAAAACCATTGTTTTTACAATTGTCCCTTGAACCGTCCCTATATACATATATGAGGAATGCTAATGTCCAATTCTTCATGGGGAGGTTAGCATTGTCTAATGCTTCTTTTTATCATTAATACCCTTGTTATTTTGTCTTTTAGTGAAAAAGACAAGGGTGTATTGGTCTTTTACACAATAAATACTTATTTTACATTATATATATAATTTGGCCAACACGTTTTGGCCTACATGGATTAGAAGTTTTGGAATGGATTGATTTTTGGTATGGACATCCTTAGCTAAATTACCAAGGACACCTAGCATATTAATTGTGCTCATGATGAATGTGGGATTGTATACATCTCCCCAATGATGTTAATTCGAAATGATTGTCATACTCCTTGCAATAGGGGGTATTGTGGTTGGGATTAAAATCGTAAAAATGACAAGGTAAAAAGATCCCAATCGTTAGGGGTATTTATTACAATACTTCTTCATTAAAAGGCTCCTTCTCTAGCGAAAAGCAAGGTCCCATGCATTGGAATAAACGTAGGGGTGTCGATGGGTACCCATTTAACCAAAATTGAAATCGAACCCGAACTCGAATTGAAAACCCTGATTTCGGTTCCCTTTTTATTGGAATTAATTAGAATCGGATCTAAAATGGAATCGGAACCGGATCTAAAATGGAACCGGAACTGTTAGGTTCTATCCAATGGGTACCTGTAGGTACTTGAAACCAATTTATTTTGTCATTTCGTTCCATACTATAAATGATTTAAGATATTTTTTTATTTCAAAATAAATGCATGTTGTATAAAATGCTTCAATTGTTCATGTAAATTATCAATTGGAACTTAAAATGAGTTACTTTTCTAAAAATCTATTACTTTTAACTGAGATAAATTTTTATTTTTGAATGAAATCTTTAATTTGTATATTTAATATAACAAATTATAACTAAGTTAGTAATTTTGTTGACATGTTAATTTTTTGAAAGGATTATTTATTTATTTATAATGATTTGAAATACAATTTTTTTTCATTCGATTCTTGAGAATCGAAACCACTGGGTACCCATGATTTTTGGCAGTTCCGATTCCATTTATTTTAGAACCGGAACTAGCAAGAATCAAAACTGAACTAAATATAATTAGTTGTGGTTTTAAGTTCCTTAGGAACCAACCCATTAACACCCCTAAGTAAACCCATCAAAATGATCATCTACAAAGACAATCATTGGATCACCAAATGCAACTATGCAAATATTGATGATAATGCTGAGAAGAAAAATGTGGATCTGGTGGGCTTCATCTCTCTTCGCAAAACATGGCTTCAAATCTCGTCCAAGATCGAAACAGATAGTTATGGCATCTCTACTGTGTCGAATCTCACAAGATAAACGAGCTAATTTGGACGAATCAACCAGAATTTTGTATATTTTATTTAAAATAATTATTTTTTTAATATTTAAATTCATATTATCTATAAATAAAATACGATTTTATGACCAAACATATTCTATATAAAAAAAATTACAATTATTTTTATATAAACATATATGAATAAATAATTATAAACCAAGTTGAATAGTATGTGTCATCCGAGACAAGTTGACTCGTCCATGAATGAGACGAGACGTAAAAATGAGTTTTAAAATCATGTTGCTAAAGGCCTTCCTTATGATTCAATGCAGGTCCATTGTACTATTTCCCTCTAACGAAATGCAACATCTGAGAACCATAACGCATGATTTATTACATGAAAGTTATAATAGTTATACTTTTATGAAAAAAAAAGGCAGATTTATCAAAACATGCACAACTTTTCAATTATTTACCAAAACGGTACACTGTAACAATTAATTCTGAAAACGGTAAATTTACCGTTTTCGAAAATAATTTTTTTTACCAAATCGGTAAAAACTGTAAAAAAAAAAAATTTTAATTTTTGAAAATACCCTTTTTGAATTTTAACTGAAATTACGATTCAGCCCTCTTGTCATCTTTCATTATTCTGCTTTGGTGCCCTGTGGCAAATCCTTGCGGGCCCACTTACTTGAATCCACCGGCCCAAGGGAGGCTGGGAGTAGGATTGCAACTCAACTCCAGGAATATAGGATCTTCACATAAATGGTGAAACGGTACTCATAGATAGCTAACCTTCAAGAGCATCAGCTACTGAGTTAAAGTTGTTAACTAGTTCCTTGTGAAGCTGTTCCCCAGCCCATATAGGATAAATAAGAATGTTCACTAGAACAGCTACAAACCCTCCCATGGCAATTGAGTATAACCGATCCATGGCAGTTCTCACCGGGTTCCCCACTCGATAACCAGAGACTATAATCAAACAGAAGGTGAACAGTATGACCTTGAAACTGTACTCATATGGGACAAACGACAGCCACAGCTTCATGAACAACGTAAAGGTTCCTACGTATTTTTGCAATTTTTTTGAATTTTAGAGGTGAAGAAGATGAAGTTCAGCTTTTTCTCAAAAACTTTTTTGGATTATATGTTGTTGTGAGGGTTATAAGTGTAAATCCACACTTAAAACAAAAAAGGGCATTTTCGGTACACAATTTAATGTTTTTACTGTTTTTACCGTTTTGGTAAATATTTTCCAAAAATGGTAACTTTATCGTTTTCGGAAATATTTTGTACAATGTACCGTTTTGGTAAATAATTTCAAAAAGTCTACCGTTTTGGTAATTTATTAAAAAAAAAAAGCATCAGGCTCAGAAGAAGACATGGAGAGCAAGCACCCTGATGCAATTTCATCAGAGGAAGACGAGGCAGCCAAGTTCAAGGTTATTAGTGGAAGCTGGACCCTTCAATTCTCTTGCTTTTGATTTTGAGGTCTTGCGGGCTTTCATCTGAATTTGTGCATTTGTTTTCAGTCTCAAAGTAAAGCTTGCGTGATCAGACATAAGGAAAAAGATCAACGATTTTGTGCCCTTACCACGTCAACCGAGTACAGACCGAGTAAAAAAATTTGAGTCAGAAAATCATTAGCGTTATAAAAATAATTGAAACATTAAGAAAATTTTCTTTATAACTATTGGAAATGATAAAACTTACTTGAAAAGACACTCATAGATCATCAAACTACTATAAACGATATAGTAGGAAGTGATAAAATTGGCATGAAAACACTCGTAGATCATCAAAAACGACAAAATTATTTGTAAAAATGAGAACAATAACGTCATACTAATTACACATGCCCTCACATTAAAATATTCGCTTAAATAAACAGACTATCGTGTACTAAATTAACACATTATTATATTTTATTTTTAAATACTTATAAACAAACTATTAATAAAATAACCAAGTAATAACGACATGGAATATTATATGTGTATGCTTTTAAGAACACTCATATGCTTAGAATAATTGAATTAAGATTATATTTAAATATTTAAATTAATAATAATCTATTTTTTAATGGATAAATATTTTGAGTAATTTACATGTCCTATATTTAATTAATAATAATTTATTTTTTAATGGATAAATATTTTGAGTAATTTACATGTCCATGGCAAATCCCAATTTTTTAGAATATAGCTGTGGGATGATGAATTTACAAGTCCTTTCTACAGGCAATTTATATATTAAGGGATTGTTAGTTGTTACTCCCACCCCAATCTTAGAAAGAAATAAGTTTTTATTTTTTTATTTTTTATAATCTCTATCTAAACCTACTATTTGCAATTCCTGTGGTTAATCCCCAATTTTGTAAAGATTAACATAAGGGGTATAGGCGGAATCAGGATTTTATTTTAGTAGGGGCAACTTATAATTAATGGTACAGTTTAGGAGCTTGAATACGAATGTGTTTTGGGGAGAAATTCAAAGATTTTTGGGGAAAAGTTCATGAAAAGGATCTTTAGGTCATTTTCAATTAGTCTATGAGAGAAGGCCTAGGTCAAAAGGCAATGTCATCTTCAAAAAATTGAGAGGAGGTGAGGGTGCAAAAATTGGAAGGAGGTGAGGGAGTGGGGGCAAATGGGCTATGTAATCAGTTAAAAATTCTAGGTATCTCAAATTAAAGCTAATTGTAAGGTTATTTAAAATCATCTAAAAATATTTTGTAAGGGCAATTGGTGCCACCGACTCCTTACCAGCTCCATCCTAGGTAGAGGGCTACCTTTGCAAAGGAAAAATGATCAAATGGTGATGCGATGCACTTCTAAGCAAAACGAAAGGTAACAAATTGGTGGAGAGTCTCCAATTTTATTTTTATCTCTTCGTGAATAATAGAGGAAGAGGAAACAAAAAAAAAATGCAATTATTTTTTAGTTTTTAGTGTAATCATACAAATGGAGTGCAACGAGGATTTTTTTAATTGATGGGGTACAATTAGGTAATGAGTGAATATCTGCTAGTCGCTCCCCTCATTTTTTTTTTTAAATTTTATTTTATCAATTATTTTAGAATAATTTATTAGCAAATAATATTTTGATTAGTATTCATCAAAATATTTGATCTATGAGGATCATGATTGGGAATTGTTTGATCCTCTTCCTATTGAGAAAAAACACTTAATTTTAATCAATTTATCAACATGAATTGGGCTGTTATTTGAAATCTTAAGTTTTGTGTGTCAATGGTGTTGGTGGTGGTGTGAATATGATTAAAAAAAGAGATTAAGATTTTGTTTGAATGGATATCATTTTCCCACCTATCATCATTTAAAAATAAAATCTACATTTTGATGGATTTTAAGATGAGATTAAACTTCTATTTTTCATGAAAAAAAGCCTAATCAAGTAGGGGAAAATGTGTTTTTAATTTTTGGTATTATGAGAAATAGAAAGGGGTGGACTATATACACCCACTTCACTGTTTTCATCCATCATACTTGGTGAATCTCAAATTCCTCCTCCTCTCTCATTTGTATCTTGCTTTCTAATTTTTCTTCTTTGAACCTACATAAGTTTCAAATAAGGTTTTCTAGTACAAAAAGCAATATCCTTAAAACTTGTTAAATAGGTTAGTAAACTGGGTGGAGCTAGTAAGGAGGTGGTGGGGGCAATTGTCCCCCATAGAACTTTAAGACACCCTTGTATTTTCAACTAATTACATCCCCATTTGTCCACACTCCCTCATTTCTCTCCCCATTTGCTCCCACACCCCCTTCAATTTTTGTTGAGGACATTGCCTCTTGATCGGGCCTTCTCATATACTAAATGAAAATAATTTAAATATCCTTTTCTTCAACTTCTAACAAAAAAACCTCTCCCTAAAACCATTCATCTCATCTTCAAGTTCTTCAACTATACAACTAACCATGGTTTGCCCCCACACCCCCTTCAATTTTTGTTGATGACATTGCCTCTTGACCAGGCCTTCTCATATACTAATTAAAATTGATCTAAATATCATTTTCTTCAACTTATAATATAAAAAAAACCTCTGAATTTCTCCCTAAAACCATTCATCTTCAAATTCTTTTTGGCAGAATGGAATGCCTCAAATACTCATCTACAAAGGGTTCAGATGATAACACAGGAGATTGTAATGTAGTATCTAAATTTCAGTTCTAAGTTTCAATTACAATGGTGAAGAAGTAAAGACCCTTCTCTGTTTCTCTATGAAAATTAAGATTCAAACTCAGATTACATTGTTTCTTTGGAAATTAAACCAACACCAATGACTCATTTCCTTGAGAAACCTAGTAATTTCTTATCACACTTGCACATTAGAAATACAACAATTCTACATGAACAACAAACAACCCCCATAACAAGTAAGACAACTTCAACAGATGATATCCATCAGCTCTAGATTTGAATTGTGTGAAAATGGTAGGAATACGGCAAAGACACAATGCTGGGGGGGGCACGATTCTATATAAATAGGCATCACTATTCAGCTCGCTTAATGTTTCACCTGATCCAACATGCACCGAACATCCTTACTATCCGGTCTCTGCTTCGGATCATCCATAGTGCAAAAGCAAGCAATCTTGAGAACCAAAAGCATCTGGCTCTCGTACCCGTTACCCCTCAGCTTCGAATCAATTGCCCTATTTGGATCCTCCGACGTCATAACATTCCTCACCCACTTAACTTGGCTCATCTCATCGGTATGTTGGAAGAATTCATCCGACGGTAACTTCCCCATCACCAACACAGCCAAAAGCACTCCAAAACTATAAATATCGCACTTGTCCGTGAACTTGGACGTTTGGTGATACTCGGGTGCAATGTACCCCACCGTACCCGCCACATTCGAAGTCGTGACATGTGTGTTAGCGTCAGGGACGGCCTTAGCAAGTCCAAAATCAGCAATTCGAGGTTCCATGTCATCATCAAGAAGAATATTTGCTGGCTTTAAATCTCGATGTATAATTCGCGGGCTATGACTAATATGGAGATATTCAAGCCCAGCAGCAACCCCCAAAGCGATCCGATGTCGAACAATCCAATCCAACTCCCTAGTCCCGTCCGAGACTTGTTTTAACATATCTTGTAAGCTCCCATTCTTCATATACTCATACACAAGGTAATGGCAATCGGGTCGAGGGACATGGGCCAACAACGGAAGCAAGTTCCGATGCCTAATCTGACCCACGGTCTTGATTTCCGACTTAATTTGTCGCATTTTCTTACTTAATAGCTTACTATCTTCTTCATTAATATCACCCGCATCGATTTCAGGCTGAATTATCTTCTTAATTGCAATCATCTTTCCATTGCTTCCGGGCAATTCAGCTTTATAAACCTCTCCACACCCGCCTCGCCCGATGATCTCCAACGAGGCTAACCCATCTTCTTTCTCCAAGAAAGCTAGATCTTCGGCTTTCTTGATCAATGGGCTGAAGATCTCCGGACCTGATTCTTTCTCTCTCCCTTTGATGCAAATCATTACCAACTTAAACATCACTGAGAACATCACCCCAGACATCATTCCAACCAGTACTCCAGCAACAAACCCTATAACCCAACCTTTAACGTTTTTTTTCTTTTTGTGATGTTTAGGGTTTGAAACTGTAGGTGCTGGCGCTGAAGTACCCGAATTCGGCGCCATGGCCGCCGAACTGTGATTTCTAGTTGAATTTTCTGCAAATATATACCGCTTTGGAAGAACATTCTTCGTCCTCAAATCATTGAGGGAATATTCTACTCGCCTCATCGACGTCTGTATTGATGATTGTTCAAGGTAATTATTGCCAGAGAGATTGAGAAATCGAAGATTACGGAAAGAACGAATTGATTTCGGAATTTTTCCAGAAAAAAAATTATCCGAAAGAGAGAGATTTTCCAGGTTTGGAAAATACTTCAAGAAGCTCAAATCACCTGAAAATCTATTGGAAGAGAGATCAACAACTCGTAGATTTACTAGAGAAGAGAACTCGGAAGGAATTTTTCCGGAAAATCGGTTGTTTTGGAGGTTTAGAATTTGTAATTTCCGGCAGTCAACGATTTCGGATGGGATTCGGTCAACGAGTTGGTTGTTGGGGAGAGAGAGCTCTTTGAGCTCTGAAAATCGGCCAATTACTGGAGATAAGGATCCATTGAGGCCTTTTGAATCGAGAACAATTCGAATCACTCGGAGAACTGGAGAGTTGTCGGAGATTCTTCTCGCGCAGAAGATTCCGTCGGAATTGCAGAGGTTTTCCGTTGAGTGGAGTTGACCGTTGAAACCTACATGTTTTTGAAAAGTAGGAGAGCGTCGGAATCTGAACGGTGGAGATTTAATCCAGCGTGGATGAGAAGGGCGAATGAGAGGAAAACGAGAAGAGAGAGATGGGTTTTGGCGGGAAGGGAAGCCATATCTGACCGGTGATGTCAGATGCCGGTTAGACTTGGTGTGTTTAATGGGATATTGGTTTTGTGGTTAGAGGTTTTGTATGGTCTTTATTTATAAAATGAATGCCGCGTGGAAAAATCTAACAGTGTGGGTCCAAAAGTAAGATGTTCGGCACGTGCTGATAGTCATAATATTTGAATTTACCATTTTGGCCTTGATTGAATTATTTCTCAATTCATTTCTTTTTGTTCATGATATATAACTCTTAATTACCATAATATGTGCATTGAGGTTGGAGTGGCAACTATTTTAATTGTGCACTCTTCAAAGATCAAATCCTTTAACAAATTCTACTAGTTTCATTTTTCTTCAACTTCAAGAAAGATTAATCTATTGGAATATTGGTGTGATATCCTTCAAAGATACTCTGATAGTCAAGTTAGTTGAGGAAGAAAAAAAATAAATATTATATAAAACATTAGTCTTAATATTCTGAATTGAACAAAAAAAAAATTGTCTACCTTCATTATCCTCCTTAATATGAGAGGAGTGGAACAAAATATGTAAAAGTAGTTTGCTAGTAGTTTCTTGACATGCGACCAACACTCCACCAATAAGTTCACCCAACATGTGTAAGTGTGCCCTCTCCCCCCTTCCCTTCCCCTCCTATCCTTAATAATCAGAAGAATGCCATCTCAAATAGTTTGAAAGTACATTGTAAATTGTCAAAGTACCTCCAAATTGTCAGAATGTTATACTGGCACATCAGACCTTAAACATCTAAGAGAGATTTACCGGGCAGACCTATTTGTTGTAATTTTATTACAAAAAGCTATTTTATCAAGTTTGTTACGTGAACAAATCTTACTTTACGAATAAGACTGGCTAGCATGACTAACTAAGTTCAATTTCAAATCTTACTAAGGTTGTTGGACCCACATGAATTATCAAATTGTCAATCCAATACCACAACCTTCTAGATTTAATGGAAAAACTCAAATTCAAAGTAGAAATAAAAAATTCTTTTTAGCTTAATCAAAGGTGTTGAAAATGGATGGTTGCCGAACTCCCAATTTAAAATTAAAATTCAACGTTAAAATTAACATTTTTTGTCCTTTATAACCCTATCACATTAGATCATGTTTTTAGATGCCACATATTGATTCAGTAAGGATCCACTTCAAGGTATGTTAAGTAACAATTAACCTCATTAATTTGAATTTTATGACGTGGATCCCCACTTCAAGGTTTGTTAGGTGGCAAACTTCATAAAGTAAGGTTCCTTGGAATTGTTAGAACTCCAATCAATTTTTTATGATAAAAATGCAACAATTAGGTCTATCGGATAAATCTCTCAATTTTTAATTATGAAACAACTCAACTGTAAATCTCTCAACATCGTAAATGTCAAGGTGTCTTTCTTGGCAGTTCTTTTGGCCACTAAGCTTCCGTCGAGATAATGTCCATAGGATTAAGTCTCATTGTTAAACGGGTTGAAACATGGACGATAGATGGCATGTCCATAGATTTAACCCCAAAAAACAAGTATGGATTAAAGAGATTTTAATTTCAATCAAAATTCTAATTTTTTTTTTGCAATATTGTATAGAATTTGAAATTTGGGTTAAACAAATTTTTTTTCAATTTTAAATTTAGGTGAAGAAATTAGACACAAATTTAGGCCGGCACTCTTCTAGCTCTTCCAGGTTTGGGATGGGCAATCCAAACCCAAAGCTCAATATCAGATACCACTTTGACTAGAAAGTAAATTAAACAATATTTGTCTTTTAAGAAGATAATTTGGTCCAAGTGTCCTTAGTCCTGCAGACAAGCCTTATTTATTTCTATATTATATAGACTACTGCCAAAATATTACTATTAAAAAATGGAGTTGCTAACTAATTAATCTAAAAATTTGTTTTCAAATAATATTCTTGATTAAAGTCTTATAGTATTACCCATACTTATTTAATTAAAATAAGTTTTATAGTCAGCATAGACAACCTTAAAATTTTAAAACTGAAACTATCTATGTATATGGGTTGGGTTCGAAAACTCATAAAAATAGGCCCAACCATGTAAACACAATTTATATGTATCTCAATACCACACATCTTGGAGATACTTATCTCGAGAATAATTCATGACTGTTGGATTTCATGTTTACACAGTTGGGGATCATGTATTTCTCTCATGAGTCATTGAAACCTAACCCTACATGCATATGTTTTTGGTAAAAAATAATGAATAATGATTTTCTAATCTCCCCCATCCCCACCATTGAATCTTAGATCATATTTCTCAGGATATTTAGAATCACAAATCTTTTTTGTGTATCCCAAGGCAAATGATCTATGGTTATGTGGTGGGGGCATATGTCAGAGGGTGGCATCAAATTATCACGACTTAAAAATAATTTTTCTCCCTAATGAAACGTGTATTATCTCGAGATAGGTATAAAATCAAGTCTTGGAATATATAATGTCAAGGAATATTGAATCAGATCCCAGAAACTCTTGTGATTAATGGAAATTAAAGAATATTCCTAAGATTAGAAATTCAAAAAAAAAAAAAAATGATTAATTTAAAATATTAGAAAATTTATAAATAAATAATAGAAAAATATCAAAAGTGACAAGCTTTGTACATGTGGACAAGGTAACAGGTGAAACACCAAAAAGATGAAGTTTAATCATTTGTGATCCTATTCTTAGGGTGGATGTGAAAAATCTCTCCACACAATATTATAATTTATTAATTAAAAAAAATAAAAGTAATTTTATTATTTCTTTGGAGGTTTCTTCCTATTATCTAGCTATTGAGCTGTTTTTCTCTTTTCTTTTTTTTACCCTTGTTTATCATCTAATATATGAGAAGCTTGAAAAAAATAGTTAGTAACAAAAAATAATAATAAATAATTGAGAGGTTAGTTTGGTAATTTCATGGATTTCTTCGGGTGGGACAATTTATCAGGGATTGGAAGGAGCATTGGAAACGTCGTTCAAAGTCTTTCAAGTCAACCGTGTAAAAGATTTCGGCCAAGTCATGTTTCACAAAAGTGTTAAGTCAATGGATTAATTTGGACCGTTCGATCTAGACCCATTTTCAAACTAAAATCGACGATTAATGTGAACGGCTTGAAGATTTTTTTCTTTTGAGAACTTTAATAAGTGTAAGGACCGTGCTACTCATATTATCTACAACATGTTTTGTGCTTTGTGGGTTAAAAGTTTCGGATTGAACTGAATTTTGGCGAGGATGATTTCTATGAGGAGGAGATCATTCTCACCAAAAATCAGCTTAATTCGAAACTTTTAACTTCGTCAAAAGTGATTTACAAAAAGTTGACGGTCCATAATTTTTCAACTCATAAATATGGAGTTAGAAGTTTTAGAATTAGCTGATTTTTTGTGAGGATAATCTTCTTATCATAGAGATCATCCTCACCAAAAATCAGCTCAATCCGAAATTTTTAGTCCACATAGGACAAAACACGTTGTAAATATATGAGTATATATATGTGTATACAGATCCTGACCCATTACAGAATGAAAGATTATGTTTATTTTCTAAATCAAAAGTTAATGTCCTTTAAGTTCCTTTTTTGTTGATGATTTAGCCAATATTGAAAAAAAAAAATGAAATCGATAATCAGATCGAATAGTTGTTAAGTTGGTTGGATCATAGTCGAAACCTATTCAATTCAGTTGGACCCGTCTATATTTATTTAAAAGTTGAAAAATGTCTATATACTAGAGTTTGCTTGTGCCTATGGCACAAGCATCCTCTTTGGGGTTAAAAGCGAAAAAAAAAAAAAAAATTTGGAGAGCCATTATTAAAATTTTGATATTAAGAGAGTAAAAAAATAAAAAAATAATAATATAGATTAAAGAGAAAATATAGTAAAATTAAATGAGTTGAAGAGAAAAGGCAATTAGATAATAAGTGAACCCTATAAAATATGTAGTTAGATGGGATACATCTCCCACAAAACTATAACAAAGTAGACCCTACAGTTGTGGTTTATTATATTGACTAGAGCTCCTCTTTAGGGTTGAGGGGTAAAAGCAAAAAAAGAAAAAAAATTAGATGGGTATTATTAAGTATTAAAGGGGTACAACATGACAAACAATAAAATGAGTTAAAGAGATGAAATATGAAAAATAGTAAAGTTAAAGATAATAAAGTTAAAGGGGGTGAAGAATAAATGTAATAAAATGAGTTCTACAAAAATTATAGCTCTTGGGAAGTCCTCGTGCTGCACCCTCTCTCTTTTAAAGGGTTAGAGCCCTAGCTGACTTGGTTTGACACATAATAAAACAACCTTGAGGTCGTGGGTTCAAGTCCAAATTGCCCATAAAAATATGTGTTTACTAAACTCATTATCTTTTTTTTCCCCACTATACATTAAAAATGAATGCAATATTTTTTATTCTTTTGTATAAATTGTAGATAATCTTTTATCATTAGTGGATGATGGGTTTTATATATTGAAATGAATTATGAGTATCATTATACTAAATGATGTTTGTTGCATGAAATTACTTTAAGACAATGACATGTATTTTATCCGTAAATAAAACTTTATAATGCACAACATATCAAGAAAAGCCTAAATTTCAATTTTGAGGAAGTGGTATTATTTATTTATTAAAATGAGAAGACGAGTTCGTTAAGTCTTCATGTGGCATTCATGGAATTTCCCATGAAAGAGAGGTGAAGATGCTCTACTCCACATATTCTCAAGGTGGTCTTGAACAATCAAAATCAATGGTTTCAACGTCTACAAGTGTAGAAAAATTGGAAATTTTGTTAATTAATTTGTGTACTTCTGTAGCTTTAAATATCAATATATTTGAAGACCATTGGGGCCCTATATGAAAGATTGATTATAGTTGACTCTACAGTGTGGGCCATTTATTTATTTTTAATTAATATGTGTTTAATGTAAGGGTTTGGCATGAAAATAACTAATATACATGAGGAATGATAACGTCCAATACTCCATGGGCACTTTGTCTAACACTTCTTTTTCTCAATAATACCCCCTTCTCGTTTTGTCTTTTAACATACATATATATATATATATATATATATATGGGAAATGTTCAACACCTTAAGCTTTACCCTACACTTTAACAAACGTGTTTTGTCCTACATGGGTTAGAAGTTTTGGAATTGGCTGATTTTTGGTGAGGATGATCTCTATGATTAGAAGATCATCCTCACCAAAAATCAGCCCATTCCGAAATTTTTAACCCCATGTTTACATGTTGAAAAATCGTGGACTGTCCATTTTTTGTAAAACATTTTTGATGGGGTTGGAAGTTTTGAAATGAGATGATTTTTGGGGAGGATGATCTCCTCACCATAGAGATCATCCTCACCAAAAATCAGCCCATTCCAAAACTTCTAACCCATGTAGGACAAAACACGTTTGTTAAAATGTAGGGTAAAGCTTAGGGTGGGAATGGGACCTATATGTATATATATATGGGTCAGGTTCAAGGGCCATATGAAAAAACATATGTAAAAACAATGTAACATTAATAAATTTTCAAAATATGGCTTAGAAGTTTTGGATTGAGCTGATTTTTTGTGAGGATGCTCTATGATGGGAAAATCATCTGAAAAATAAATCAGTCCAATCTAAAACTTCTAACCCATTAAAAATGATTTAGAATGCGGACCGTCGATTTTTTTTCTAATTTTTATCAATAATTTGTAAGTCACTTTTGATGGATTTAGAAGTTTCAAATTAAGCTGATTTTTTGTGATGATGATCTTCTCATCATAGTGACCATCCTCGCAAAAAATCAGCTCAATCCAAAACCTCTAACCCATATTTTGAAAAACCATTGTTTTTACATATGTTTTTCTATATGTCCCTTGAATCACCCCCATATATATATAATGTAAATTATTTGGCCAACACATTTTATCCCCCAAGGGTTAGAAGTTTTGGAATAAACTGATTTTTGGTGAAGATGATTTCTATAATGAGAAGATCATCCTCACCAAAAATCAGTTGATTCTGAAACTTCTAACCCCATGTTTATGAGTTGAAGAATCGGGGACCATCCATTTTTTGTATATCACTTTTGATAGGGTTAGGAGTTTCGAAATGAGTTGATTTTTAGTGAGGATGATGGCCTCGTCATAGAGATTATCTTCACAAAAATAGTCCATTCCGAAACTTCTCACCCATGTAGAACAAAATGTGTTGGTCAAATAGTTGGAATCCGAACGACTCATATATATATATATATATATATATATATATATAGGGTAGCGTTATTTGGCCAACAGTTTGGCAAACACATTTTTCAAAACATGGGTTAGAGGTCTTGGAATGGGCTGATTTTTGGTGAGGATGATCTCTACGGTGAGGAGATCATCATCACCAAAAATCAGCCCATTCCAAAACTTCTAACCCCATCAAAAATGGTTTACAAAAAATGGACGGTTCACAATTTTTCAACTTGTAAACTAGGGCTAGAAGTTTTGGAATGAGCTGATTTTTGGTGAGGATGATCTCCTCACCGTAGAGATCATCCTCACCAAAAATTAGCCCATTCCAAGACCTCTAACCCATGTTTTGAAAAAGTGTTTGCCAAAATGTTTGCCAAACTGTTGGCCAAATAACGGGACCCATATATATATATTCACTTTAGGGTTAATTCCCTATGACTCGTGAAGAATGACATGACAAAAAATCATATGATTTTGATCATGTAAATGCAAAATTCAATAGTTGAAATTGTCATAGATATAAGTGTATATGAGACATGTGTTATGGAGACGCATATAAATCTCAATTATTGGATTTTGTGTTTAAACAATTAAAATCTCAATGGATTTGATTGGTTGGCCTTGACTTGGACGTATGAGTCACGTTGAGATGAAGACAAAATACCTAGTTTGAAAATCATATGTAGAAAACTCAGACTATCACTAGGCAAGTTGAGGATGGGCATGCTTGAGCCCTAACCCAAATCTAAAGAGACGGGATCATCCTTATACTCACACTGGGTCTAAGTGAACTAAGCCCTAGTCCAACCCTAATAAGTTTCTAGGCAAATAAAATGACTAGAATTCAACATTTTTTATTTAGAAAAAAGTATATTTTTAAAATATATATGTTTTTATTTTTTATAAAAAATATCCAATTAATTAAAATTGATATCTTATTTAACCTATAATGATTACAGATGATAGTTAGTATTATATATTTATTTTTACTTAAATTTTACCATAAAACTCTTCATCTTACTGTAGACACCCTAAATTACATGAGCCTACTCACAAAAAGGGATCTAAAAACTTGATTATAGTTCAATACCCATAGTCAATTTAGGGGATTTCTTACTCTAGTCCATGTTCAAAATCAAAGCCCCAAACCCATTAATTTAACCAATGAATCTAACGTTATTCCCAAAAGAGTCACATTGCATCTCTCCATTCACTTTCTCTTTTGCTTGTCACTTAGCAAATTCTTATAAATCCCAACATTCAAGGAGACTATTCGTTGGTAAGCCATTGTTCAAAGCCTATTGGTGGGTCAACCCCCTTTATTGCATTCATAAAAATAAATTCAACAAGGTAAATACTTGGAACTCTTGTAAAAATATATATATATATATATATATATATGAGGATGGTCCATTTTACCCTCAAAAAGCAAAAAACATCAAAGTATATGTACTTGGTTCATGATTGCCACATGACAACCATATTTTTTTGGGATATTTATAAAATGACCAAGACTTGCTGAAAACACCTCAATACTCTTTTTATTATCCAAATCAGATGGATGCAAAAATGGGGTGTCTACACTTGCATTTCCACATGTCTTACCTTCATTTATTCTCCCAAAATCACTTTAAAATCATTTTTCATTTACCATTTCACATTTCCACATATTTTTCCAATCATTCACTCTCCTAAGAACCAATTTCTCCTACCAAATGTTTTCCCTCCACCACCAAGATTTTGCCACATGGCATATCCCACATTGATTTGGCCAAGTGGCATGACTTAAGAGGTCATGACAGTTTGCACCATTTGCCTTAACAAGATTGAAAATCAAAGAAAAATTACGTGCAAATCCCATGTCTTTTACTATTATTTCTAGGGTTGAACAATTTCACCCTCAAAAGTGCTCTCAAAATTTTATAAAAAAGGGCATATCCTTTGAGTTGGGACACATGTTTCAAGCACTCTTCACTACCTAAATCTTTATCCAAATATCATCTTAAGAAATCCTTCTCTTACTTGCATTCTCGTTCTTTTCTCTTACCTATTCATTATCTTAAAAGCCGCATTCAAGACGTAAGGAAGGAAGAGAAAGTAGAAGAACATGCAGTCAATGAGGGTCTTAAGATAATTTATTTTCAAGTATTTGCATCCCTTTATCCCTCTTCTATCCCCTCAATCTCTCTTTATTTTCTTTTTGGAAAAATCCCTACAATGTAATAACCATTTCCAACACTCGATAGATCAAGCTCAAGTCTTATATAATGCATGTGAGAAGGCTTGGTCGATGAGGTGGGGGTTGAAATCCTAAAAAATCCAATAAAAAGATGTCACTAGTTGGTGCCCTTTTTTCCTAAGGGAATGACACTAACTTTGTTTACATGTCATTATTTTTTCATGACATTCACACCTTGCACACACATAAACTCATTTTTATTAAAATGGCAAAAATAAATAAATAAATAAGAAAGTCTATTTGCATGAGATCTTTTTTCCTAACTTTTGGCCAACATTTCATGCATCTTTTTTATGCATTCATACACATGGCAATAATGAAAAATGAATCCTCCATTATGGGAGTGACCACCATGTTCTAGCTAAGCTCTAAATGAAATGTTGCATACTTATGCATTTCCATACATTTTTAAGGCTATGTGACAAGAGTCCATCTTCTAATAAGATGACTATTAATCTCTTAGCCCACATCATCATCTATTTTTCAAGAGAACATCCAAGTATCCATACCATTTATATGGCAAGGCACGAACAATGACATCTTTTTCAATAATGGTGTCCTCATGACTTAATGCAAAACCAATGCCCCCCTTACTCAAAGGTACATTCCATGTATATCATGCATCTTCATTTGACATTTTCTTTAAATGACATGTAGCTATGCGATTTTCGAGTTTGAAACATCAAAATTATATGGATTGGAGTCATCACCATTCATTTTTAGGAAATTATTGTGAATGGCCACCCAGATAATAACTTTTAGAAATTTGATTTTTATAGCGAATCTCGTACGAATTCGACACCAATCTACCTAAGATCTAAATAAGGGATCCATTTAAAAAATAGGAAAAGTGTTAAACACCTTACTTGATCCATCCTAGGTGATAACTTTAAAATATGATCATTTTTCAAAGAATAATGAATAATGATTTTTTGATCTCCCCCACCCCCATCATAGAATCTTAGATCATTTTTCTTAGGAAATGATATCTAGAGTCACAAATCTTTTTCTTGTGTATCCGAGGCAAATGATCTATGGTTATATGGTGGGGGCATATGTTAGAGGGTGGCATCAGATTATCATGATTCAAAAATAATTTTCCTTCCTACATGGGACGTGTGTTATCTCAAGATAAGTATAAAACAAGTCTTAGAATAATAATGTCAGGTAATATTGAATCAGATCCTAAAAACTCTTGTGATTAATAGAAATTAAAGGGATATTCCTAAGATTGGAAATTCAAAAAAAAAAAAAAATGATTAATTTAAACTTTATAAATAAATAATAGAAAAATATCGAAAGTGATAAGCTTTGTACATGTGGACAAGGTGACAAAGGACACCAAAAAGATGAAATTTAACAATTTGTGATCTTATTCTTAGGTGGATGTGAAAAATCTCCCACACAATATTATAATTTATTAATTTTAAAAAATAAAAGTAATTTTATTATTTCTTTTGAGGTTTCGTCCTATAATCTAGCGATTGAGCTTTTTTCCTCTTTTCTTTTTTACCCCTCTTTATCATCTAATATGATGAGAAGCTTGTCAAAAAAGAGTTAGTCAAAACAAAAACAAAAACAAAAACAAAAAAAAGAAGAGATAATTGAGGGGTTAGTTTGGTAATTTCACGGAGGTCTTGGGGCAATTGATCGGGGATTGGGAATATTCGAAACGTCGTTCAAAGACTTTTAAGTCAACCGTGTTGGAGACTTCGGCCAAGTCATGTTTGACGAAAGTGTCAAGTCTATGGATTATTTTGGACCGTTCGATCTAGACCACATTTTCAAACTAAAATCGACGACCAATATAAACTGCTTGAACATCTTTTTTCTTTTGAGAACTTTAATGATACCCCTTACAAAATAAGCAGTATTAGGTTTTCCCCCTTGCTAAATGAAAGATTAGGTTCATCTTCTAAGTCAAAAGTTAACGTCCTTTTTGTTGATGATTTAATGAATATTTTAAAAAATGAAACCGATAATCAGATCGAATATTTGTTAAGTTGGTTGGACCACAATCGAAGCCTAGTCAATTCAATTGGACCGATCTATATTTATTTAAAAGTTGAAAAATATCTATATAGTAGAGTTTGCTCGTGCGTACGACATGAGCATATTCTTTAGGGTTAAAAGTGAAAAAAATAAAATTTAAGGGGTATTATTGAAAAATTAATATTAATGGGTTAAAAAAATAAAAAACAATAACATGAGTTAAAGATAAAATATAGTAAAATTAAAGGAGGTGAAGAGGAAAGGCAATTAAGTAATAAGTGAGTCTCATAAAATTTATAGTTAAATGGGACACATCTCCTACAAAATTATTGCGAAGTAGACCCTACAATTGTGATTTATTATATTGACTAGAGTTCCTCTTTGGGGATAAAGGGGAGTAAAGGTAAAAAAAAAAATTAGATAGGTATTATTAAAAAAAATTGAGTTTAAGGGAGTTCAAAATGAAAAATAATAAAATGAGTTAAAGGAAGTGAATAATAAAGATGATAAAATGAGTTCTACAAAAATTATAGCTCCTGGGAAGTCCTCGTGCTGCACCCTCTCTCTTTTAAAGGGTTAGAGCCCTAGCTGACTTGGTTTGACACATAATAAAACAACCTTGAGGTCGTGGGTTCAAGTCCAAATTGCCCATAAAAATATGTGTTTAGTAAACTCATTATCTTTTTTGTCCCCACTATACATTAACAATGAATGCAATATTTTTTATTCTTTTGTATAAATTGTAGATAATCTTTTATCATTAGTGGATGATGGGTTTTATATATTTGAAATGAGTTATGAGTATCATTATACTAAATGATGTTTGTTGCAGGAAATTACTTTATGACAATAACATGTATTTTATCCGTAAATAAAACTTTATAATGCACAACATATCAAGAAAAGCCTAAATTTCAATTTTGAGGAAGTGGTATTATTTATTTATTAAAATGAGAAGACGTGTTCGTTAAGTCTTCATGTGGCATTCAAGGAATTGCCCATGAAAGAGAGGTGAAGATGCTCTACTCCACATATTCTCAAGGTGGTCTTGATCAATCAAAATCAATGGTTTCAACGTCTACAAGTGTAGAAAAATTGGAAATTTTGTTAATTAATTTGTGTACTTCTGTAGCTTTAAATATCAATATATTTGAAGACCATTGGGGCCCTATATGAAAGATTGATTATAGTTGACTCTACATTGTGGGCCATTTATTTATTTTTAATTAATATGTGTTTAATGTAAGGGTTTGGCATGAAAATAACTAATATACATGGGGAATGCTAACATCCAATACTCCATGGGCACTTTAGCATTGTCTAACACTTCTTTTTCTCAATAATACCCTTTCTCGTTTTATCTTTCAGTGAAAAAACAAGGGTGTATTAGTCTTTTACATAATAAATCATTGTTTATATATATATATCGATACATAAAAAAAAACAAATGAAAAAAAAATAAGAAAAAAAAAATTAAGGGTTTACCTTAGGGTTTCTGTTGGAGAGAGAGAGGGAGAGAGATGAGGACGAAGCCGAGGTTCTGTCTTCGTTTCCAGCAGAGGGAGGGATGACGAGTTGGGTTTCTGTCGAGCTGGGGTTCGGCCGAGCTCTTCGTTTCTTCGCAACGACTTAGAGAGAGAGAGAGAGAGAGATGCGGAAGACGGCGATGGGGGTTGTCGCAAATGTGAGTTTGAAGAGGACGAAGAAGACGAAGAGGAAGAAAGCTTTGGAAGAAGATGAAAAGGAAGAAAGCTTTGGAAAAAATCAGAACTATTTTTGAGAGAGAGATGAGGAAGACGGCGATGGGGGTTGTCGCAGATGTGAGTTTAAAGAGAGCTTTGGAAGAAGACGAAGAGGAAGAAATCTGATCTGTTTTTGAGAGAGAGATGAGGAAGAGGAAGAGAAAAGAAATCTGAACTTTTTTTGTTATTTTTTACGGGGAGGCGTTTGCAAATAACGAATTCTCGTTATTTTACCATTGAATAATTGATCTGGACCGTAGATCTAACGAAAATCGAATGGCTGACATCGGGGATCGCGATGGGGGTCGTAGGAACGTCACCCTATATATATATATATTATTTGGCCAACACATTTTGTCTCGCATGGGTTAGAAGTTTCGGAATGGGCTGATTTTTTATGAAGATGATTTCTATGATAAGGAGATCATCTTCACTAAAAATCAGTAAATTCTAAAACTTCTAACCCCATGTTTATGACTTGAAGAATCGTGGACCATCCATTTTTTGTAAATCACTTAAGATGGGGTTAGAAGTTTCGAAAATGACTGATTTTTTGTGAGGATGATGTCCTCATCATAGATATAATCTTCACTAAATCAGCCCATTCCGAAACTTCTCACCCATGTAGGACAAAACGTGTAATGATCTTGATCATGTAAATGCAAAATCCAATAGTTGAGATTGTCATAGATATAAGTATATATGAGACATGTGTTATGGATATGCATATAAATCTCAATTATTAGATTTTGTGTTTAAACAATTGAAATCTCAATAGATTTGACTTGTTGGCCATTACTTGGACGTATGAGTCACATTGAGATGAAGCCAACTCAGACTATTATTGGGCAAGTTGAGGCCAGGTTTGCTTGAGTCCTAACCCAAATCCAAAGAGACAAGCACTATCTTAGATCAGCCCTATATTCTAATTGGGCCTAAGTCGACTAAGCCCTAACTCGACCCTAATAGAGTTTTGGCCAAATAAAATGACTAGAATTCAACATTTTTTATTTAGAAAAAAGTATATTTTTAAGATATATATATATATATATATATATATAAATATCCAATCAATTAAAATTGATATCTTATTTAACCTATAATGGTTACAGATGATAGTTAGTACTATATATTTATTTTTATTTAAATTTTACCAGAAAAATCTTCATCTTACTATAGACACCCTAAATTGCACAAGCCTATTCACAAAAAGGGATCTAAAAACTTGATTACAGCTCAAAGCCTATGGTCAATTTAGGGGATTTCTAACCCTAGCTCATGTTCAAAATCAAAGCCCCAAACCTATTAATTTAACCCATGGATCTTATGTTATTCCCCAAAAGAGTCACTTGGCAGCTCTCCATTCACTTTCTATTTTACTTGTCACTTAACTAATTCTTATAAGTCTCAACATTCAAGGAAATTATTCGTTGGTAAGTCAATGCTTAAAGCCTATTGGTGGGTCGACCCCTTTTATGACCCTTATAAAAATAAAGTTAACAAGGTAAATACTTGAGACTCTTGTAAATATATCAAAAAGCATTATGAGGATGGTCCATTTTACCCTCAAAAAGTAAAAAAAAGCATTAAAGTACATGTACTTGGTCTATGATTGCCACATGACAATCATGTTTTTTTAGGATATTTATAAAATGAGCAAGACTTGTTGAAAACGCCTCAACACTCTTTTTACTATCTAAATCAGGTGGATGCAAAAATGGGGTGTCTACACTTGCATTTCTACATGTCTTACTTTCATTTATTCTCCCAAAATCACCTTAAAATCATTTTTTATCTACTATTTCACATTTCCACATGTTTTCCAACCATTCACTCTCCCAAGAACCATTTTCTCCAACCAAATGTTTTCCCTCCACCACCAAGATTTTGCCACATAGGATATACCACAGTGATTTGGCCAAGTGGCATGACTTAAGAGATCATGACAATTTGCGCATTTTGCCTTAACAAGATTGAAAAATCAAAGAAAAATTCCATGCAAATCCCATGTCTTTTACTATTATTTCTAGGGTTGAACAATTTCACCCTCAAAAGTGCTTTTAAAATTCTATAAAAAAAAGGCATATCCTTTGAGTTGGGATACATGTTTTAAGCACTCTTCACCACCTTAATCTTTATTCAAATCTCATCTTAAGAAACCCCTATTCTTTTCTCTTACCTATTTTATGGACACGAGATTCTTGGTTTCTGAATATCTCTCCCACTTTGGCGGTTTTGGAGTCGCCATCATTCATTTTGAAAAATAGTGTGAATGGTCACCCGAGTTGCATTTTTTGAAAAGCATATTATTTTGACATTTTGTGACTCTCGTACAGATAAGGTTCGTTGGTTCAACCTTGGATCTAGGTAAGGGGGTCCATATTAGGAAGTAAGGAATGTGTTAGGCACCACACTCCCTCCACCGTTGGTGATAACCTCGAATTCAATCATTTTGAAAATAAAATATAAAAAAGAAAAGAAAATTGAAAAGATTCGATATGTGCCCTCGAGTGATGGACTTCGATGTTGGTTCAAACCATTGAGAACACCCTTATTAAAAAATGGGCCCTTTGATGGCTCGAGCCTTTTGTGATGTGTGCATAGGTGTAGAAAAGGGGAGAAGTAGAAGAACGGAAGTGGAGATGAGAGAAAGGGGATGTTTTGTCAAAAACTCATCTAGATCTTAACTTTATCTTCTTTGATTATTCAAAGGATGAGTCGTCTTTATCTTTATCTTTATCTTGATATGATAAAAAGTTAGACTTTTGATGATTGAGGGTTGAATTAATAAGTTGGGAAAATTGAGAGTGAGTAGTGAATAGAATATGGGTAGAGTGTTGAGATGGAGTTTTTGTCTTTTTTTCTTAATTTTTCATTAGGTGGTGTAAGTTAAGAGTGAGGAGAGTTTTATAAGATTTGGAGAGTAATTATAGGGGTAGAATTCAGTGAATTGATGAGAATGAGTAGAATGGTTCGAGGTTTGTCAAAAGGGTTGTGTGTGAATTGAAGAAGATGGAAAGGTATTTAGGGAAAGGGGTATAAATGGATCATTTGTAATCCTAAATGGGTTGGATCCTTCAACCTATTTGGATTAAGTGTTGGTGGAGTGAAATGAATGGTGTTTGATTGAGAAAATGAGTGTATAAGAGGGTTAGTTGATTGGTTGAGTGTTTGGTGAGGTGAAAAAGAATGGTGTTTAGTTTAAGAGAATAGAGATGTAAAAAGATTAGTTGATTAGATTTTGAAAGGGTGAATAAGGTAATGACATGTGTCAAAAGGTACGGGGATGGAATGTTTTAGGTGTGTTGAAATGAGATGAGGGGTTTGGGTTTGGTTTGTAAGGATAGATATGTAGGGAATGATGAGGGTAGGTTAGATGAGGGTACGGGTTGAGATGTGGATAGATGGATTTTTTAGAGAAAATGTGATGGGGGTTGGTAATTGGATAAGGGAGATGGGTTAGGGTGGTGACATGTGTCTCACCTTAATGATCATATGTGATTGGTTATGATCTGTTGCGCTTGGGTATGATAGTTGGATAGTGGATTGGATAATTATGGTGATGAGTTGAGGAATGATTGGGCTTAGGTTTCAGTAGAATGATTGGACTTGGGTAGGATAGTTGGGTAGTAGATTGGATAATTATGGTGATGGATTGAGAAGTATAGAGGTGGGGTGATGAGTCTTTGGTCCATGGGCCACGTGGGAAGGGCCTCAGGCCATTTATTGAAAAAAAAAGTGACAAAGTATATTGGATTTTGAAATATAGCTACATCATGCATCTACGTTTGACGTTTTCTTAAAATGACATGTAACTATACGATTTTCGAGTTTGAAACATCAATATTGTGTGGGTTAGAGTCACCACCATTTATGTTTAGGAAATGGGTGTGAATGGCCACCTAGATAATAACTTTTAGAAGTTCAATTTTTGTAGTGACTCTCGTATAAATTCGACACCAATCTATCTAAGATCTAGGTAAGGGGTCCATTTAAAAATAGGAAATGTGTTAAACACCTTATTTTCTCCACCTTAAGTGATAACCTTAAAATATGATCATTTTCAAAGAAATAAAATAAAAAAATCTATTTTGTACCCTCGAGTGCGAAAAACTCTAATTTTGGCCTAGATCATAAGGGATTTCTTATTAAGAAAGGAACCATATTGGTTATGAGCCAATTTTCATGCAAAAGGGGCCAATGTCTTTAGCCTTTGAAAATATCCAGTGATGGGTACAAATGAGTGTAGGGATTTTTAAAGAATTTGAAAATTTGGAAAATGAGTTTCAACCCCTACCCTTTCGATTGAGCTAAGACCCAATTTATCGGGTGTAGATGGGGGTGTCCACTATATCCTAGGGTTGATCTAAATCAAAAAAATAAAATAAAAAAACAAAATGAAAGATAGAGGAGGGAAGATAGAAGAAAGATAAGGGGAATTGTTATATTATTTTTATCCTCATCCTATCTTGTTATTGTCTTTTTCTTCTTTATCTTTAAAAGAGTCTTTTTATTTTGAATTTTACTATAGGGAAATTGACGGTTAAGATGTTTGTAGTGTAAAGGATTGAGGTTGAAGGACTTTAAGTTGAAAGTTTTAGGGATTTGAGATTGGGAGAAAAATGGTTTAGAAGTTTTAGTTGAGATTTAAAAGAGAGTTTTTGATAATTGATAGGCTTGAAAGAAAATGTTCAAGCATGAAAGGTTTTATGAGAAAGGGATGGACTTTTATAAGATTTTTAGGGGCTTTTTCAAGGTGTGATGATCCAAGATAGAATGTGGAAAAATAATGACATGGGATTTTGGTTGGAATTCAAGGATAGTGGAAGGTAAAATTGAGAAGTGAGATATATGGATATTTAAACCCATGTTGAGTGCTTTGACCCATATGGGTTGGATATTTCAACCCATACCTATATTGAATGTGGGTCAAGCAAAGTGAAATGGTGATTGCTTAAGAGAATAGTTGAGGTTAGGGGTTTGATTTTGGAAAGGTGAAGGCGGTTATGTCATGTATCCAAAATTAAAGCATGTGTTAGTTTTTTTTATGGGTTATGTGAGTTGATTAAGGAGATAGGGTGTCGTGAAGTATGTGGGTGACTTGTGGAGTTATTCTTGGAGAAAATGATGGTGTAAAGTGGTTGTAGATATGTGATTTTTGAATTCGAATATCACCTCTATGAGGATTTGGAGTCGCCACCATTTCCTTTTGTAAGAGGGTGTGAATGGTCACCTAGAACATATTTTTATAAAAAAAATATATATTTTTACATTTAGTGACTCTTACGTATAAAATACTAATCCACCTATAATCTAGGTAAGCGGTCCGAGTAGAGAGAGGAGAGGGTGTTAAGCACCCATTTCTCTCCATCAAATAATGGTAACCTCGAAAGACATGGTCATTTTAGAAAAATAAAAGAAAATAGAAAGACTCGATTGAACGAAGATTTTGTGTCCCTCAAACGAAATGGCTTTTAATGTCAACTTAAACAAAGAGGGTCATCGCATAGAGAGAAGAGACCCTACCATGTTCTGCCTTTAAAACATAAGTTTTAGAAAAGTGTCAGCTTTGCGATTATGGGCCCATTCACATGGAATGAAAATGACCCAACTTCCTTTAGCCCCAAAATGAGTTTTGTGGTATGTGCAACTTGTGACCAGGGATTAAAGATGATTTTGTTTTAAATGTAGTTACAACCCTTACACTTTCGATCAAACCGAAGTCCAATCTATCGGAGGTAGGGGAGGGTTAGAATTACATCTTATGGTTATTCTAAATTAAAAATAAAATAAGAGAAATATGGAGGATAGAAGATGGAAGATGGAGAGGAAAGAAGAGGGATTTTTCACATCACTCGTCATTATTCTACATTATTTTTAGAGTATTATTTTTTTTATTTTTATTTTCTTCTTCTTGATCTTCTAATGTGTTTTCTTGTCATTGTGCTTGAACTTAAGGATGATAATGAAGGTATTTAGTGTAAGGATTATAAGTTTAGAGTTGAAAGAGATGACTTGAGGAGGGTATTCAAGCATTTGTTTCTTGGGGGCCTTTTGCATTGAAAATAAAAGAGTTTTATAGGATTTTGGGGATGTTTTTTTTGTGTTAAAATGATGGTGAAAAGGTGAAAATGATATAATGATGTGAGATTCGTGAATAGGGTGTGTGTAAATTAATGGTGGTAGAAGGGTATTTATTAGGGGTGCAACTTGGTTCGGATTGGTTCAGTTTAGAGCAAAATCAGAACCGAACCGACTAAGGTAGGTTCCATTATATAGGAACTAGAATCGAAGCAACTCAAATCGACCTTAATTCGGTTTGGTTCAGTTCGATTCCATTGGTTGAAAAAAAAACATAAATTAATCAATAAAATGAGGAAACACATACCTTCTTTAGCAATTGCAGTTAGAGATAAGAATGATGGAAGAAGAGACCCCCTACCTAATGTGACTGAGAGAGAGAGGTGACCCATCGGCCGTCGAAGTTGAGAGAGCCCGCAACGGCTAGCCATTAGCCGCACTCCCATAGTCGCAAAAGAGAGAGAAAGACCGATCGATTGCTTGAGTTTAGAGCAGCCAGCAGCCGGCAACCCACAACCCTCACCCCTCAGCCCGCAGCCCTCAGCCCTCAGCTATAAGAGAAGAGAGAGAAATAAAGATAGAGAGACCGACCGATCGACCGCCTGAGTTGAGAGCAGCCGGCAACCTTCAACTTTCAACCCGCAGCCCTTAGCCTTCTGCCCTCAATTGTAAGAGACAACAAAGAGAGGGTAGATGTGGGTTTTTAAAATGAAAAAAAAAACTTATATTTTATTTAAAAAAATTATTGGTTCGATTTCTATTTGGTTTGATTTTTTATCAAGTTTGAATCGAAAACCGAACCAAACCTATCGATTTTTCATTTTTTAAATCCAAAATCGAACCAAACCAATCCAAAACACACTGTTTGGTTCGATTTTCGGTTTGAACCGAATTAACTTGCACTTCTAATATTTATGGGAGAGGGTGTAAATGGGTTGGATCTTGTAACCCATTTGGGTTGAGTGTTAGGTGAGTTGAATGTAGTGATTTTTAGTTAAAAGAATGAAAGTATAAGATAATGGTTGTAGATTGAGTGTTAGGTAAGTTAAATGAAGTGAGTTTTGATTAAAAAAATGAGGGTGTACGAAAATGGTTGTAGAATTTTTTGGGAGGGTGGAGGATGTGGTGACATGTGTAAAAGGTGTTGGGGATGTGTGTTAGGTGAGTTGATTCGGGAGAAGGGGTCTGGGGGTAGCTTGTGATGAGAGGTTTGGAGAAAATGATAGGGGTATGTTATAGGTATGGGCGAGATGTGAGTAGATTGGTTTTTTAAAGAAAAGTGATGGGGTTAGTAGATGAATTAGGTAATGGGTTAAGGTAATGACATATGTACCCTTGTGATGAGCTTGAGTTATTGTCATGATTGGTTGTGATTATTGGATTGATACTTGAGCTTGGAATTGTGGTTGGGCTTTGAGACTAATTGGCTTGGTGGTGGATTATATGTGTATAGGATTTGATTTTAAGTTTAATGAGCTTAAGTGGTGGGTTGAGTATGTTTTTGAGTTAGGGTTTTCTAACCCATGAGTTAAGCAAACATGGGCTTTAGACTATTTATTAGAAAGATAAATGAATTTTTAGAGGGTTTGGGTCTTGGGACTTCTTCCAATTTTTGTGGACTTTTACATTTTGCATAGAAGACCCATCCAAATTCGGGTATCTATAGTGGTGACATGTGATATGGTGTGGGGATGGTGATGATGAGATTGATTTTTGGGGAAATTGATTATGGTGGTGACATGTGGCAAAGTGGTTAGGGAAAGCCTTAACCTTGATCAATGGGCTTTGAAGTTCAAAAAGGTTATGGACTTGGACATTGAGCTTTGGTTTTGATGGCTTTGAAATTGGACTTGGAAGTGGGTTGAGGATCTTGGTGGATTTTTTAAAAGAAAGGCATTTATGGTGGACCCTTAGGTCAATTGGGACCTTAGGGGTCCTTTATTTGAAATGAACATATTTTTAAGAACTTGGTCTCTTTTAATTGTACAACACATTTTTTAGCCTGTTCAAATTGGGGTGTATACATGGCCAAGTTAAAAAAATATTTAATTGTCTTAGGATAGAGATAATGGAGTACTTAACACGCACCTCTTACCTAGACTTAAGCCAAGTCTTTATCCATTAAAATGTCATTACATGCCTTACAAAAATGATTTTCTTAAAACAATACCTAGGTAACCATTCGTACCTTATTTCAAAAAGAATGGTGGCAGCTCTAAGTCAAAGTGGTACCAAGATTTTTCTTAGGCTCTTTTGTTTGTTTGTTTTTTACCTTTGTTTGCTATTGAGCACTATATTGAATAGAGAGTTTATAATTTTGTTTAGTGTAGTTTCAAGTTGTTTGATTCATCTATTTGGGCTTTGTATATTGTGTATTGTACTATATCTTTAGATGCCAGATGTCGACTTCAAAGGAGCCCTAGTGCGCTAGTATACTTTCATCAACTCGCAATTAGACCAATGATTTTAAATCTTGTTCGAGACCAAGATGACTCGCCCGAGTCAATAAAATTCGATCAAGTCAATCGGGATTGTGTATATTTTGATTAAAATAAGCAAAATGTTAGAATGACACAAACGAAGATACAAGTGTGACAAAAATGATGTGAAGGCACACATATAACTATAGATGTTTTTTATTCTTATCTCCCGAAAAAGCATTTATGGTAATGTGCACTGACACCACATCATTTTGTCACCCCCTATGTCTCTGTTTGTGTCACCCCAGCACGACTCTTAAAATAATTATTTTTTTAGAATTTAAATATTTATTGTATAAATTAACTATTATTTTATGTTTAAAAAAATTATAATCTTTCTTATTTTATTAAAAAGATATAATTATTTTAAGATATAATAATAATTAATCATTATAAATCAAGTTAAATGGATTGTCCCATTCGATACAACTATTAATTGAGAGACTAAAAATTATTGGTTTTAAAACCCTTAATTTTTGGGGCGAGGCTATTAATCGACGTGTTTCTTCGTAGGGCGAGGTCCTAGTACGACATACTAACCGTTTAAACCTGGATGATCAAGGTTTGGAGTGCCACGTGTAAGAAATATCAAGTTTAACGCGGCGATGAGTAGAGAAGATCAAGGCTGGAGAGATCCAAGTCTGACGTCGATAATGTCTCCTCTCCTCAACATCACTTCTGTTAGGGTTTGAGGGAAGAAAACAGAGGATGTTTCTTTGTTCTTCGAAAATAAAGAAGAGATCACTCCAGTCTTCCATTCAGGTTAGAAACCTAGGGTTTTGGATTCTTGTTTAATTTCTTTCTCTAATTTCTATCCGTTTGAGTTTGATTGCTGATTGCAGTAAAAAACGTTTTCTCAAGAAAATCAATTGCATGGGAGAATTGTTTAATTGCACTTAGGCAAATAAAACCCTAATTTAATACACGTTAAAGGGTATTTGTGTCTATTCACTTCATTTTTTCTTTATATAATCAACCTAAGTTCTTGATTTTTTTTTTTTCATTTTAGTAAGGCAGAGCAATAGAGCTATTGAGAAGATAAAGGAGTTTGTTACAATCAAGATTAAGAAGATTTAAGGGTTTTTTTTTTTTTTTAAATAAAAACATAATTTTCTATAAACAAAGGTATGGATCTATTAATATTATTTTTAATATTTGAAAAGATTTTTTGATTGTTACATCTTGATTTCTTATATTTATTGGAAGTGGTTTTGATAGGAGCATTGTAATTCAAAGCATTGGGCAATGCCTATGTCATAGTTCATGTTCGGGCGAAGCGACTCTAGGGCAAAACCTAAATGATGATTTATTTTTCATCTCTTTATTAATTTATTTCATAAGAAATTAAGAATTAAATAATAAGAATAATGGACAAAACATTAAATGGAAAAAAAAAAAAAATAATGAAGCACATAGTTGCAGATTATATAACACGAAGACAAAATAGACTATTAATTGTGTAATGGGTTATCATAGAATGTGTCATCTCTAGGAACATACCACTTTATAGTCATGGTACAATAACATTTATGCTCATTCTCGACACTTGACTATCCTAAGAAAATAATCTTCTCAATTTGATTTCCTCGTTAGATGGACCAAGAAATTAAACAAAATAAACACACCCAAATACCTTTTGTGGAAGGGTAAAAAGAGGCTTATCAAGACACAAAAGCTTTAGACGATATGATGAGTAAATGTCAGAGATGCAACTGCTAGTGTAGCTTTGTCCCAATAAATCATAGAAACTTTCAATCCAATTGAGTCAAATCAAGTAACCTCGAGTAAATGTCAATTTTTGTTTTGCATTCAACCACTCCATTTTGCATGTACTTCACATATACTCCGTGGCATTTGTAGACACCCAAAAATTGCACAACCAAATAGTTGAAATTTAGAGAAATCGAGAAAGAAAATGAAATTGTAAAAAGAGAGGAAAAGTCAAAACCAATACCCAACCCAAAATTGTAACTCAACTCAACTCACCCTATTACAACCCCAACACAACTCACTAACTCATCTAACTAATCCCCATTCCTTGACTGTAGCTCCCACCAACACAAACCTTGAGTCTAACCACCCACGTCATCCATCATCCAACCCATTAACAACTCCATTATTCCACCACTTTTTCTCAAACACACTCTTTTACCGCCCTTATTAACACTTTAC
The DNA here is from genome assembly GCF_017979445.1 of Akebia trifoliata. Classification (NCBI taxonomy): domain Eukaryota; kingdom Viridiplantae; phylum Streptophyta; class Magnoliopsida; order Ranunculales; family Lardizabalaceae; genus Akebia; species Akebia trifoliata. The sequence goes on from NC_141381.1 coordinate 27,013,548, forward strand.
CCCATTTTCATACTTTGTTTTTTGCTCCCAATTACACACAAATATGCCAGCATTCCTCAACAATCTCATCTTCATTCCTATCTATTTCATTCTTTATTTCATACAATTGAATCTAAATAGAGAAGCTCTTCACACACACAAGACAAAATGGGCCTTTCTCTCCTCCACATCACCCAATTCATATCTCCACGTGTTTTGGCCTAGTCTAGCCCACGTGTGAGGGGGCGTGTTGAGTTTAGTCCCACATTGGGCACAAATTGCCTTGTCTCTCTCCTTATAAGCTCCTGGGCCTCTCCACTCATGGCCAATTGGTTTTGAGTTGGACCCTCAAATTTGTCACACTTCTCCTCTTTTTTTGATCTTCCCATCCTTATTTTATATGCCCTCAAAAGTTTTTCCAGCATGCTCTCCTTCATGGAGTTTGTGTGAGAGAAAATGAGGGAATGGTAAAGAATGAAGAAAGAGACGTGTGTGAGCAGAAGAGGAAGTGGGGAAGGAATTGGCTTAGGTGATTGATAGTGATTGAAAGTGGGGCTACGTGTTAGAAGTAGAGAGGAATTGAGATGAGATTGTTGAGGAATGTTGGCATATTCATGTGGAGTTGGGGGTGATTTTGTTTAAAAATCAAAATGTGAAGGTGAGGTAAAGTGGATAATAGGGATAGTTAGAGGGTGTATTTGAGAAAAAGTGGTAGAAAATGGAGTTGTTAATGGGTTGGATGATGAAATACATGGGTAGTTTGGCTCAAGGTTTGTGTTGGTGGGAGCTACAGTAAACGAATGGGAATTAGTTAAATGAGTTGGTGAGTTGTGTTGAGGTCGCAAGGGATGAGTTGAGTGAGGACTTTGGGTTGGGTATTGATTTTTGATTTTTCCTCCTTTAACAATTTCTTTTTCTTTCGCTATTTCTTTGAATCTCTACTCTTTGGTTGTGCAATTTTTGGGTGTCTATAATTGTCATTTTCTCAATCTTTACGGGATTCATCTTCTAGCAATGGCTCTCTTTTTTAACTTCTATTTTTTCGAGCTTCCTTCAACTATCGATAAACATTTAACGGATTGAGACTACGCTAAGTAATTATATTCATCAAGTTGCATGTGGTAATCATTAATCTTGGGTGATCATTATGACTATCCTTAGTTATGCTACTTGAAGATTCATTTCTTTGCATTCCTTAAATAATGATAAAACATTAAAAATAAAGAGGATAGACATTGCTATAGAGTCTTCATTCCTGTCCTTACCCCCTTGATCTTCCATGTGTCTTCCATAATTTGGAATAGGGTTTTGATAACAAATGATCTACCATGCTCTGATACCATGATAAAATTAGGTTATCATCACATTTAATATCGAAGAAGAATGAAAAGTAGGGGAGAATGGAGAATGGATTTGACCCTCTTCCCCCTTCTCTTTACTATAGGTTCCAACACATAATACCAAATTGACAAATCTACATTTGAGAAAAAAAACCAAAAGGCCTTCTTTACCCCAATACTAATTATTTAGTGAAATTGGTATCATGGAACATAAACTAAGTGGAATATTTTATAAGGACATGTTGAGCCAACATGTTGTACTTGAATATTCTACAAGAAGCATGTTCGTAGAATGAGCATATCAAAGTTACATTTAGATTCAAGATTAGTCTCAGTAGGAAATCAAATAGTAGAAAGTTGACAAGTTGGTTTGGAGATACAAAACAAAGACCAATGACTGCATAAGTGTGAAATAGCACTTTGTTTTGGGCTTTTTTATTATGGGCCTTATTATGATGGCCTATCTTTGCATACCCCCTTAACATCATTCTCAAGGGTGCATTCTCTCTCTCTCTCTCTCTCTCTCTCTCTGATGGGGATATCAAATCTTGAACTGTAGATTTTAGTTTTTATTTAGATTTTTGTTTTAGGACTTTAATTTTATGTTTTTGGGGCTTATTTTGATATTAGATTGGCCCGTAGTCTTAGTATAATATTTAGGGACAATTTAGTAATTTTAGTTTGTCTTATATTTAAGTTTATTAGGGTTTGAAAATTAGGACAGAAAAAGTTACGAAAATAAGGTTATTTATTTGGTGTTTTAGCTTGATTAGGATTCTTGATTTATTTTCTTTATATATAGATTGTATTAGGGTTTTTTTATTAACAACAAGGAACGATGAATAAAAGGAAAGTTTGAGCTTCATCTTCCCAACATTGGGTGTGGTGTGAGGCCATTTTGGAGTGAGTTTAGTATAACATTATTTTCTTCTAATATTTTTTTTCTTTTTTTCTTTTTATGTTTTTCTTGATTCTCTTTTAGTTCCTTCTTGGTTTTCTAGAATTCTTGATTCTTGAAGCATACAAACGTACAAACCTCAACCCTTAATCCTTTTCCCATTTTCTTTAACCCTTATTTCATTAATCTCTTTTCCAAATCTTTAACTCTTAATCATTTACTTATCCTACAAACATTTAATCATTTTCTCCATCCTACAATAATTGAAATAAAATTTTTATTTTACTTTTTGGGTTTATCATATCCTTATTCAAATTATAAACACAATCTCAAATCCTTAATCCTTATCCAAAATCCTAAGCAAAATTCCCTAAACCCCCCGTATTTTTTATCTCCCCTCACCGTCCTACATCACACTCTCTCTCTCTCTCTCTCTCTCTCTCTCTCTCTCTATATATATATATATATATAAAAGGTCGCGTTTGGGGGACATCTACAAGTGACAACTATTTTTACATGGCTCAGATGCCATCCATTTTACAAAGATCCGATGGCATCTGGCGGTGTTGTAGAAAACATTAAAAAAATGGACAGCTTCCGGGTGTTTGTTTAAAAATAGTTGTCAATTTTAGATGTCCCCCGAACATGTCCCATATATCTATATAGCGTTCATAGACAATCTTAGGGGACAACGCTGGGAGACAAAATTTATCCTATATGGCTTAAAAAGTTTCGGATTGGGCTAATTTTTTGTGAGAATGATCTCTATGATGAAGATATCATCCTCACAAAAAACTAGCCCAATCTGAAACTTCTAACCCCATCAAAAGTGATTTACAAATGAACAATAAAAATCAACGGTCCACAATTCTTCAACTTTGTAAACCACTTTTGATGGGGTTAGAAGTTTCAGATTGGGCTGATTTTTTTTTTGTGAGGATGATCTCCTCACCATAGGGATCATCCTCACAAAAAATCATCCGAAACTTTTAAGCCATAAAGGACAAATTTTGTCTCTCAACGTTGTCCCCCTAAGATTGTCGACTGAACGCTCCCCATATATATAGGGTGGTGTTCAGAGGCCCTAAAGGGAGCCAAACATTTTTCAATGTATGGTTTAGAAGGTTTGGAACAGGCTGATTTTTTGGGAGGATGATCTCTATGATGAGGAGATCATCCTCACCAAAAATCAGCTCATTCCGAAACTTCTAACCCCATCAAAAGTGGTTTACAAAAAATGGACGGTCCACTTCTGTTTTACTTGTAAACTAGGGTTAGAGGTTTCAGAATGAGCTGATTTTTGGTGAGGATGATATCTTCACCATAGAGTTCATCCTCACAAAAAATCACCCCATCCCGAAACTTGTAACCCCTATTTTGAAAAATGTTTGGCTCTCTTTAAGGCCTATGAACGCTTCCTATATAAATATATATATAGACATTACATCAACCAAGATATATGAAAACTACCTAATATAAATATTCTAGAATATCCTAATTGATATATTTTAAATATCAATATATTTTAAAATATCCTCCATCACAACCTTCCATTTGTGATGAGATACACTAACAATGATACAGTGTATCTCATGCATCTTATTCTCTAACATCTTCCCGCAATTGCATGGTCCTTTGAAAAAGGAATATGCAATTGATTTTGTTGAATAATTGCTTGATCTCATCAACAGATATGTTCATTGATTATCGAAATCCCAATCGTGCTTGCTAGGAGTCACCGTCTGTCTATGAAGTTCATCACTGTCGCATCCCACTCTTTTTGAGTCTGTCGGAACCGGTGGCTTATTAGACCAAATTTGTCATGATCTCTCCCAGAAACATAAAAAGTAGGATTGTGCTATTTAAATGAAAAACTCTTGTTGGAGAGATTTTAGATAGAAAAAAAAGAATGAGATCGTGTAACATGAAATTGTGAAATGGGGAGATTTGTATAGATATAGCAGGAGTTGTGATTTTTTTTTATTAGAGAGACAAAAAAGCTAAAATAATAGCAAAGAAAAAAATAAAAGATCTAGGTCCGGCGATGGCGCAACAATGTTGGTGGTGCCATCGCCGAAGAAAGACACACCAAGATCGAGCTCTCAATAGAGCTTAGGCTTTGATACCATGTAGAAATCTGATTTTATTGAAAATTCTTGGATGAATATTACAAAAGCCCCAATAGGGTATTTATAGACATTACATCAACCAAGATATATGAAAACTACCTAATATAAATATTCTAGAATATCCTAATTGATATATTCTAGATATCAATATATATTTTAAAATATCCTCCATCACAACCTTCCATTTGTGATGAGATACACTAACAATGATACAGTGTATCTCATGCATCTTATTCTCTAACATGTATGAACATGACTCACGAGTCATTTGTTTCTTTTTTCACTCTCTCCATTCCCCTAGTTCTATTTCTTATCAGTACTAAAGAGGAATTTGTAGTTACGAAGTAAATGCAGTCAATTATGTTTCTCCTTGACGTTGGTGAGCTACCCGTCTCTTGGAAATTTTATAATTTACTTCTTCTATTTGAATTTAATTTTTTTTCCTCAGAAAGCAATTTTTTTTGAGTTTGCTATGTTACTCTAAACTTTTTATACTCACTCGTGGACGATGTATTAAATATATCCTTGCATGCAGTGGTAGAAGTCTTCCTTTGTGATGTCAGAAGCTCCAAGGGATTCAGTACTTCATGATGAACCAAAGGAAGTAGGACCTAATTACTTCGGTTACTACCTGCATGAAATTCAGGAGCTGTTATCAAAAAATGATGGTTTACTTCCTCCACTTTCCTCCATAAATTCTTTTTCATCTTCAAGAACAGGTTCAAAGGTCAACAACATCAATATCCATAGTTGCAATGGTAAAGAAGCTATAGACCTTACTGCTTCCAGTCCATTATTTAGTAATGGTGTAGGAGTTGGGCTTTCAGACTTCACGAGAGAAAGACTGAAGGCATCTCTCAAACAAGGTGTGACTGTGCTGAGTCAGGAAGTTGATGAGGTACAGTTGGATCTTTTGCCGACAATTTCTCCTCCTTTTCATTTTAGTTGTGTATGAAATGGTAAGAAAAGAACTTTTTAGTTCTCTTGATCAAAACATTGCCTAGAAGGAGATTTAAACCTTGGTGTTAAGTATCTATAATGTTGAGGTCTATGGACTTCTGCAATACATGTCAGTTCATGATGGGTTCTGGAGAATCCACACTAATGATTAGTCATATGTTGCAGATGATAGATCCTGTTTCAGCTATGCACCGGATACAGATGCATCTAAAGAACAAAGAGAATTTAGCTAGTCATTCAAATGCATCTGATGGGGATGTGAGCCAATCACCCTGTAAGAAGCACTTAGCATCCTCTCCCCCCTTATCATCAATCGGTGTCCCCATGAATGCTGGTACTGTTGGCTCCGAATCTTGCGATGAGGTTTGAATGTACCTACACTGTTATTTAGTCTTTTCCTTTTTGTTGTACATTTGTGCTCTATTGATATTAACTCTGTTTCTTCGAACTTAGGGTAAATTGGATGAGAGAGAGATAGGGTAAGACTAATCTTACTTAGTAAGGGTTCTTGAGCTCACCTTGTGGCATCCAAAAACATGATCTGATTCTACAGGATTGTAGAGGACAAAATTCTATGAACTTTGAGAAAAAAATTCAAAAAAATGTTATTTTTCACCTTTGAATTTTAGTTTTCTGGTGTTGGATTGCCAATGTGATATTCCATTTGAGCTCAACGACCCTTAGTAAAATTTTTGTGAGGAAAGTGTTTTTCAAAGAGATATATGCATGTATATATGTGAATAGTAAATAAATTTACTAGAAAAGCCTAATGATATCCTGGAATTTTAAGTAGAGTGACTCAAAGCATTGTCCAACATTATTGTTGTTGTTGTTACTATTGCTTCTTATTATTATTTGATGACTGGAATATATTATATTAATTATTAACATATAGAACTACTAGACACCATATATTATATTATATTAATTATTTCTAGGAAAAGATGCCATACAGTTGCTAGTTTCCGGGTGTTGGATTGAGGGACCATAGGTTGGGATTTGTGGTTTAGGAGGTTGTTAAATGATTGGGAGATTCCGGAGATGATGGAGTTGATGGATCACCTTGATATGGTGTCTAGTAGTTCTTCAGTGGAAGACGTGAGATTATGGGCCCCATATAGCGAAGGCATGTTCTCGGTTTCTGACTTCTACAAAGACCTCGCTAGATATGGAGATATATCTTTTCCTTTTGTCACGGTTTGGGGTCTGAGGGTGCCCTCCAAAGTAGCATTCTTTGTTTGGTCCGTTGTGTGGGAAAGAATTTAAATGCTAAATCTATTGAGGAGAAAGGACTTCTGTGGTCCTAATGTTTGTTGGATGTGCATGACTAACGAGGAATCTTCTAACCATTTACTTCTTCATTGCGAGGAAGCCACCCAGGTGTAGGCTCATTTCCTTTCTTTGTTTGGGGTGGTTTGATGTATTCCGGGCACAGTTAGAGATCTCCTTGGGGAATGGCTTCAAGTAGGGTTGGGATTCCGTCTGTCCAAGAGGTTGTTCAGGAGTTTAATCCCGTTCGCGATCTTGTGGGGCATTGGGAAAGCTAGTAATGCGAGAATTTTTTAAGAAATTAGGCAATTAAATCATGAGTTGGTTATTTGGATTCTTGGTTTGTTATTTTATTGGCACAAAGCCTTTGATGAGTTCAAAGGGGTGTTCTTCGAGGATTTTTTGGCCCGGTGGGACTGTTTGTAATGTTTCTTCTGATTAGCTTGTTTTTTCTTTCCTTTTTGTTTTGGGGCGGGTCATATTGTCCTACCCTTTTCAGTACTTCTTTCCTTTATCAATATAAAAAAAAGATATGAAGAGTTATGGAGAAACATCTCCATGAAAAATAATTCAAAAGTAAATGGAAATCGATTAGATCTCCATGAATAACATACTCCCTATTACAAGAAAAATCTTCCTTGGTATCCTTGGATTCTATAAGATAGATTATCATTCCTTCCTAAACCATTGAACAGCAAACTTTCAACATCATGCATGAGAGCTTTTGGAAGAAAGCTATGCACGGAAAGTATGGTTTTTGGCAACTTGGGTTGAGAAAGTGGGGAACTGTTGTCATCATATCAGTTTGGTGTTTAGAAATATGTTATCAGAGTGCTTCCTGAATTTCGTAAAAATATAGTATTCAGATTAGGCAGGGGGACTATAACCTGATGCTAGGAGGATCGCTGTTGTGGCAACTCTCCTCTTAAAATGAACTTCTCAAACCCTTCGCTCTTAGGAAGAAATCGCTAATTCAGAATTTCATGGTTTTGTTTGGAAGATAAATCATGGGACTTCAAATTAGGATAAATTTCAATAATTGGTCGGTTGAGTCCTTCATAACCTTATTAATCCAATGTCTATCATTATCACATCTCCTATTGAAAAGTATCGTTGAGTATGGTTGTGTAGTCAGGATGGTGTTTTCTCATTCAAATCCCTAGTTCATGCATAGCTGTCCAAATTTTCAGTTTCAGCTCCAAAATACCGGCCTTTTTATTTGGTCAGTTGCTTTAGATGGGATTTTGATTATTGACTATATCATCACTCAGGTTTAATTGTTATAGACTTTTGTTCCCTTTGCAAAGCTAGTGGTAAATCAGTCAATCATCTTTTTGATCTACTGCCCCTTTAATTGAGAGATTTTGGTCCCATTTCATTTCTTTCTTCCATGTTTACTGTATTTTCCGTGGGGCCCAATTATCTCTTTTTCAAAGTTGGAACTCCTTGGCTTATTTTCAAATGAAGTATTCTATGGACTTTGACTCTCTTTTTGTTTGTTGGGGTATCTGGAAAGAGCGAAATAGCTATATTTTTATTGGCATAGAGCATTTCATACATTAGATCATTATTAATGCAATTTTATATAATATCAGTCTTCTTCATATAATATGCATAATAGGACTGCACCATTTGTATGGCATTTCATAAGTATCTAAAATCTTGTTAAACTGCATAGTTAACTAACACAATCTAGTTGATCCCATGTACTTCAAAATCTTCATCTTAACCAAAGTTTTTTTTTTTTTTCATTTCTATTACCCTAATCTACAACAATTTAGATGCCTTGTGTTCCTTGAAGGATTAACATTTTTTTAGTTCTAAGCTCTCGACTGAGAGCTGATCTTCATTAGGCAATTATTGAAAATAATTCCTCCACCCTATCTAATTTTTATTAAGCAAAAAAATATATATATTTTTATTAATCGTAGGCCTCTTTTACTTATATTCATATCATATTTTTTATTATTGACTTAAATACAATAGAGCACATCACTAATGTGAAATAAGGTACATTCTTTGCAAAAGAGGCATCCTCAGCGAAATTACCAAGGACAACTTGGTCTTTTCAACCTAGCACATTAATTGTGCTCATGATGAATGTGGGATTGTATACATCTCCCCAATAATGTTAATTTGAAATGATTGTCGTACTCCCTGCAATAGGGGGTATTGTGTTGGGATTAAAATCGTAAAAATGACAAGGCAAAAGGTCCCAATCGTTAGGGGTATTTATTACCATTCTTCTTCATTAAAAGGCTTCTTCTCTAGTGAAAAGCAAGGTCCCATGCATTGGAATAAACCTAGGGGTGTCAATGGGTACCAATTTAACAGAAATTGAAACCAAACCCGAACCGAAAACCCAGTTCCGGTTCCCTTTTTATTGGAACCGATTAGAACCGGGTCTAAAATGGAACTGAGCCGATAGGAATCAGAACTGTTAGGTTCTATCCAATGGGTACCCCGTAGTTACTCGGAACAGATTTATTTTGTCCTTTTTTTCCATACTATAGATGAGTTAAGGTATTTTTTATTTCAAAATAAATGCATGTTTTATAAAATTCTTCAATTGTTCATGTAAATTATCAATTGGAGCTTAAAATGAGTTACTCTTCTAAAAATTTATTACTTTTAACTAAGATAAAATTTTATTTTTGAATAAAATCTTTAATTTGTATCTTTAATATAACAATTTATAACTAAGTTAATAATTTTGTTGATATGTTAATTTGTTGAAAGGAATTTTTTTTATATAATCATTTGAAATACTTTTTTTTTCTCATTTGATTCTTGAGAACCGGAACCGATGGGTTCCCATGATTTTTGGCTGTTCCAGTTCCATTTATTTTGGAACTAGACCCGGAATCGACAAGAATCGGAACGAACTAAACATAATGGGTTATGGTTCTAAGTTCCTTAGGAACCAACCCATTGACACCCCTAAGTAAACCCATCAAAATGATGGCCATCTACAAAGACAGTCACTGGATCACCAAATGCAACTCTGCAAATGTTGATGATAATGGTGAGAAGAATAATGTGGATCTGGTGGGCTTCATCCCTTTCTTCGCTAAACATGGTTTCAAATCTCGTCCAAGATCGAGATAGATAGACATGGCATCTCACTGTGTCGAATCTCACAAGATAAACGAGATGATTCGGACGAGTCAACTAGGATTTTGTATATTTTATTTAAAATAATTGTTTTTTAGTAATTAAATTCATATTATCTATAAATAAAATATGATTTTATGACCAAATATTTTCTAACATATTTTTTATATAAAAAATTTACCATTATTTTTATATAAACATATATGAATAAATAATTATAAACCGAGTTGAATGGTTTGTATCGTCCGAGACAAGTTGACTCATCCATGAACAAGATGAGATATCAAAATGAGTTTTAAAACCTAAAGGCCTTCCTTATGATTCAATGCAGCTCAATTGTACTCTTTCCCTCCAAAGAAATGCAACATTTGAGAACCATAACACATGATTTATTACATGAAAGTTATAATAGTTATATTGCTCACATATAAAAAAAAGTTATAATACTCGTATGTATGGTTAGCATAGTGACAGATTCAGAAGATATATTGAAAGTTAACTTTGCTGATGCTAAATTTTTTAAATTGCTATAAAATGTGACATTTCTCTGTAGTGGCATAAAAATCGTAGGAATGCAAGCAATTTAGTGGTCATTTTCATTTAAAGATTGTGATCTTAGTCATTTCTGTATTATTGGAAACAATCTCTAATCTCTTCTTTTCCTTCTCTTGTGGTTTTGTTAATTATCCATAAAATAAGTTCATGCTCAGAATGATGTCTTATAAGACTTGTTACAAACCACTCTTTATTCGAGAGAAATGGTTGCCAGTATACTTTTATGAAAATAGGCATCAGGGTCAGAAGAAGACATGGAGAGCAAGCACCCTGATGCAATTTCATCAGAGGAAAGCTGGTTTAATGATCTCAAGAGGGGCTTGTCTGATTGCAAAATTACAAAACCCGCTCGATAGAAAGATGAGGCAGTCGGGTTCAAGGTTATTAGTGGAAGCCAGGCCCTTCAATTCTCTTGCTTTTGGTTTCGAGGTCTAATGGGCTTTCGTCTGAATTTGTGTATTTGTTTTCAGTCTCAAAGTAATACTTGCGGGATCAGACACAAGAGGAAGAGAACGTCTCCTCTGGATTTCAAAGGGGCAGAGAAGGAGAACATAGAAGTAATAAACAATAAGCTCAGTATTTCATTCATGTTTAGATAGTAGGAAAAAGTTACACAGAGATCTGTGATGGAGAAATTAGGGAAGTTGGGAATTGGAAGAATAGTCAATGATTTACACCACACTTTTGTCCATCTCTTATAAGCTTGGTGAAGGAAAGTTATGTTTTTTTTAGTGTATTTCTTTCGTGTGCAATTGTTTTGTGTGTCATTTTCAGGTACAAAGCACTCTTACCCCATCTTTGAAACAATTTACGATGAGAGGGCTGGACTTTCTTTTTTCCAGGTGAACGAGGATTTGCAAATTCTTCTAGAAAGTGATGGATCAGAAGCTAAGGAAGCCGTAAAAAGATATTCTGATGAATTGTCTCAGAAGGTAATTTTGTGAAATTTATTTTATATAGTAGTATCTAGGGTTTTATATAGTCGCCGTATAAAATTAACAGTGACTAGTTTTTCAGCTAGAGTACATGGAGAAGCAGCTTGAAGAACTTCTTGATATCGTGATGTCTAAGTGCAGGTATGCTCTTGGCACCCTTGAAACAATAGGATGAACTTTCATTTTTCTCTCTTACTCATGGTTTTAAATCTCGGTTGGACGTCTCGTCTCGGCTGATTCATCTCGGTTGATGACGAGACAAGATGTTTTTTTCCCTTTAAAAAATCTGAAAAAAATTTCAAAACAATTCTATTTTTTATTTTTTTTCATGGATGCAGTATTGATTATTGACCATCATTTATATATTTATTAAAATAGATATTTTATTAGATTTTAGAAGATTTGTAAATTACAACCACACTTCAGAATCAAAACCAACAATTATTTCCTACCAAATCCCATTGATTTTTTTTGTTTTGTTATTATATTTAGTTAGAAAAAACCTTCAATTGCAGTAACCATGAACTTGGTTCACAATGAAATGGGTCCCTCAATTTCTTCTCCCTTGTTACTTTATCATTATCATTCTCATAACCAGTCCTTTGGAGAAAAAACTAATGCTTGGTTTTCACCATTTATCCATCGAGAAAAAAAAAATGAAAATTTTCACTGCTTGAATGATAACAGTGTGGGAGTACCAAACTTAATCTTAGAACATTATTAAGAAACTTCCAGATTATGATCTTCTTTCAATTTTGAAGAGCTACAGACCAACAGTACCATCTAAACAACGAAAGAGGGGTTTTGCAAAATAGTCTTACTAGCATTACACCATGTTAGTAAGGATTTCACACTTACTAAGGGTCCTTGGGCTCACCTTGTGGCATCTAAAAACATGATCAATAATCACATTGTCTCGTTAGACAAACGTGATATCTCGGACGAGATTAGTGAGATTCCCATCTATGGGTTAAAAATCCAGGCAAAATGGAGAAAATTTTGCAAAGTGAAACACTTTCCATTCAAGCAAAACAACCCTTAGTAAGGCTTAAAACCTTTTTTTGTTGGAAAGGAAAGTGTTTCACTCTGCAAAATTTTCTCCATTTTTTCTGGATTTTTAACCCATAGATGGGAATCTCGCTAATCTCGTCCGAGATATCACGTTTGTCTAACGAGACAATGTGATTATTGAGTCACACCTTATTTCCATCTTGTCCAACAACGAGACCGAGATGACTTGCCCAAGTCATCTCAATCTCGGACGAGATTTAAGACCATGCTCTTACTTGAAGGTGGCATGTGCAAATTCACATGTATCAAAGGGCGTATATGTAATTAAAACATTGATAAAGGGTTTTTAATAGATACATTCTATTGCCACACCAACTTTTACTAATGCCACCCCAAGATGTGCACTAATTCTTTGGTGATTTACATATGAATTGGGGTGGCATTAGCAAAAGTTGGTGTGGCAATAGAATGTCTCTTTTGAAAATTATATTGTAGAAAAGGACTTTTTTGTAATTAATAACGTGATTCTTAGGATTGTGATCTACAATTTTCTTGGTTTTTGACCAAAATGTCCCTGATTATATTAAGTTTAAATGTTAAGGTGGGGGCAGTTTTGGAATTCAAATTTTGGCGTCAAGCCACTTCTACTCCGCACCCTCTCATTATAATAGTAAAGATGTTGAAAGGATCTTATCCCAATTTGCAGACAAATGACTATGAGGGAGAAACAACAACTTCGGAAACTCATTCAGAATCTCCACCAAAAAATCTGGACCGTGTTGTGGAAATTCTCCAACGTGGGAAGCTACCAGAGGGACATCCTTGCAACGAGATCAATGTTGATTTTGAAAAAGAGGTAATTCTACAACGATTTCGTAACGTTATCAACAAGTACCAAAAATAATAAAAAATTGTTAAAGCAAATCCTAATGAATTGGATCCTTGATATCTGCAGGACAATGTAACCCTTTGGAGATTGTATTACTATGTGCAAGCGGTCGAAAGTGCTAAAAAGCTCTCATCACAGTCAAAACTTGCAAATTCTTCTTCGTGAGTTTCAGAGGAATGTTGGTTGGTCTCTTCAGCTTGTTGGGAAGCATAATCTGTGTTCATGGGGCCTCATGTGGGACTGTAAAAGGCTTTTGTGGAAATGGAGGCTCATGGCGCAAAAAAAGAACTTTTTGAGCGATTGATGCATGTGGTCGCGATTCAACCCCAAATTATAGACCATGAAAATACAGGTGGAATGAAAAGAGAAATACTGAAACTTCCAAAATTTTATGGAATTGGAGCAAAATCTTACACAATGTATGTTTTTGGCTGTTAAAACTGTATCTAGTAGGAACAGAACCTTATAATAGGCTTTGTAAAGTCTGTAAAGGATCAAATATATGTTTTTTTATTATTATTTTTCTAATATGATTTTATTTTGCTGGATCATGTCTTATAATGTTGCTTAAAGCAATAAAAAATTTATATATAGAATATAGCCCCCACAAAAATTTCACAATATGTTATTAACTCATGATAATCTGATTTATCCACGTGGTATACTCAATCGACACCCTTGATGTGGCAGGAAACTGTTGATCTACTCTCCTTGGGATATAAAAATGTATTTTTTTTTATTTTGGGGAATCAGAGTTCTGTATCTCGAAGAGAGCAGATCTATGGTCCCAAACCCCTAAACTAGGTATAGATGGTGTGTGGCCCCTCAAAAAAAATTTGGGATAAAAAGCTCTTTCCCGCAAACGAAATGAGCTGCATCTGGCCACCACAAAAACAAGTTTGCCAATGAACAAACCTTACTTTATCAATCAAGCTAGCATGACAAACTTAATAAGATTTCAAATCTTACTAAGAGTCATTCGGCTCACTTAGATTATCAAATTGGAAATCCAAAACCATGTACTTCTAGATTTCATAGAAAAACTTAGATTCAAAAGAAACAAATTAAACAAAATACTTTTTGATCTTCATCGAAAGTGTTGAAAATGGCTAGTTACCAATCTCCAAAATTTAAATCTAAAATTCAACGGTGAAAATTAACTTTTAAATAAATAAATAAATAAATTCCAAGTTTTTAAAATTTTGTCCTTTATAATCTTGTGGCATCAAATCATGTTTTTTGATGCCACAAATTGTTGCAGTTAGGATCCAAGCCCATCAATTTGAATTTTATGGCGTGGATCCCCGCTTTTTTTTGAGTAACAAACTTCACAAAGCAAGGTTCGCTTGAAGTTATCAGAACTCCAAGGGAGTTTCTATAATAAAAATGCAACAATTACGTCTATCAAGTAAATCTTTCATATTTTTATATAGAGAAACACTTTCCTTAATAAGATTTCAAGTCATTCTAAATCTTAATTGAACACAAATGGATTACCCTCAAGATTTTATGAAAAAACTCAACTCCAAAAATTCAAATTTCAAAAAGATATTTTAGGATTTGATCCAAGGATATGAAAATGGACGGCTACTTAACTCTCAAATTTAAAATTAAAATTTAACAGTGAAAAATAATTATTTTTTTTTTTTTTTAAGCTTATAGAATTTTGTCCTTATATCCCAGTGCCATCGAATCATGTTTTAGGATGCCACAAGGTGAACTCAACGACCCCTAGTAAGATGTCAAATCTTACTAAGTTAGTAAGGCTAGGCTTACTCTCTTTTATATAAAATCTTGAGAAAGAAAAACTCTTGCCTAATTGTTAAAAACTATTTTATATATAATTTTGAATTTTTTTTTTCAAAATAAAGACTATTTTGGTCAAAATGGCATGAGACTGATTGTTAAGATTTGTAATCATTCTTCACTACGAAAGTTGGAAGAAGCCAATAAACCATCTTTCCTCATTTGATAAGATTTTACTTCTAAATCCATTATATTATTTCTATAAAAAATCGATTTTCTGAAATCCTCTTATTATTCATAATTTTTTATTTTTATTTTCGTACTATTAATTCGATCTCACAAGTGAAATTCTCTCGGTCTACCCTTGCATTCAGCACCCACAAACTAAAAATCTTAGGTCCACCCTTATCTGTGGCTATCGATTTGGCTAACCACGTCAACTTACTAATGCGTTTGGTTTTGAAACTGAGGACTATTTTATTAGTTTAAAAAATAAAACTCGACTCGAAAAAAAATGATCAATATATACACGCTAGTGTGTACATTGAAGTTTCAGAAGTTGTTAAATAAAGAGTCGGGAGTGACCTCAAGATTGGACCTAATATCACACACCTCGACATGACAGTGGAAAGGAACGATAAATGCTTAGTTCACATATGCGTTCACGTCAGGGTGTACGATATAAGTTCCAATCTTGAAATCACTCCAACATTATTCTTAAATAAATTCACTTGTGAAAAAATGACTAGACACCAAAGCATTTTTAAGGTGTAGATTTTGACGTCTCCATTGGAGATGCTTTTAGGGGTGTTCAACAAGATTGTAACTCTTGATTGAGACACTTATATGTGAATGAAAATATTAGGGTGAGATGAGGTTTGAAGCGGTCCATCAAACGAACAGTTGAGATAACAGAGGATATTTCATAGGATTAGCAATTTAGATGGATCCTTGGAAACTCTACTAATCCCGAGGAAATCTATATTTTTTCTCCCATCTCAGCCCGTGTGTATGGTATTTTCGTACTGTGCTACAAACGTAGTGATTAATCGTAAGTAAGGATGTGATGTGAGCCTCCCTCTCTTTTCAGAACCATATGTCCTTTTCAGGTACAGATTCGAAAACTCAAACATGACTCCACATATATATAGCCAAATGAGTACGAATAGCCTCATTAACTTTAAGTAAGATTTCGACTCTTATCAAGGGTCGTTGAGCCCTCCTTGTGGCATCCAAAAATATGATTCCTTGTGACAATGCCGTAATGGTGCAGAGGGTAAAATTTTATAAATTTTTAAAAAATTATAATTCAAAACGTATTATTTTTCATCTTTGAATTTTAATTTTAAATTTCAGAATTTCATGAAAATTTGGTAGCTATCCATTTTCAAAATCTTGAATCAAGTACAAATTATATAAATATATATAGGGTCAGGTTCAAACGACAACCATTTCAACACACATATAGACAATGTGTTTTGTCTTATATGGGCAAAAATGTTTGGAATGTGCTGATTTTTTGTGAGGATGATCTCTGTGGTGAGGAGATCATCCTGACCAAAAATCAGCTCATTATGGAACTTCTAGACCGTCCAATTTTTGTTGAAAAATTATAGACCGTCCAATTTTTGTAAATCAATTTTGATGAGGTTACAAGTTTTGGAATGGGATGATTTTTTGCGAGGATGATTCCCTCATCACAGAGATCATCCTCACAAAAAATCAGCCCATTCCAAACATTTTTGCCCATATAAGACAAACACGTTGTCTATATGTGTGTCGCAATGTGTGTTGCAGGAACCCGACCCATATATATATATATATATATATGTTACAAGAAATAAATGAGAAATTAGCTAAACTCAGTCTAGGAAAAGGAAAAGAGATTACGGTAGTAAATAAAATGGAAATAGAATCCAATTTACTGAGAATTACTTGGATCTTAATTGGAAGTGAGTTCTACTTCAAATTTTGAAACAATTTTATAATAATAATAACTTTAAATATTCTTGTCTGATTTCACATAATTTTTGATAATTGTCCTCATATTCTTGATCTCTTGGTCTATTTTCTCTTGTATAAGATGCATGTATACTATATAATTCTTGATAATACAATTTTAGGATTTCTAATCTTTCTTGTATACCAAAATTATAACGAGGCATGATAACAAAACAAATTATGCTTAAACAAACTTGTTTACAGACTTGTTTACAAAATTATAAAGAGTAAAACAGTAATATAAAACAGTAAGAGCAAGACAGGAAATATTTGATAAAAAGTTACCTAAAATATTTTCTTCTCTGGATTATGGTTGACAAAGGGTTTGTTGGTGAAAGACGATTGGTTCAAAAAGGGGTTGCTTGGTTAAGAAGGATGGAAGGATTTCTGAACTCAGAGGGACTTAGACAATTTTCGGATTCTTGCACAAGAAGTTCCTGCTTTCTTTTATAGAGCATGGACTTCAAATGATTTATTTGGAGTCCGAATAGTGTTGGTCTTGTATTTTGACACTTGGCTCTTGTTTTGGATTGATAAGAATTGCTTTTTGAAAGTGGACGTAAAGATTGAGAGATGGATAGGAAATGGGACATCCACTTGGACACTTGGCCCTTGCTTTTTGAAAAATGGGGGCATACTTTTGACTATTATGGGATAAGATAAGGATGGATGACTTGTCTTTTCTTTAGAGAAGATATAATATTTTAATGTTCTTTTTTATCAAAGATTCCTTCTGATCTCTAACAGCACATGGGCGGCTGCCTTTGGGCGGTTTCCCGCTAGAGATAATTATTAAGACTTGACTCTTGACTTGACTTGACTTTCTTGAAGGTTCCTGAGACTTGATTATTGATGATGGTCTTCTGGCTGGATTGTCTTGGGTTTTCTTGACTTCTTGACTGGTCCTTGAAAATTCTTCTTGACTAATTTCTTGATTCCTTATAATTCTGGAAAATGACATGGAGGGAGAACACCCTCACAATCATCTTCATTGAGAGGCGTGAAATCTTCATATGGATCTTCATCTTCATCTACTTGGGACAATGCTTCCATTAAGTGCTTTCGCATTTCAGCTTTTGATGATGCTCCTGCCAACTTGGATTGTAACTGTGACTTGGATAATGGGAAATCTGAAGAGCTTGGTGCAGTTATTCTTGATTGCTGGGGGTGATTATGTAACCAGGCTGTTACTCCTGCTCTGGTGGCTTTGTCAAATTGTAGATTTACCCACCACTTGACTTTGAATTTTCTTGAAAATGCTGGTATTGGATGATATTGAGACATTGAGCCTATGCAGTATTCCCAGCAGCAAATCCATGCTAGGGAAAATTGGGCAAAGAAGGTTAGTAAATTGGGAGTTTGGCTTAAATGGTCTGGGGCCATGAAGTTTTGGATGAAATATTGAAATCCTTCTTGTACTGGTGCTGGGAGGATGGCTGGCTGGAATGGGTCCATATTGGTTCCACCATTCTGCGAACCAATTTGGAAATTGAACTTTGATCTGATTGTTGAATAGGAAAACCAGGAATGGTTATATTGATCATTTTGGAAGGTAAAGGTGTTGAACCAGGTTTTTTGGTAATCCCAGTAATTGTAATATTGTGGATTGAAGGGTTGAGAAAAATTTTTCATTGTGTTGGGGTTTTGTCCCCAGGTGTGGAGTGTAAGGATCTTTAGAATCTGGCACTTAGAATGGGAGATCCTATTTGAATCGTTCTTATCTGGAGTATGGGTGATAAGGGCAGAATCTGAGTCTACTAGGATAAACTCATAGAACTTTTGGGTCTTGGTATGGACAGAAGAAATGAAATGGTTTGGTTTGACAAAGATTGACTGGGCAATCGTCTTTGGGCACGACTTTTCTAGTTCTGGTTCTAGTGTCATTATTGGGCTTAAATTGGGCTTGTAGATGTATTGAGGTCTTAAAGAAAAGGGAGAACTGGATTCTTGTTCTTGGGTGAAGAGGTTGCTATGGATCCTGAAAAAGGTTTTATTGGACTGGTGGTACCTAAGACTTGAAACTTGTTGGATAAGTTACTTGGAGACCCGAATTGGAGAGGATTGACTGGGGTTATCTTTGCTGGAGAGGCAGTTGCCATTGCATAAGAACTTTTGGACTTAGGTTTTAATGGGTTTTCACTCATCTTGTCTGTCTTGTAAAAATTCTCTGGTAAGAAAATCTGGTATAGAATTAGCTTCTCCTTTATATATTCTATTTTGAAATCAAAAATAGATAATATAGCTTGCCACCTAGCGAAAATATGTTTTGAGGCAATATTTTTGACATCTTTTTCTAAAACAAATTTTGCAGATTTACAATCTATTCTTAAAATAAATTCTTGATTGAGCAAATCATCTTGAAATTTTGAAATACATAAAACAATGGACAAAATTTCTTTTTTGACAGTGGAATACTTTTGTTGTGTAGGGTTCCAAATTCCTGAGGTATATCTTACCAGTTGTTCTTTTCTTTCTTCTATTCTTTGTTTTAATATTCCTCCGTATCCTATGTCGCTTGCATCAGTTTCTACTATTTTTAATGATTGAGGATTTGGAATATTTAAACAGGGTATTTCCTTTAATCTTAGTTTTAATTGTTTTACTGCTTCTGTATGTTCTTTGGTCCATTCTGGAGATTTTTTCCTTAACCTTTGAAACAAAGGTTTCGCTATGACATGTAGATTGTGATAAAAATCTCTTATATAATTTAGACTTCCTAAAAATCTCTGTAGCTGTTGTTTTTTGTCCTTGATTTCATTAGGAAATTTATCTGCAAATTGTAGCGATCTGTCTATTGGAATTATTGTTCCGTCTTTGATATTATGTCCTAGGAATTTTATCTGTGTTTGGAATAGAACTATTTTTGGGGCTGAGATTACTAATCCATTATATTTAATGGTATTGACAAAGGTATCTAGATGTTTCCAATGTTGGTCTATTGATTTTGAGTATATTAGGACATCATCTATATATACTATTATGAATTTTGAAAATTGATTGAAAATGTCGTTCATGATTTTTTGAAATTCACTTGGAGCATTTTTTAGTCCAAATGGCATTACATTCCATTCATAATGTCCAAATGGTACTGTGAATGCTGTTTTATATCTATCTTTGTCTGTTATCTTGATTTGCCAGAAACCAGATTTCATGTCAAATTTTGAGAAGATATTGGCTTCATATAGTCTATTTAATAAATCTTTTTTGTTAGGTATTGGGTACCTTATCCATCTAAGGGCTTTATTTAGAAGCTTATAATTGATTACTAATCTGGGTACTCCCCTTTCTATTTCTGAATGTTTTCTGACATAAAAGGCAGGACAACTCCATGGAGAATTGCTTGGTCTGATGAGTTTTTTGTTTAATAAGTCTTGTATCTCTTTTTTGCAATATTCTAGATCTTCCTTTTTCATTTGAATAGGTCTTGCTTTTGTTTTGATTTCTTTTTCTATGAAGTCTGGTTCATATGGTAAATGGACTTCATGTTGTTTCCTATGCCAAAAGGCGTTAGGTATGTTGGAACATATTTGTTTTTCAAGATCTTGCTTAAATTCTTGTATTCTTGTTTTTAGTCCTGGATCTCTTAGTTGTTCTTCAATTTTTAACGAATTTATTTCTTGTTTTAGAAACTTCAATTGTTTTCTCTTTTTATTTATTAAATTGATTGTTTTTGTTATGGTTTTGTTTTTTATTATATCTAATTCCTTCTCTTGGGGTTCTTGTATGAATTCAAATTGTATGTCTTGGTCTAACAGTTTACATCTTATCCCTTTTGAGTCTACTGTAAAAGGTTGTATTAATGCTAAAAATGGAGTTCCTAAGATTACAAACTGGGTTAGGTTTTTAACTAGGATAAAATGGGTGTTTATACAAATTCCTTGATTGCAAATATGAACATTGGTCAGTTTGTATTTTATTTTTAGACTTGATCCATCTGCTGTTGATACTCCTTCTGTAGTTTTCTCAAAATATTTTGTTGGTATTATACCTTCTTGTATACAGTTTAAATCTGCTCCTGAGTCTACTAAGGCGACAATTGTGATTGTGAATTCTTTATTGATTACTAGCTCTATGTTGACAAACCATTTTTGAAATTGTATTTTATTAATTATTTGTATAAAGTGTTCCTCTGGTTGTTCCTTGTCTTGTATTACTTGTTTTTGTTTTGGGTTGGTAAATTTCAACAAATCAATCTGTTCTTGTTGCCCTTTGTTTATAATATGTAACCTTTTTATTTCTTCTTTTATTTGATTTACCTCTCTCTGTAAATCTTGGATTGTTACTTCTTTTTCTGGTGTTTTTAGTCTTTCAAATATTTCCTGTAGATTATATTTTTGGAACTCTTGGTGTTTTGTTTCTTCCTTCTTTATTGTTTCTCTTAACTGTAGTAAATATCCTTTTTGTAATTCTGGGTCTTTTATATTGTCAATATAGTCGAATAATACTCTCTGTTCTTTAGTTAAGGTGTTTATTGATTTACATTTACAAGTTGTATTACAAAATTGTAGTGAATGTTTCTTTCCTTCTTGTTCACTGGAGTTAGAGGCTGTTTCTTCAATTATTTCGTCTTGGCTACTACTGGTGTTATTGTATTCAGAGTTTATCATTAGATTTTCTAATTGTTCTTTTAAATCTTCGTTTATTTCTAAATCATTTATTTTTTGTTTTACTTTACATTGATTCTTGTAATGTCCTGTTTTTCCACATTTGAAACATATGGGTATCTTTTTCTTTTGTTTGTTGTTTTGAACGTTCAAAAGGTTTCTTCTTTTGGTATTTTGAAGTTTTCTTGTAGAAAGATGGTTGCTTTGGATAAGTGGTGTTTTTACTAATGTTACTCCTTCGGGGGCGAAAATGTTTTGAACGTTTGGAAATTTTGGAAGGCGAGGAGGTGTAAGGTGGAGGAAGCCCACATTGTTCACAGAATTGGCCTAATTCTTTTCTGGAGGAGATTCTATCTTGTTTTAATTTTTGTTGTAATCTAAGGTCATTACAAAGTTTGAGTCCTTCTTCATGTATATAGGCTATTAAATGTCCGTATGTAAGAGTATCATATGGTATAGTACCATTATTGAGGGATCTGATTCTTGTACGAACTTTTTCAGCAAATAGTGTGGGTAGTCCTGAAATAAATTTTTCTTTCCAAAATCCTTGTGAGCAGTCAGCTCTTTGTAATACTCTTGTGAGGAAAACATCTTTATACCATCTGAAGTCATGGAGTTTAGGACATCTAAGATTTGTTAATAATTCTGAGGCTCTATTTCTATAGGGATCTGGGTCACCTATGAACTGTTTTGTTATAGCTAGAATGAGAGTATTGACAGCATCTCCTATGTCTTGTCCTTGTTCATTTTTTATTAAGACTCCCGTTTCAGTTGTCTTATTTTTTGTGAGAATGTATTGTTGTTGGTCAGCGGAGATATAATGGTCCCACCATCCTTTTAATTGGCCTGTGAATCCTGAGACTAGTCTTTGGGCTATTTGATGGTCTGTTGCATAAGGTTGTGCTGCCGTGCCTACCATGGTCATTTCTTGTAATAAACCTATTATATTGTATTCTGTTAATCCATCTATGTTCCATTCATATAGGGATTTTCCATCATATACTGATTGGGTAGTCATGCTTCTTTCTTCATATCCCATATCTATTGGAGAGGGTCTATTGTAATAGTTTGGTAAGTTTGGTCTAATTCTTGCCCTATGAATAGTGGTGGCCATATTGATTTCTTCTTGAAATTGATTTGAGAGTTGATCTAGATCAGTTATAGGCTCCTGTTGTTCATCATCTGGACTAGAATCTGTACTAGAATTGGATTCTATTTCCATTTTATTTACTACCGTAATCTCTTTTCCTTTTCCTAGACTGAGTTTAGCTAATTTCTCATTTATTTCTTGTAACATTTCTTGTTTATCTGGGATTGTTACCCTTAATTTCTCTGGTATTTCGTATGGTGTGAAAAGTGGAGTTCTGTTCTTTGTTTGATCTGTTATAACAGTCTGTTTGGCTTCTGAAGGTTTAGGACTTGAATTGTTTTCTATTCTTGTTAATTGTTCTCCAATAGAGTTGAGGTATCTATTTGTGTAATTATTTTGTTTCATTATATTATTTATATCTTTTCCTGTAGGTACTAAGGACTCTGCTTCTGGTTTTACTGTTTTATAAGGTGATCCTATTACTGTGTCTTTATCTACAGGGAGGGATGACTATTTCATTTATTGGAGGAGGATGTATAGATTTTATTTGTCCTATTTTAGGAATATCCCATATATTTGATTTTATTACATCTATTTCCTTGGTGTTGGTGTGGGTTGTTTGAAATATTTGTTATACCAGGTAAAGAAAGGAATTTGTTTCTTTGTTTCATTTAGATGGTCATAATAATATTCCCATACTTGTTCTTGAAAGTTTTCTGATTTTTCTTCAAATTCTTCTTTTTCTTTGGACAAGAGATATTCTAATTTTATATCTCGAGAAACGTCTGGTTTGAAACTTATTTTATTTATCACATTTATTTGAGGTAGGTCATCATGCATTTGTGACTGGGTAGGTGAAGAATTGGGAGATTGGGAGATTGGGTGGTAGTTATTTTTCTAGGATCATTATAGTATGCTACTGGAATTGTCTCATCCTTGATTCCTTTAAGTTTTAATTCTTTGCTGGTAGAAGCTCTACTTAAAGATGTTCTTGGTGGTAATAGATTTTCTGTTAATGGTATTGTAGTTAGTTACAGAACTTGTTTCATCAGTTAGTATGACTGATCTTCTAAAAGCAGGAAAGTTTATTTCTATGTTTCCATCTGGATATTGGATAATTGACTCTGGTTCTTTATTTTCTGGTATTTGCGTTTGACCTTCTCCCGTCAGGCTCCATGTTGATGGTAATTGGACATTATTCCAAGATATTTTCTTTGGTACTAATTTATTTGATTTGTATATGTTGCTTTGTAATAACAGGGTTTCTCCTTCTAGGGAAGGTTTGGACAGAGCTCCTGGATTAATTGTTGTAGTCATTGTTTTGTATACTATTCTAAATACTAGTGCTAATGGTTGGGATCCTGGTATCATACTGTATCCTGAAGTTTGTATATTAAGGCTTAAGACTTTCATTATTCCTGGATCTGACAAAGCTACTGTGAAATTCGGGAAACTATCAAAATATATTGGTCCATCACAAAGACTTGATTCTACCAATCCTAATAAGGAATCTGTAAAATTTAGGTGTCTTTTATCTCTTAAACATAATAATACAGAGGCTTTTAAACCTATTCTTGTTAAGGGTTTTATTCCTACTTGAATTAATCCAATATGTAAGAATTTGTGTTTTGTTGATGTCTTAAGATTGATTCTTTTGAGAATAATTCTATGGTTTGATGATCAGCTAACAGAGGTATCGTCTGTTCACATGTTTTTATTGTATAATCTGTTTTATTGAAAAAATTCCCTTTTGTGTAAATGTTTTTAATTGGGACTTTTGGTATATTCCAATTATGTAAACTTGTTTCAATATCTGTAATAGAATTTTCTTCCATGTTTAAGACATCTGGATTTTCTGGATCTGAACTATGTTTTCCAGAAATGAATTTGACTAATGAATTCATAGTAATTTCAAAAGATAAATTTTCCGGACTGTCAACGATTTATTCCGAGAAAACGGCTCAACTGGCTAAGAAAGGGATACGCGACTTGGGTCAGACGAAAATTTTTCGAAATGATTTACTGGGAGATTACTTAGTCAAACGTTTCTCTTGAAAAAACTTGGCTCTGATACCATTC